>NC_139628.1:16476197-16848697 GCF_964638095.1 Poromitra crassiceps | reverse complement strand
AACTCCACTGGCTTCCCATTCTTTCACGCATCAGATTCAAGTCTCTGGTACTGGCTTACAGGGCACTCCACCGGTCAGCCCCTATATATCTACAGTCCATGGTCAAGCTCCAACCACTGCATAGCTCTCTCTGTACCTCCACCCGTCCTGTCCGTCTAGCCCCTCCATCAATCTGCGGACCTGGGGGTCGCTCATCTAGATCCCGACTCTTTTCCTCTTTAGCGCCAAAATGGTGGAATGAGCTCCCCCTTTCGGTCAGTTCAGCTGAAACACTGCCTATTTTCCGTCGGAGACTTAAGACTCACCTATTTGGACTATATTTTGGCCCTTCCGGATCAGACCTTTCAGTAGAGCGCTGAAAGCGCTACAGTAGAGTGCTACTTTTCAGTTGTCAATTGTTCACCGTGCTTATTGTTTGCTGTGTCTTTATAAGTGATACTTTTATATGTATTTGTTGTTTTTTACCTTGTTCATTGCTGGATATATTTTTCTGTATTGTTGCTGATAATATGTATTCTTTGATTGTATATTGTACTGCACTGTGTTGTATTGCATTGTAAGTCGCTTTGGACAAAAGCGTCTGCTAAATGACATAAAGTAAAGTAAAGTAAAGTATGCACGCATGCATGCATGCATGTATGTATGTATGTATGTATGTATGCATGCATGCATGCATGCATGTATGTATGTATATATGTATGTATGTATGCATGCATGTAAGTATGTATGTATGTATGTATGTATTGTATGTATGTATGTATGCATGCATGCATGCATGCATGCATGCATGTATGTATCTATGTATGCATGTATGTATGTATGTATGTATTAGTGATGCGCGGGCCGCAGTTATAACCGTGCTGACCGTGGATAACCCGCCCCGCGGGCGGGCCAGATCATAAAAATAAACATTCTGATTAATAGCGGATGGGTTGCGGGCGGTTGAAACGATGTATCATTAATGAGGAAAAATAATATTAATTACGTTCTCTAGTCTATGAACGTATTTTAAGCTACATTTTTCGTCAGGCACATAGTCGCCTATTGTAGATCCCCCAAAGGACCCACGGCCGTAAACCAAACAAAGCCATGTGCTCTCCACTTTTCGTCCATATATGGTCAATGATGTCACCCTCAAAAAGGAGTCTCGGCTGAAGACGTGTTTGAATACAATGAGGCAATGCAGTGAACTAAACTTAAAGCTATAGCGTTAGCCGAGTAAGCTACATGAGGGCCTACATGTGGACTGGACATAATACAGCATGGAAGTTTATTTGGAGTCTTGGGGCCCTATTCTCCCACAGGCCTTCGGCGCTAAAACGGGCCTTAAACGCAAAAAAACGTGCCTTGCGCCTGTTTTGGGACGATATCAATATGGCTTTACGCTGCCAAATGCGCTTTAGGCCGAATGGGCGTGGCGCAGTCCCAGAATGGGCCAAAGTGGGCGTGTCGGCCTTAAATCTCGGCGTACTGATATCTTCCCACCTGGCGTAAATTTAGCGTTTTGCGCTTTTGAAAAGCAGGCCTATTCAGTGCGCCAGTTGCGCGGAGCGCTCCCCTCTGGCTCTCTCCCTCCCCTCTGGCTCTCCCCTCTGTCACCCTTCTCTGTGTCACTCTCTCCCTCTCTCCTCAGTCTGACAGGCACAATACGACTGTCTCTCTCTGACTCCCCCCGCTCAGACAGACACAACACACGTCCTATAGGAAATAGCAGTTGTAAGTTCACTGCCTGTGAATGTCCCAGAATGCAATTGGGTACTCCATTTCGCAACTAAATAGCAACCAAATGAGGCGAAATACTGTAGATATAAAAGGTCGATCTAAAATAATGTGTAATGGTAACACAGCCTGCAATTGTAGAACATTTCAATATTGGACCAAATAAAACACCGAAATTAAAACACCACCCTAAGTGAAACATATATGTCCTCCTGGGCCTATATATATCCCTTGTCGATTTAACGTGATTTAGATAAGTGACAGCGGAACGCGCTTCCTACTGTCATCTGCTATACTGTGATGTCTGCTCCAATAACTTGGCCCTACTTCACATTTAGTTTTACAATAAAAACACATTTATGCAATGACTTTACATAATGTAGGGTATATTTATGTGCATCATTCTACCTGCAGCAGGGGAGAGAAAACGATATCTTTCTGGACAAACTTTCACCAATATAAAATGAATCTCATCATATAGGGATAGGCTATATTTTTCTAGCTGATGCCTTTAGAACATTCTTTTCACTTTGATCTTGCTATAGTGTAGCATATTTACATGCTTGCAGTATTTAAACTGCAGTTAGATTGGTTTGAGAAGCATAATAATATGGAATAATAGCCTATAATGGAGACAGACAGACTGGATGAAGGGAGGGGGGGGGGGGGGGGGGCAGAGCGCTTGGCTTTCGTCAGGTTTTGCGGGACCACTGGAATTGGAGCTAAAAAGGCAAGCGTGCGACTCGTTTATTGCACTTATCCAATGAGCATGACGGTGCATAATTTTACGCTTAAAAGGCGTGGTTGTAATGCTTTAGGCTGCGTTTAGCGCCAGCACGACGATATCAATTGCGCTGGTCCACGCCCACTGATTTGCGCTGCGCCAGGCGCTCGGCCTAGAAACAACGCCGATGCAACGATAGGGGCCTTGGACTGCAGCGATCGCACCAACGGCATCAAAAACCGTAAGTTCGCTCCTTTTATAGCGTTTTATAGCGTTGGGTGCATGGCGCGCGCGGATCTATAAATAGTATGAAATAATTTGCGCGGATTTATGGCGGGTGGACGGTTCATGCATACACGCGGATTAGGATGGCATAAAAGCTCATCCGCGCATCTCTAGTATGTATGTAATCATTGTAATGTATGTATGTATGTATGTATGTATGTACGTATGTATGTATGTATGTAGGCTATGTATGTATGTATGTATGTATGTATGTAGGTACGGTATGTATGTAGGCTATGTATGTATGCATGCATGTATGTATGCATGTATGTATGCATGCATGCATGTATGTATGTATGTATGTATGTAGGCTATGTATGTATGCATGCATGTATGTATGCATGTATGTATGTATGTATGTATGTATGTATGCATGCATGCATACATACATACATACATACATGCATGCAAGTATGTACTGTATGTATGTATGTATGTATGTATGTATGTATGTACTGTATGTATGTACTGTATGTTTGTACTGTATGTATGTATGTATGCATGTATGTATGTATGTATGTACTGTATGTATGTACTGTATGTATGTATGTATGTATGTATGCATGCGTGCATGAAAAAGCATGCATGCATGCATGCAAAAAGCAGGCCCTACAGTGAAAATGAAATGAGGCAAAAAGTAACCTAAATAAAAATAAATCTCCTCAAATGAATTTGGATCTGATTCTCATGTCTCCTTTTTATTTGTTACATGATCTGTCTATATAGTTACTTAGCGTACTTACTTACTTGATATGGTGTTTTCGAGGCCTATCTTCTTTTGTTTTGGAAATCACTTAGGCACAGCTGCTGCTGCCACGTGTACAAACATGTTTTACACATCTGCACTGCATTAACAAAAGAGAAAGTAAAAATGACCTTCATTTGGCCTGAAGGAGACACCTCCGCTCTGATTGGCTGTCATGGTTCTGTGCTGTTGTCCCATTGGCCCTGTTGTAAAAAAAACACAATAGGCTCTTGGGCTGAAGTTACACAGTGAAAAATACTTTTCTCCTTTTCAGAACATGACGGTGATCGTGGTGCTGATGTTTTTGGTGCTTATTCACTCTGCCACAGAGGGGACAGGTAGGACTAATTATAAAGAACATCATGCTATTAATAACACTGCCGTGACTGATGTCCATTTGCTTATAGGTTGTTCATTTGTCAAGAACATGTTATAACTCTGCAGAGCGTTCTGTTAACAGACTGTAAAAAAGCTCAGCCGCGGGTGCTAGAGGCATATCTCATCATGCCTCATCTGCTCATTTTGAAAACGGGGCCAGAAGAGTGTAACCAGATGGCAACACGTTATGTGGGACTGCACAGCATTTTCATGCCTTTTTGATTGGCTCTAGTTTTCAAAGGCCAAACCACTGAGAGAGAGAGAGAGAGAGAGAGAGAGACAGAGAGAGAGAGAGAGAGAGAGAGAGAGAGAGACAGAGAGAGAGAGAGAGAGATGGGGAGATGTGATGCATGTATTTATTTTTATCTTTTCTTTGGGTTGTGGACTGTTGGTCAGGATGTCATCTTGGGCTTTGGGGGGGGGGGGGGGTTGGGGGAAATGGTTGCTATTTTCCCACTATTTGGTGACATTTTATAGACCAAACAATTGATTGATTAGTGTAAAATAATCCTCAGGTTAATCAATAATGAAAATAGTTTTATCCTTCTCATCATCATCAAGAGGTGAAATGTGTTCATATTTCTAGCAAATCTAGGTAGACTTCAGATTGAAAGCAGCTGTCTTGTTTGAGGTGAAATGCAAATCAACTAGAGTCATATGATCAAATGTTTCATTGTCCTCTTTAAGTGTTAATCTGTGTATTCATGAAAAGTACATGATGATACTATTGTGATAGTAGCCTACTTACATTTTTTCCAACCACTTAATGTTCATAAGTAGCCTACAGAGGTGGACCAACCCAAATATAGACTAATATTTGTAGTATGTTAGGCCTACCACATTGTGTTACTTGTTACACCTTTAATATAAATACATTAAATACATTTGTACACAAAATATAGCTAAATAATATTATTATTTAGCTATATTTTGTATACAAATAATGAAATATGTCAAACCTCATTTAAAATAAGTAGCAATATCTTGACAAGCTTTGGTCATAAGAAAATGTGCAAATCACGTTTTGTTCTTTACTTTACCCAATAAGAACGTGTTGTCTCCTGGCAAATGTATAAACAAACAACAATAAACCTGCATGTTGAGTGTGTGAATGACTGACTGGGGGATGATGAGAGATCCTGTATGATATTTGATGGCTGATTCAGTTGGATTCCAAACCACAGATTGCTCAACTCTGTAATTCAAGATGTCAACAAACATGCAGACTGTCTTTCTGCTCTGTTACAGATGAGTCATGACTACAGGCTTTAATGGGTCTAAATACTAATATCTTTAATGGGTCTAAATACTAATATCTGTCTCTCCAGATGTGATTGGTTCACAGCCAATAGTGGCAAAAGTTGGTGATGACGTCATTCTGCCCTGTCACCTGGTACCCGCGGCCGATGTGACGAAACTGACAATGGATTGGAAGTTCAATCATCGATTTATCCACGTTTATAAAAATGGAGCAGACAACCATGAAGATCAGGATGAGCAATTCACAAACAGAACATCTCTCTTCCATGAGGAGATGACCAACGGAAACATATCATTGAAACTCTCCAACGTGACGTTGTCTGATACAGGAAGATACAGATGCTTTGTTCCAGACAAATCCAAGCAAATTCCAGACTGGGGAAACAACAAGACAGGTTTAGTTAACCTGACTGTTGGTAAGTAAGCACAGTGACGCAAATCCTTTGGCTCACATTTAGCAGAATTGAAGTCAGTAAAGTGGAGTGAGTCTGTTCAACTGTAGTTCATATGTAGTTACATGTTACCGGACCTGTGAAGTGGAGTGAGTCTATTCAACTGTAGTTCATATGTAGTTACATGGTACCGGACCTGTGAAGTGGAGTGAGTCTGTTCAACTGTAGTTCATATGTAGTTACATGTTACCGGACCTGTGAAGTGGAGTGAGTCTATTCAACTGTAGTTCATATGTAGTTACATGGTACCGGACCTGTAAAGTGGAGTGAGTCTATTCAACTGTAGTTCATATGTAGTTACATGGTACCGGATCTGTAAAGTGGAGTGAGTCTATTCAACTGTAGTTCATATGTAGTTACATGGTACCGGACCTGTGAAGTGGAGTGAGTCTATTCAACTGTAGTTCATATGTAGTTACATGTTACCGGACCTGTAAAGTGGAGGGAGTCTATTCAACTGTAGTTCATATGTAGTTACATGGTACCGGACCTGTGAAGTGGAGTGAGTCTATTCAACTGTAGTTCATATGTAGTTACATGTTACCGGACCTGTAAAGTGGAGGGAGTCTATTCAACTGTAGTTCATATGTAGTTACATGGTACCGGACCTGTGAAGTGGAGTGAGTCTATTCAACTGTAGTTCATATGTAGTTACATGTTACCGGACCTGTAAAGTGGAGGGAGTCTATTCAACTGTAGTTCATGTAGTTACATGGTAGCGGACCTGTGAAGTGGAGTGAGTCTATTCAACTGTAGTTCATATGTAGTTACATGTTACCGGACCTGTAAAGTGGAGGGAGTCTATTCAACTGTAGTTCATATGTAGTTACATGGTACCGGACCTGTGAAGTGGAGTGAGTCTATTCAACTGTAGTTCATATGTAGTTACATGTTACCGGACCTGTAAAGTGGAGGGAGTCTATTCAACTGTAGTTCATATGTAGTTACATGGTACCGGACCTGTAAAGTGGAGTGAGTCTATTCAACTGTAGTTCATATGTAGTTACATGTTACCGGACCTGTAAAGTGGAGTGAGTCTATTCAGGTAGTTGGCCATGCAAACTGGTTTTCATGCTCTAATAGACCTCTGAAATGCATGAAAAGTTAGTTACTTTATTCACATTCACCTTTTTAAGGGTTAAATTGCCTTGGGCCACCAAAAACACAGGATCCTGTCACGGATTTACAAGCCAATTTACTAGGACACATCATAGGACATAGGACATATAGGGAGACAAAATAATTGTCTCCCTATATATTCTGCATAGTTATCTAACTGTGCTATAGGCACATCTAGGAAATAATGAGAGAGAGAGAGAAAGAAAGAAAGAAAGAAAGAAAGAAAGAAAGAAAGAAAGAAAGAAAGAAAGAAAGAAAGAAAGAAAGAAAGAAAGAAAGAAAGAAAGAAAGAAAGAAAGAAAGAAATAGAGAAAACAAGGGAACAAACTTCAGGGACTAAGCAATATTATGCAACTCTGTCATATAGGCACACCTATGCAAAGGAAAAGGGGTGGGGGGGGGGAAACCTTCAAACAAACAAAAAACAAAAACAAATAAAAATGGGGGGGGGGGGGAGGGAGTGGGCAATGCATGTTAAACGTTATTGTATGAGGACATAAAATAATAATAGTAAAACAAAAATGGAGGAAATACTGCCACTGCACCCATATCCGTGTAGCTCAGTCTTATCTTGGTGCCACAGCTTCTTTAATCAGTCTGAGCTATCTGTCGGTCATAGTAGGCTTTTGCGTCTTCAGGGGAGTCTACTTCCTACATCCTCAAACCGGAAGTCCCCGCCGGAGCATTCATTTAACCATTGTTATGTTGTTGTGGATAATTTATAATGTACATATAAAATATGCCACAACAAAGTAATGCTTACTCAGCCCCATTACAGTGTTGAATAAGCATGACTAAGTAATGCTTATTCAACACTGCTGATGAAGCATTACTTAACCATAGTTAAAGGGGGACTGACCCCCCCAGATTTCTTGCAAAACGGTATTCTATTTGATTTGAAAACTCTGCAGGCAACTCCCTTCTTTAACTGGCAGAATTCCTCCCCCATGAACTAACATAACTTGGCCAATAAGTATGTAACATACAAAATAAAACAAACGCGGCAATGTCTTCATTTGATGTAGAATGCAGAGGACATGTAACTGTTTAGTTAAACTTGCATTCCGGGAATATTGCTCTAAAGATAACGTAAATGGCTCGAGACCGTTTCGTCCTGAAACCCACTCGCTTTGTGCCAGAACACAATCGATTTGGGGGTGGAACCCGCCAGGATTGGCCAACGCCAACGCCAGTGCCCAGAACTGTCAAATCAAATCATCGACAGAGACGCTATGGCCCGCCTCCCAGTATTTTCAGCGTATCCGAGATAGATATCATAGAAAACGTTATGAATATAGCCACGTATAAACAACAAACTAATGCTGGTGATCCGTATGAAAACAGTGTTACTCGAAATGGTTAAAAGTTATATCAATTTATGGATAGGACCTTTAACATGAATGTTATTTCTATCTACCACTTAGCCTACTTAGGCTGATTTGGTTGCTTTTTCTTGTCAAAATGTATTAAGCCTCAATGCATGCTGGGAGAGATGCACATGTGTGTCTGTGTGTGGCTTGGTAGGGGAGCCGGTGCACTGAATAAGGCCTGGTTTTGAAAAGCGTTAACCGCAAAATTAACGCCAGTTGGGAAGATCGCTTTACGCTGGTAAAGCCTACTGTAGGCTGGGCCGAAACGCCCATTCTGGCCTATTCTGGCACTGCGCCACGCCTCTTCAGCGTAAATCGCATTTCGGGGCGTAAAAACATGACGCTATCTTCCCGAGTCAGCGGTAGGCAGGCGTAAAGCGTGTTTTTTTTGCGTTTACGACCAGTTTAGCGCCTAAGGCCAGGGGAAGAATAGAGCCTCAGATCGTCAAAGTTGGCACATTATAGTCTCTCGCTGGATGTGTCAATATACATTATTAATATCTTACCTGAATAAGCTCAAATGGTGTTACAGGATTACCAGTCCGATTTTGAGGCACTTTCTCCGGGGCAAGCAGCCTTGAGCAGCCACAACCATTCGCACATAGCTTCAGCTTGACGAGCTCGAACCCAGGCCGAGAGAGAGGCAGCATCTTGGGGGAACACAGCCTCTCACTAACGCTAAAATTACTCTCGTCAGAAACCACTTTGATCTGCATGCTGCATGCAGAACTTTAAACAACAGAATAGACATTTTGCTATAAATCACATTTCAGACCCTATAGATGCTACACTTCAGATGGAACTTCGGACCCTGTTAAAGCAGCTACGAGCAACTTTTTCGATTGTTATTAAACAGTATAAATTTAATATCAATGCATCTTACCTCTAATAGTCGACGAGACCAACGCAGAGTAGTCTCGCTTGAACCCCGAGTGAATCGGCCAGTGTTAGTCTGTCTGTAGCCAGGGCAGATCAGGAAGTGAAATGAAACGGTTTGCAGCAGCCACTTCGGCCATAACCACAAAATAACTTCCAAAAAACCTGTTAGAATATAACGAGAGATGTTCCCGAGAGTATGCGTGGCGTTCACATTGTTTATGTTATGTTGCTAGGCAGCGCAAACGGCGTAGGCAGGCAGCTGCGTTTCACTTCCGCGTTTCACTTCCGCGTTTCACTTCCGGGCTACCCGGTCCGGTCTCTCTAGAGAGCCCCCTGTTGACGCGAGTTTAGACAGACACAGAGTTAATAATCACCTAAGGGAGCAATCTCAGATACACACGGCTTTGGTCTCAGCTACTATTATAGGTAAGATGCGATGCATCAATATTGTAATTATACTGTTTAATAACAATCGAAAAAGTTGCTCGTAGCTGCTTTAAATCCGTCCCAGCACTTTTGGGTAATATTGAATCGTTCTCCAAGCTATCTGGGTGTGAGGTTAATCGGCCTAAGTCAGAGGCTCTTCCATTGACCTCGTACTGCCCTCCCCCCGAGTCTATAAATCCTCCCGATGTGAAGCACAACGGGGGAACTCCCCCTAATTTGCGAAATAAATTGTATGCACTGTGCTCTAGAAACATTTAGTTATATTTAAAAATTTTAAATAAAAAAATATATTCTAATCATTTTCTGAATTGGGGTGTAAGCTCATGTGTGTGTGCATGCGGGGGAGGGGGAGGGGGGCTGGCACAGTCACACTGCAGAAATGCATTCACATTAATCAATATTGCCTGTCTTTCAAGCTACAACTAAGTATCAACATTTTTCCCCAAGTCTCTGTTTATAATAACAAAGCTACGAAGTGGCAACTACAGTACATCTGACTGACATACAGTTATCCTCTCAAAGTCCACTGAGAAAGTTGGAAAGCCCTGGTGGCTGAGTGGTTTAAGCCATGTGCTTTGCAATCTGAAGTTCAGTGGTTCGAATCCAGTTTTAACAATCTCTGTCCCCGCCCGTAGCTTCTTTACAGGTCCGGTACCGTGTAACTACATATGAACTACAGTTAAATAGACTCACTCCACTTTACAGGTCTGGTATCATGTAACTACATATGAACTACACTTGAATAGGCTCACTCCACTTTACAGTTTCCGGTAACATGTAACTAACTACAGTTGAATAGACTCACTCCATTTTACAGGTCTGTTACACTATAACTACATATGAAGTATACAGTTGAACAGGCTCACTCCATTTTACAGGTTTGTTACAATGTAACTACATAATGAACTACACTTAAATAGGCTCACTCCACTTTACAGGTCCAGTAACATGTAACTACATATGAACTACAGTTGAACAGACTCACTCCATTTTACAGGTTTGTTACAATGTAACCACATATGAACCTCATTTATAACTATTGGTAATTACTATGTAATTACATTTGGTGTTCATGTGTAATTACAAATAGTTCATGTAACTAGGGTACCTGTAAAATAAAGGGTTACCGTTTTATGAACACTTGTAAGCATGTGTCTAATTCGGCAGACACATACTCTAAGAAGCACACATTCCAAATATATTCAAATGTTTGGCCGGTGATTCCCACATCGCTCTCTCCGCAAAATACACAGTGGAGGGCGAGGGTGGTAATACAGCAGCAGAGTGAACCACTTCCAAACATGAGATTTGACATCACAAAGTGCTTCTTGGGAGATAATATGTATGCCGAATTGGAGAGTGGCGTCTAAGGTTTGTAAATGATGTTCTGGTGGTATATCATTTTCACGATTCTCACATTTAACGTTAGTTGCCAGATTTATGAATAGAGTTTGGTTTGACTGCCTAGTAGCCTAGCTGTGAGTCGTGTTAAACCACAATGCATTGCGCTGGCATGCGCCGCTCATCCACGCTTACGTCACGTGCCCCAACCCTATTGTTTTTAATCATTGTAGCTGTCTTACTGCTAAGTCCTTGTTTGACAAAGTGCTAACACACTTTTTACAAACTCAATTCCGGAAATATTTAATCATGAACTTTAGGTGATGACACACTTGATATAGAGCATTTTCAACACAATTCCTAAAATGCATTTGTCTGCATTTTTTTTTAAATTAGCACATCCGATACCTTCGTTACCCAGAATGGATTTATCATGTTTTGGAATTAAATGAAATAATAGTCTGTGTGTCTGAATTTAGCCGAATTGAACCCTTTGTTTATGTAATTTTAAACAGAACTAAATGTAACAGGAAGACAAGGCAACACAGCAGGGGAGCGAGATGGCCCAGACGCAGGTAAATATCCTTTTAGCTGTTGTGGAGCAAACACTACAACTGTTGGAACACTACAACCTTTACACTTCCCAGTAATCTACCAATAAAATTGACAGATGCAGAAGTGGCTATTAGGAATTCATATCTCCAGTGGGAAAATGATCTGGCTAAGATACATTTCAGTGATTTCACTAGAGAAATTTAAAAAATTGCTAAAGTGTTGGTATCATGGAGAGGGCATCTGACCATTTAGGGAAAAATAATAATGATTAATTCATTGGTAATCACTTACCTCACCCATTTCATGGCATTACCAACTCCAGAAGAATTGTTCTTTAAACTTTTGAACAAAACATATTCCAGTTTATATGGAATGTTAAACCAGATAAGATAAAACTTGCTTACTTATACAATGAATAAGAGTATGTTAAATTATAAAATGTCAAAGCTCTCAGTAAAGGCCTCAATTATTAAAAAAATATACATAAACCCATGTTGGTTCTCCAGTATATTCAGGCCTACCCCTTGTTCACAAAAGGCATTTTCCATGCACATGACAGAATCTGACTTAAAAATAATTAACAATGGTATATTTAAAGTCTCACCATTTCTAGGTCAAGCTTTGCAAAGTTGGTTACAATTCTACTTACAATTCCAATGTAAGCATACATAGAAAACCAGCCTTTATTGAGGAATTATTTTCAAAGGGAGTGATCTTTCTTCATGATATTGTATCGCAGGAAGTAGGTATTCTGACTTATACTCAGCTTGTAGAGATGTATAGTGAGATATGCACAGTTCAAAAACATAATCAATCTGCTTTTGCCTCAGAAATGGAAAAAGGAAATCACAAAAATATGAGATAAAAAAACAGGCAACCCTAAAACTCATGAATGGTTATCAAAGCGCAACATAGATAGAAAAATCTACTTATTTAACTTTACAAACTAAATCCTTAACAGTGGTGCCATCCAAAATACAGGACAGCTAGATGATAGACATTTCTATCGATTAGGCACAATGTTTATAACCTGATATAGGCTACAAAAGAACTGTTGACTCATTACTCTGTTGTGTTCAACTTAAACTACTGTATAAACATATTGCCAGAAAGAAAATGCTTAATATATCGGACATACATATAACTCAGCTCAATGTTGATTTTCATGTCAGGAGACAGTCTATTGAGCATCTCTTTTTGCACCAGCCCAGCCTGTTTGGCACTGCCCCCTGGTGGCTGTTTTCTGGACACAGATACAGAGATGGTTAACAAATCATGACACTTTCAGTGCAAATCGTGCTACTGCATGGGAGATCTAAAGGTGCAAAATAACTCCATAAAATGTATGGTTATTCTGCACCTTTAGATCTCTCATGCAGTAGCACGATATAGTGATATAGTATTTCATACTATAATAAGACCCCTGGCTAAAAGCTTCATCATAGTAGAGGGCTAGAAGAAATGTGTTTGGAGAGATTTAAAAAATATGTAAAACATAACAAAAGGATGGAGGAGTGTATGACTCAAGTTAGCCCTTCTCAGGACGCTGCTACTGGTATAAACCAGCGTCCTTTATGAGACAAGCACCCGAGGTTCACAATTAATCCTCAAGCTACAAAGACGTCGTCCGCGCTGGACTTTACAAGTGTCGCACCGAAATTTCAAACTCACCCTCTGTTACCGTCGACATGGCACAAAGAGTATTGAAAGTCAGCGAGGCTGATAAACATTTTTAATTTTTCTTTTTTTAAACGGGTCGACCGGGACCACATGTCTTCTTGTTAAATGCCGCCCTACTCTGCCTCTGATTTGACTTACCCTGGTATTTCTCAACCAATCGTCACTCCTTATCATGCCTAAACGCAACCCATCTGCACCATCTTGAAATGTTGGATGGATGGATATGTGTGATTTACTTTTGTATTGTCTATTTAATATGTGTATTTGGCTATATATGTATTAAGTTATCTTTCATTCGTTCTGAATACATGAAGAGGGAGTAGCTAAGGTTTGAAGATTCAAAGCTAAGTATCCAGTGTTTATGCCGTTGACTAAAATTAAAACTAAAACTAGGCAAAAGTAACCCTTTGACAAAAATTTGACTGAAAGTGCCCAAAACAAAGTTGTGATGACAAAATATATGAGGAAATCTATTGACATTTTTGTCAGTGAATAAAAACTAGACGGAAATGTTAGGGAGGGACGAATTGGGAAGTGATCCAATCAGAAGAGAAGAAGTTATTTAAATCTGTGTCATTGCAATGTACATTACAAACACTAATACCATGCCTTAATAACAGATTAATAGATCTTTCCAATGAGTTTGGAAATTCTAGAGGAGCATTTAAATAAAAGATTGCACTTTAACTAAGCCTGTTAGATTTTAATTGACTATACCTACCCTACATTTAGTCCACTAAAATCTTATATTTAGTCAACTAAAATATGACTAAAACTAAATGACATTTTAGTCAAAAACAACATTTGTTGTAAAAAATAACTTTTAAACTTTTGAATAACGTTTGATCAACACTAGGACTTTAACTTCCTCTTAGCAATCATTGCACCTTTTCTTAAGTCACTATCTTGCAAACAAACCTGTAGTAAAGCACCTTGAGCCCACGCTAAAAATATATTTTTCATTCTTTCAGATGGTGGAAAAAGTCACGGTGGCAAAATCGCTATTGGCTTTGTCGTTATTGGTCTGCTTGTTGGAGTAGTAGCCTTCGGCCTATGGACTGTGAAGAGACGTCGTAAGTCACACATTTCTGCTCCACAACCTTTTATTGTTAGTATTTAACCCCTTATCATCCCATTTACTGTATTATTGAAATTGATTGAGATGTTTGTGCCATGGCCACTTCCTCAGTAGCAGGCTCTCACCTCACCTCGACAGTGTAAACTCACTTCCTCAGTGGTAGGCTCTCACCTCACCTCGACAGTGTAAACTCACTTCCTCGGTGGTAGGCTCTCACCTCACCTCGACAGTGTAAACTCACTTCCTCAGTGGTAGGCTCTCACCTCACCTCGACAGTGTAAACTCACTTCCTCAGTGGTAGGCTCTCACCTCACCTTGACAGTGTAAACTCACTTCCTCAGTGGTAGGCTCTCACCTCACCTGAACAGTGTAAACTCACTTCCTCAGTGGTAGTAGGCTCTCACCTCAGCTCGACAGTGTAAACTCACTTCCTCAGTGGTAGGCTCTCACCTCACCTCGACAGTGTAAACTCACTTCCTCAGTGGTAGGCTCTCACCTCACCTCGACAGTGTAAACTCACTTCCTCAGTAGTAGGCTCTCACCTCACCTCGACAGTGTGAACTCACTTCCTCGGTGGTAGGCTCTCACCTCAGCTCGACAGTGTAAACTCACTTCCTCGGTGGTAGGCTCTCACCTCACCTCGACAGTGTAAACTCACTTCCTCGGTGGTAGGCTCTCACCTCACCTCGACAGTGTAAACTCACTTCCTCAGTGGTAGGCTCTCACCTCACCTCGACAGTGTAAACTCACTTCCTCAGTGGTAGGCTCTCACCTCACCTCGACAGTGTAAACTCACTTCCTCGGTGGTAGGCTCTCACCTCACCTCGACAGTGTAAACTCACTTCCTCGGTGGTAGGCTCTCACCTCACCTCGACAGTGTAAACTCACTTCCTCGGTGGTAGGCTCTCACCTCACCTCGACAGTGTAAACTCACTTCCTCGGTGGTAGGCTCTCACCTCACCTCGACAGTGTAAGATCACTTCCTCGGTGGTAGGCTCTCACCTCACCTCGACAGTGTAAACTCACTTCCTCAGTGGTAGGCTCTCACCTCACCTGAACAGTGTAAACTCACTTCCTCAGTGGTAGGCTCTCACCTCAGCTCGACAGTGTAAACTCACTTCCTCAGTGGTAGGCTCTCACCTCACCTCGACAGTGTAAACTCACTTCCTCAGTGGTAGGCTCTCACCTCACCTCGACAGTGTAAACTCACTTCCTCGGTGGTAGGCTCTCACCTCACCTCGACAGTGTAAACTCACTTCCTCGGTGGTAGGCTCTCACCTCACCTCGACAGTGTAAACTCACTTCCTCGGTGGTAGGCTCTCACCTCACCTCGACAGTGTAAACTCACTTCCTCAGTAGTAGGCTCTCACCTCACCTCGACAGTGTAAACTCACTTCCTCGGTGGTAGGCTCTCACCTCAGCTCGACAGTGTAAACTCACTTCCTCGGTGGTAGGCTCTCACCTCACCTCGACAGTGTAAACTCACTTCCTCGGTGGTAGGCTCTCACCTCACCTCGACAGTGTAAACTCACTTCATCAGTGGTAGGCTCTCACCTCACCTCGACAGTGTAAACCCACTTCATCAGTGGTAGGCTCTCACCTCACCTCGACAGTGTAAACCCACTTCATCAGTGGTAGGCTCTCACCTCACCTCGACAGTGTAAACCCACTTCATCAGTGGTAGGCTCTCACCTCACCTCGACAGTGTAAACTCAGTCTAACAAACTGTTTCACTTCTCACAGAAACATCACAGCAAGCGGCAAGAAGGGAAGATGTGGCTGAATCGCATGAGGTGGCTGCAAACAACATGGCAGAGGAGTTTCCAGACGTCTAGTTATTTTCCATCACCAGGAACGTCCAGCCACTGTTCCTTGTCTGGGAAAAGAGCTTGTCTGCAGCTGAAGTTTTGACCAACGTTCGCAGTCCACCACAGCCAATCACGTTCTCTACTGAAGCAGGACGCTGTGTTCCTGAGTGGATAGTCAAAGCTAAGGAATATGAGGACATAGGAAGTAACATTTGTTTTCAAATGGACGTTGACATTTCACAATTTTAAATATGTTTTGTACGGTTTGTTGTTGTTTTTAGACCGTGTTGTTTCAGCAGGTGCACACTAGTGGACCATTTAATCATTGAACCTTTCATATCTATTCAATATACTGTATGTAAAACTAGACAAGCCAACAGGTGAGCAGTCGACATGCATGTCTATCCAGACTTTGACGTTTGAGCCAAATGTGAAGACATTTCGTCAAGGTGTTACTGAGATATGGCATCACCGAGCTTGAAAATGGCATTCAAGAGGTCACAGTGACCTTGACCAGACCTTGTCTGTATTTTTTTTCTTTTCCTGTGGCTGAGCCTGTTTGTCTTGTGCATTTACTGTTCTATAAAAACTGAAAATCAAATATTGGGAGGAAAAGAAAATGGCATTTGAGAGGTCACAGTGACCTTGACCTTTGATCACTGAAATCTAATCAGTTCATCCTTGCATCCAAGTCGATGTTTGAGCCAAATTGGAAGACATTCCGTCAAGCCGTTCCTGATATCGCGTTAACGAACTTGGGAATGGCGTTCGTGAGGTCACAGTGACCTTGAACTTTGACCACCAAAATCTAATCAGTTCATCATTGAGTCCAAGTCGACGTTTGAGGCAAATTTGATGAAATTCCGTCAAGGCGTTCCTGAGATATCACGTTAACAAGCTTTAAAATGGAGTTCGAGAGGTCACAGTGACCTTGACCTTTGACCTTTGACCACCAAAATCTAATCAGTTCATGCTTGAGTCCAAGGCGATGTTTGAGGCAAATTTTATGAAATTCCGTCAAGGCATTCCTGAGATATCGCGTTAACAAGCTTGAAAATGGCGTTCGAGAGGTCACAGTGACCTTGACCTTTGACCACCAAAATCCAATCAGTTCATCATGGAGTCCAAATCGATGTTTGAGGCAAATTTGATGAAATTCCGTCAAGGCATTCCTGAGATATTGTGTTAACAAGCTTGAAAATGGCGTCCGAGAGGTCACAGTGACCTTGGCCTTTGACCTTTGACCACCAAAATCGAATCGGTTCATGCTTGAGTCTAAGTCGATGTTTGAGGCAAATTTGATGAAATTCCGTCAAGGCGTTCCTCAGATATTGCGTTAACGAACATCGGACATACGTATGTACGTACGTCAAACCTCTCCACCTTTGTTATTTTCTCTCAGCACTACAAACAGTTTCAGGGAATGGAAAGAGCTATATACTGTCTTGAGTAGGACTCTATTAGATCTGTTCTTGCTTTTGACTCGGTCTTCTTGACCTCTTTGGGAGGTCAAGAACGCGGTTCGCGGTTTTTCCTGGATTGAACTCGACTGGAACTGGTCTCCAAACTGACTTGGAATCCACTAAAGTGGTCTTCACTGATCTGATGTTGTTATTATTGGGCCTGCAACTGTTAACCTGTAAACCTGACTTAACCAGCAGATGAAATCCAGTTACAAAGCTGTTCACATGACACTAATGTGATAAAGATGACAAACACATACACACACACACACACACACACACACACACACGCACACGCACACATACACCCATACACACGCACACGCACACACACACAAAGATGATGATGAATCATGTTCAGTCATTGAAAACATTTTCCCATTCGTCCAGAACATGCATATGCACCGTGAAAACAATGAGGTGTAAATTGTTTATTTCTTCATGGCACTGATGTATTTTTAACCCATTGATACCTGATGCAGCATTTGCGTGTATATCCCTCATTTGTGTGTGTATCCCTCATTTGTGTGTGTATCCCTTTAAAGGTCCACAGGCCTTTGTCTCATAATCTGCCTATGCATTTAACACATTGACTGCCAGCCGTTTTTTTCTTGCTGTAGGTAGCTTCTGCCAGTTTTTTTTTTGAGGATTCTAGGCTCATTTTACAAGAGCCGAGGTTTCTCTTCTGTTAGGACTTCGTGAACACCAATCATCTAAAAAGAACTAATAGAATGTGTGCTTTCTCTGTCTAAAAGAGTTAGTTTGTAGAGTTAGTAGTTATGTAAGCATTAGCAGTTGAATACAGCATGGTTTCAGCATCAGAAAAAATATTCAGAGATAAACGGCTTTTTGTGAAATTCGATAGAACAGTCACTTTAACCATTCATTTTTGGCATCAGTAAGACCTAAACAATAGTTTTGAACAGTAATTTCCTCCATAACAGCAGTAAACTTCCCTCTGCTCAACTCCTCCCTCCTGTGGGCGTTCTTTTTGGCTGCAGCGCCGTGTCACAAGCACTTTCCTACTTGTGCAAATGCACTTTCTCATACTCTCGACCTCTCAAATAAATTTCTGAATAGAAATTAAATTACTCTAAATTATAGCGAAAAAGAAACAAAAAAGAATGGGTTGAAAATCCCATTCTAAAAGCCTTTTAGAATGGGATTTGTTTCCAATTTGGTGTCGGACTAGGGGGCAGTCCCCGCTTGTCACCAGTCTCATTGCTTTGCTGCTGCTGTGCGGGTGTGAGCCTGTCTGTGCGGCCGCTCTTTGAGGAAGTCTGGTTGGACTCGCTCGCTTCTTGGAGTTTTGGTTGAGGGCTTTGATGAAGCTTTTGCGATTCTGGTCATATTTATGCTGCGTGTTTCAAAGTGTGTCCCACCCGCAATCCACTATGCAAATCTGCAATCCCGCACCGCCAGCAATCAGCGCGAAAACGAAAGCGCCTTCGCCAATCCACCTTCATGAGAATGGCTTCAGTCACACTGCTTTTTGCTTGCCTTCCTCTAGTCAGGAAAGCACTGTCACCACTTAGTGGGTCGGTGGAATGGGTTGTACACGTTGTACACGTCCAATACCTATATAAGAGATGTAAAAGGGTTTGATGCACATCCCACCGTCAAAAAAAAAAAATCGATTTTTTTTTTGACGACTCAACTCGTCGCTGGCAGTGAACAGCTGGATTGTGTTTGACGACTCAACTCGTCGTTGGCAGTCAAGGTGTTAATAAAGTTTATTTTTTATTTTTACTTTTCCACTTTCACTAACAGTTGTCTTGGTTATTTCTTCCATGATATATATATATATATATATGAGGTTTTTCCAGTGAGGCATAGGAGGATGGTCCTCCTCTATTAGATTGGGGATTTTATATAAAAAAAAATATTATCATTTTTTATTTTTATATTGTTCATGTTTCATTTTTTTTTATAATAAAATATCAATCAAATGTGTTTTTTCTTATGTGCAGACGCTCATTTTTTCATTCATTATATTCTTATATGCTTAAAATGCTTCAACAACAGTGACCTGAACTGATGGAAAGGAGAGCTCCATGCAGAGAGTCACTCTGGCCCTGGTCCCAGCCTTTAGTAGGCAGATAAAAAAACATTCGCCCTGTGGGCGTTTATTTATTTGGTAATTTATCTAATGAAAAATATGATTGGTTGAAAAACATTTGCAATTCACCGAGAACACGTGAGAGTGATGTGTTTTCCAACCAATAAGATTGAGCTGGAAGTGAGCACGCCCTTACCCTGGTTAAACCAGGTGAAATCTAATTGGTTGTTGGTTGGATAGATTGCTGACATTGATTGACATTTGTATTGTCCACTGTCTGGTCTCTCAAGCTGAATCAAAGTAGGAAGTGAAATCCAGTGCCTGTGATGACCTGACAGGAAGGATTTACGACTTTTACTGAGACAGTAGCAGCATATTATATTTACCCCTTATTTTTATTTACTTTTTTATCAATCAGTAAGTGTTCACAAGCCAGACAGTCGTTGTATTGGATTACGACCCAAAACGAGTTTCGAGTTGCGGGAGCCTCAGCCTTGCGGTGCGCTGCGCGGTACTGGGCTTTTTGCAATGTCAGAAAACTGGAATATTTGCAACGTCTCGACTGCAGCGTTTCCACTACAGACAGCATGGATATTCAAGTAAGTCAATTGATTTCAAGTTATCCGAGCCTTCTATTAAATTCGGCGTGGAAATGGTTCACCGAGCAGCGCTATTTTTGTCGCATTGAAGTTTCATCCTGTAATTTTTTATAATAAAACCCGTGAACCTTAAATTCACACATTTTTTAACTGAATTTGGCCTGTAAATCGATAGCTGACAGCGAGCTCAACTTTAAAGCTTGGTGATCTTTATATCATATGAAAGTAGAAGAAATAAGGAATCGATTGGGATGAAGCATGTCAACCTAGGATGTCGGGAAGGGGGGGTAAATAACGCTCCAAAGTTGATGAATTGGAATGTAACTAGAGTAGTGCAGCACTGTGCACGGGAAGACACACTCTCGTTCCAGATGCAATTAAGTGTAATTTAACGCTATTTGACAACAGTTTCGGCCATAGACTTTGTCAAGTATCATACAAACAGTGCAAGACAGCCATTATAAAGACAGGTTGGCTGATTGAATGGACAACACCTGTCTTGTGAAAGCACACCTGAGTGTGAGACATCATAGGATCAGTCATGCAGTAATAGGCTACATTTTCGGTACTGGCGCAGATTAATCAAAACATTGATGTCACAGGTAGGCTGTATACCATAATATATCATGAATCTATGTGAATAAATAGATTTATATAAATAGTAATCACAGCCTAATGCATAGAGATAAATCCTGAAACCTTCTCGCAACAGTTCTAGCCTAAGCCAGTGGTTTTCAAAGTGGGGTCCCCAGCAAAAAGGGGGGATAATCTATTTTCACTATAATTCCATGCCATCCATAAGTAACACAATCTAAGATAGTGTAGAAGTGAGTAACTAGGCTAATTATAACCATAACAGCACAAATAATTGACAAAAATCTCGAAATAAATATACAGTATTTACTCTGAGAAATGAAATAATGAGAAAAGGAACAATTATTGATGGTTAAAACTGAATAATGACATCACAACAGTCTAAACCTAATGCTAATTTAAAATGAGATTTGGGCATTTTGGGCAAAAGAGAAAAAAAAACGCCCAAATTTTTTTCGGCGGCGACCCCTGTTACCAATCTCACCAGCCACCACTGCCTTAGACTGATCACTGATGACATCATCACAGGACATATAATAGCATTTCAATCATGAGAGACCAGAGGGTAATGTTAATCAGCAAGCTTTATTAAAGTATGGCATGGCGATAGGATTCGTGGCCTGAAGCGGTATGGCATTAATTCTGATGGCGTGGCAGCATGGCAACTGATTCATTGGCATAGTGACTCCGAGGCAGGATGCCTCTCTTCGTGAGGCGGGAGGGCATCTGCCCGGAGAACCCCCCCCCGTAGGGGATTCTTCGGGAGTCAATACATTGGTGGTGGACTGGGGAGGTGGGTGGGGTGAAACGCGGCTTCCAGAGAAGGAATTAGATCAGCTTAGTGCAGCGCTGGAGGACAGGGAACAAGGACCGTGGTGCGCCCGGCGTGGCTATAAATACTGCCACATCATGGCCTCGGCACTGACGACATTAACGCCGTCACCTAGGCAAGTGCGTCACTACTGCACTGACGACATTAACGACGTCACGCTGGGATTACTGCACTTGTCGTCACGCTAGGATTACATGTGATGCTGAGGTCGCTATGTCTCTAGATTACGTGTGGCGTGAGGCAGCGTGACTGGTCTTCATCTTGAAACTAGGTCGAGACCATCATTTCAATCATGAGAGACCAGAGGGTAAGGTTAATCAGCAAGCTTTATTAAAGTATGGCATGGCGATAGGATTCGTGGCCTGAAGCGGTATGGCATTAATTTTGATGGCGTGGCAGCATTGCAACTGATTCTTTGGCGTAGTGACTCCGAGGCAGGATGCCTCTCTTCTTGAGGCGGGAGGGCATCTGCTCGGAGAACCCCCCAAAAGAGAAAAACCTGAAAGGCCAACCGGTCTGCTCGCCTCGCGATACGGCGGGCGCTGGGCGGAAGGCGATGCTTGTCGCCGACCGGTTGGCTCGAGAAGGCGACGCTTGTCGCCGACCGGTTGGCTCGGGCCCCGCTGGGCGGAAGGCGACGCTTGTCGCCGACCGGTTGGCTCGAGAAGGCGACGCTTGTCGCTAGTCGGCGACGCTTGTCGCCGACTGGTTGGCTCGAGCCCCCCGAACCGGGAGAAACCCCCCCCGCTTGTCGCCGACCGGTTAGCTCGAGAAGGCGACGCTTGTCGCCGAACGGTTGGCTCGGGCCCCGCTGGGCGGAAGGCGACGCTTGTCGCCGACCGGTTGGCACGAGAAGGCGATGCTTGTCGCTAGTCGGCGACGCTTGTCGCCGACTGGTTGGCTCGAGCCCCCCGAACCGGGAGAACCCCCCAAAAACTGCATGCCTAGAACACTTCGAGTAGTCTGCTGAGGTCTGAATTAGTGATGCTGAGTTAGTTATGTGACTACAGGCTGCTCGACACCTGGAACACTTGCAGGCTGCTCGACACCTAGAACACTTCGAGTCGTCTACTGAGGTCTTGCTGAATTAGTTATGTGACTACAGGCTGCTCGACACCTAGAACACTTGCAGGCTGCTCGACACCTGGAACACTTCGAGTCGTCTACTGAGGTCTTGCCGAATTAGTTATGTGACTACAGGCTGCTCGACACCTAGAACACTTGCAGGCTGCTCGACACCTAGAACACTTCGAGTCGTCTACTGAGGTCTGAATCGGTGATGCTGCCTCAGCGTTGAGATTTGAATCGAGCCTCCTCGGTTTTGAGATTTGAATTGAGCCCCCCCCCCCTGACTACAGGCTGCTCGGCACCTGGAACACTTGCAGGCTGCTCGACACCTAGAACACTTCGAGGAGTCCACTGGGGTCTGAATTAGTGGGGAGACTACGGGCTGCTCGACACCCGGAACACTTGCAGGCTGCTCGGCACCTAGAACATTCACAGGCTGCTCGACACGTAGAACACTTTGAGTAGTCTGCTGGGGTCTGGATTAGTGGTGTGACTACAGGCTGCTCGGCACCTAGAACACTTGCAGGCTGCTCGGCACCTAGAACACTTTGAGTAGTCTACCGTGGTCGGAATTAGTGATTTGTTGCGGGCTGTTCAACGCCGAACACTTGCAGGCTGCTCGACACCTAGAACGCTTAATCAATTAGATCGAACATTCGCAGGCTGCTCGACACGTAGAACACTTTGAGTAGTCTGCTGGGGTCTGGATTAGTGGTGTGGCTACGGGCTGCTCGACACCTAGAACACTTGCACGCTGCTCGGCACCTTGAACACTTCGAGTAGTCTACCGTGGTCGGAATTAGTGATTTGTTGCGGGCTGTTCAAAGCCGAACACTTGCAGACTGCTCGACACCTAGAACGCTTAATCGATTAGATCGACGCCGATTCGGGGAGTCCACCACCAATGAAATGCGAAGTAACGGCTATTGCGGGGAATGCAGGAATGGATGCCATGCTTACCATGTGACGCCTAGGGGAGGAGAGATCTTTGGGCAGACAATATGGTGGCCTGCTCTGGTCGGATGTAGGCCGCGTAGGCTGACGAGGACCAGCGGCCCGGGGATTGTGAGGGAGTGCCGGGGGCCTAGGACGTGGGTCCGGACTCATGAGAGGGTGAGAGCCGAGAACGGGGGAAGCGGCATTGGAGACGGGTCGGCTGCCAGATGGAGGTTGCGGAATGCGTCAGTACGATGAACACCGCCAACCACTGTCCAATGCAGCAATTAACATAATGGCTGTCTCCTCGGGTTTAGTGCTCATGGCCTGTTGAGCCGAGATGTCATTGACCGAATATGACGTTTGAATGGAGCAGAAGACCAATGTCCCATTGCTTTGAGAATAGATGCTGAGACGTCTCAGCTGCAGGGGTAGACGTGCCAGTGCAGGAGTGAAGAGAGCAGCTGACGAGGGAGTCCTCATCGTTTGCGGAGGAGACGGCGGCGGGAGGTCGCCTTCCCTTCGAACTCAAGTCAGGAACAGAATTAATCCTGCCCCACGTCAGGATCTCATGCGGTATGGATCTTAGAGGATAGACAGATCAAGTATTAGTTTGAGAGATAACAGTTGAGCCTTTAGCATCCCTGTCTGTTTAAAAATAAAGTGAATAAGAAATTAGTATTTTGTCACTGGTTGGGACAGCAATGGAATATTTAATTATGTCAAATGGTTATCTGAGAAGTTCCACTGTTTTATCCTATCCAGCAGACTCCCTTCTAACGTTAACATGTGCTGGCCAAACAATGGCCTATAGATGTCCAAGTTACTTTACCAGCTTTGACCTTCATGACAGCATGCCATGATGTAGCTAGTAAACAATAGCAAGGAGAGGAGCCATCCTCAACATGAATGTGTTCCAGCAGAATGGACTAGCCGCTAGCTTTGTTGTTGAGTATCTTGTTCATACTCCTCAGGGAGGAGGACTCACCAGACAAGAAACTCTATAACAGACTGGCCGTCCCAAGATGTCGCGTGAAATTCAGCCGCACATATGCTTGGCAATCATCCTTACAAGAACTTTGCTGAAGCTGAGAGATTAGTGAACTCGATGATCCTCAAATATTTCTCACCAAAGGTTCATGCAGCTTTTTTTTTTTTTTTTTTATAATAATATAAAAGTACCAACCAAATTTTACGGACTCAAGACTATATCGACACATCTTAATTGTTACTGTAAATTCAATGTGAAAATAAAGCTTATCCCTTATACCCGCAGCAATGATGCAAGTCCTTACCTTATATTTTACCAGCTGCTTCATATTACTTTGATTAAATGGTTTGATCAGATTTAATGCTTACTAATCTCCCGAATACATAACAAAGCACTTTATCCATCTATCTATCCTTTTATAGACAGAAGTTATTTTCGAAGTTTCATTTGAAAAAACAATTTATGAAAATCAAGCACTTCCAATAAGTATATTGATAAAGCATATTCCTGAACGTGATGGTTAAGATCAAGCATTTCCAACTTAATCGCTGAAATTGAGCTGTGCTTGGTTTACAACCACTGAAAGCACCACCCACTGAGTGATTTGCATTGATGTAGTTACAATAGAACGCCACCAGAGTGCACCGGGGCTCGGCTAGAGGCACGAGATAATATAGCAGAATGAGAGTTAGGCTACATCATGCCAGCATTGTGGTGATGAATACCTGCCAGTAAACATCGGTGATATTGCCGAAATCAATCTGTTAGCAAACAGATCAACGCCAACGTAGTAGCTTATCCACCAGGCTACATGAAATGATGATATATGCTTGATTGAATACTCAACTTTAGGACAATGCAGGCAACTCCATTTCCCAGCGTCCTTGTCGGTGAGGTGACGTCACTCAGGAGGGCCCCCGCACACCTGACGTTGATGCTAGCTAACGTTAGCTGCTAGCAGCCGTAGCCGACAGCCCTGGCTTGGCTTTGTTTTAATGAAGAAACTCAGCGATGGGACTACATTTCCCAGCGTCCTTATCGGTGAAGTGACATCACTCAGGGGCACACTCCGGCTGCCGTTGTGATTAGCGATAGCTTGCTAGCAGTAGCATAGCCAGCAGCCATGGCCTGAAGTTGTTCTTTGTGGGAGACGGAGTTTCCAGAACCTGGAGGCGGACGTGCCTCTTACTGGACGATCGGCGCGGCAAGAACAGACTGGTCTTCATCCGGCGTAGCATTTATGATGGGAGTCTTGCTCTTTAGCAGGGGAGCTAACCACTTAAAGCAGAAGAGAAACAGCAGAGCAAGTGCAGTTCTTCCTTGAAAACTTGTGCATGGAGATGGAAAGTTTTTGCACAACTTAACAGCTCTTCGTGGCTGCCCCCAGTCAGGATGCGGAGATATTGGCTAAACGCTTTGAGGATCTTAATGCCTGCCCGGTTTTATCAATGGAGGAGCTACTAGCCAAGCGGGAGCTGCGATGAGAGGTCCTTCCTCCAGAGACGGTAAGTGCATGAACAAGCATAAGAATCCTACTGAACTTCATACCTGGCTAGATTTGACATCCAAACTCAGCACGGCAGCAATGAAAGTATCGCGTGAGATTAGCAAAGCGTTTGCCAGCAGCCGCAACGATCAGCAAGATGGGGAACAGATCAGTGAAACGCGGCTTCCAGAGAAGGAATTAGATCAGCTTAGTGCAGCGCTGGAGGACAGGGAACAAGGACCGTGGTGCGCCCGGCGTGGCTATAAATACTGCCACGTCATGGCCTCGGCACTGACGACATTAACGCCGTCACCTAGGCAAGTGCGTCACTACTGCACTGACGACATTAACGACGTCACGCTGGGATTACTGCACTTGTCGTCACGCTAGGATTACATGTGATGCTGAGGTCGCTATGTCTCTAGATTACGTGTGGCGTGAGGCAGCGTGACTGGTCTTCATCTTGAAACTAGGTCGAGACGATCATGACATCACAATGATTACAGACAGACATACAGATACTTCTGTATCACAATGATCAAAATGTTATCATGAATAAGTGATGTCATCAGTTATGCAAAGTTGAGCAATTGTGCTCCTGTAATTATTCCTTACAGTAGCCTATATATCTCCTCGAGCTGCAAAAAAAAATAGCATTACACACACATTTTTATTTGACTGAAATGTTAAAACTGTTTTTTAATTCAGTGTATACATTTTTACAATTGGAGAATGTAAGAATCAGTTTAGGCCTACAACAATAAAATGTCAAAAACAACAACACCCATCATTAACTTCTATATAATTTTTGTAAAAGCCACAGGGAGCCACTCGAGAGATGCTAAAGAGCCACATGGCTCCAGAGCCACAGGTTGCCTACCCCTGACATAGACTGACTTGATGGTTACATACATACAGTAGCAGTGATCGAAAAATCAGGCCTGTTTAGGTCTAAGTCATCTTAAAGCTTATGAGATGGGAAAAGATTATTTGTTTGATGGCACATGCCTCTGAAAATGATTCCCTACCACAACTAGCTAAAGTATAATAAATACATTATTTTATACAGGACATTTCTCTAAATTGCCACTGACAATGCTAGGCCATTGGGTGGCAGAATCAAGCTATGAATGTTCCTTGTGGCTAAAATGTGGACTTTTCCCTTTTCGTGATCAATGTTTGTTTTGATTTGCATGTTTTAAAAGGTATAAAAAGGGCTCAAACAGATATGTCTTTGCAAAACTTTTGTCTGGGTGCTCATGAAGTATTTCATGAAAAATTTGCTATCCAACCCTTATGAAACATAAACTATTCGTAATAAATATGAGAAAGACAATATAGTTAATATAGGAATAATATAGCTATATCATGGGGAAAATGCCATAACATAAATTATATTAAGAGAGGTGTACAGTATATGACGCGTACATCCAGTTATAGGTGCTGGGCAGAGAGCCAAACACTAATGAGAGGAGGAATAACTGAATTAAAACTGCATGTTATGTTTAATGGACAAGGTTTGGATCAGTCAGCTTATTTCTATAGGTCATATATTAAGGTCATGATAAACTTTGAAAACTACAAATATTACTACAAATACAGTATTACAGTGATTCTTAGGGGCCCTTTACACGAGGACAGTCTCTGGAAGAAACGACACAATAGCGTTTCCTTCACACCTTTTCCTTCACACCTTCTCCCCGTTTACATGAGCGCTGTTGAATTTTTAAAACGCCGTAATGTACATGCCAGGTCGCTAGGTGGCATTGTGATGGTCAACGGGGCGTTGCTCGTCACTCCACGGACGCTTCTGCATGACGTCATTTCGTAATCTTCTTTCTGGGTTTTAGACACGGAAGTAGATTACGGCTACCGTAGTAATTTTTAGACTTGCCAAAAAGCTGTTTTCAAGCTAAAAAAACCCAAACTGTTTTAAAGTTGTAATATTCTTCGGGTGAGAACGTTACATAGATGTGACCAGTTTATCAGAATAAGCCTATTTGGAAATCTTTAACGAGCAGCGAGGATCGGGAGCGCTGGCTGTGCTGACACTGTCTACTGTGTAGGCTGCAGTGAGAAAACACTGTCGATGTGCTTGCCTAACGTTAAATGCCGACCGGGTACAGCCATCGGCTCCTCGCAGCAGCAGTAACGCTATGAACATGTAACTGAAGTCGGCCGCAGTGTAGCAATGTTGCCAAGCGTGTGTTGCATGTGCAGGCACGTCAGAGTTTCTGGGAAGACTATCGTTTCTAACCGATTACATGGAGCGCTCAGCGGGAAGCATCACCAACAATTCCACTCTAGAGGGTGGTTTCAAAATGTGTCGTTTCTTAAGCGCGAATTTGCCGTCGCCGTCTTAACGGGAGGCACAAACGATAAAATAATTCCCTGTTTCCATAGTGCCCCTTAGAGAATAAACAAATTGACATTTTGTTATGTGAAGCTTGACCTCATTATTTTCATGTATTATAAAACACACAAGTGAAGATGAAGTTGCTTTTTAAGCAGCCAGGACACCTATAACAACTCAACTAACAACAACACTAACAACACCTATAACAACTCAACTAACAACAAGGAGGTGAGAATCATGTCAGTCGCATAGATCAGAGGTTTTCAAAGTGGCAGGTGGGCCTCCCCGGGGGGGCTCAAAAACATTTCAGGGAAGGGAGGTACGGTGGTGCAGTGGTAAGCACTATCGCCTCACAGCTCGAAGATCGTGGGTTCGATTCCCACCTGGGCCGATGTGAACACTGAAGGAATGCGTGCCCGTCCGCATGTCCTCGAGTGCCCACCACCGGGGTGGGGTCGGCAAAATGGCCTTTCTGTGTGGAGGTTGCATGTTCTCCCCGTGCCTCCCGGGGGTCTCCTTCATATAGGAACCCCCTTCACAAAAACATGCAACATCCTGGTTGCTTATATGGTTCCTCCTCTGATCGTTAAGGGCGCCTGTTCAGAGGGAGGGGAACTGGTTGGAATAGCGTGAACCTCCCACGTGCTATGTCCTACCGGTGAAGCTTCCTCGGGCAGGTGAAAAGAAGCGGCTGACTTGACTGCCCATGTCTCGGAGGATGCATGGAATCAGTCTCGGCTCTCCCCAGATCGGCAGAGGATGGAGTAGCAACCAGGATTGAGTAATTCAAATGAGCACTAAACGGGGGATAAAAATGGGATAAAAAATCGGGAAAAAAACATAAAAAAAAAAAAAAAAAACATTTCAGGGAAGGCTCAGTGAACGGAAGTGAATACATACTGTATTACATTAATTATTTCATTAGTTATCCAAAGGAGATCTCATAGAATAGTGTAAAATGTGTGTGTGATTTCATTTGGGCAAAGAGATGGTTCAGAGATACATCAGTTTTGGGGAATTCTTCTGTTTTTCAGTCAGAAACAACCTTCTATGTATTTGGTGCAGTCTGAAGTACGTCAAACAGCAATATCTTGGCTCAATTGTTGAGTGTCTATGAGCTCAGATAACATATCATTATGGCATTCACGACTAGTGAATTTTACTAGTCGACTAGTCCTTTAATTATTATTATTTTTTTTATCTTTAAGAAATAACATGAGGTATTTACACGACATACATGGACTGTCATATCCCATATCCCATATCCCCCACAAAGAACATCAAAACACAACAAAACAAAACAAGAAAACTGCATAAGATACACAATAATCCAAGAACAAACAAGACTATTGGACAAACAACCAAACAAAAACAATGCATTCAGCTCCTATCCTGATAAGCCTAATGACACTGGGGTAAAAAGTTCTTAAAGTCAAACTCTGTATGTGGTTGCCATATTTTGGGGATGTCTAAGAATCTGCCTTTGCTCTTGTAGTAAATGTTATCCAACGTATGGTAGCTTGAGAGTTCATTCCACCAGTGAACTACAGCTGGGGGATTGGATGCTTTCCAATTTAAAGCTATGCATTTCCTAGCTGCCAACAGGGCAAGATCTATGTATTTACTTTGAATGCATTGTTTTTGTTTGGTTGTTTGTCCAATAGTCTTGTTTGTTCTTGGATTATTGTGTATCTTATGCAGTTTTCTTGTTTTGTTTTGTTGTGTTTTTATGTTCTTTGTGAGGGATATGGGATATGATAGTCCATGTATGTCGTGTAAATACCTCATGTTCTTTCTTAAAGATTATATATATATATTTTTAACGACTAGTCGACTACTAAGCACAGTGTCGACTCGTGGTTTTACTAGTCGACTAGTCTGTGAATGCCCTAGATCCAATAGGCATCCAGAAATTGAGCAAGGGGAGGCGCCTTTTTCCAAGCTTTGTCTGCGGGGAGGCCCACAGTCTTAGACTTTGAAAATGCATAGATCCCCCCTACACTGTCCCCCCAAAGTTTGTACACTATTAACTGCAAATATGCTGCTGGTTCAAGGGAAACTACATTACACTAAAAAAGAAATGCTTTGCTCTTGACCACGTTGTGTCTATTTCAAAGATGCCTCGCCTCTGTTCTTGTAAGCAGCGTCTTCAGGCGTGTGAACAGGCAGAGCAGAGAGAACGAGGTGGTTTAACGGTTCCTCTCTCTCTCAAACAGCACACTCTTAAAAATAGAACCCGATACAACGAGTTAGATGAAGGCTGATGATGTTGATGAGAAATGTGCAAGTCCATTCTGAAATGCTTCAAACAATCTAGTCCAATCAGCTGAATTCCAGTTGATGGAGATACTTTCCACTGTCATTATCTATGGATGTAGACAATGTTTACTCATATACACACAAAATGTACTGTCTTTCAACATGATCATTATACTGTATCTTATTATGAAAATGCACAGCTAGTACTCCAGCTAATGCTCTTAATGAGATCATCTGGACATGTACAGCAGTCGATCTTCTTCTGTTTCTGTTCCGAAACAATGAAAGTGAAACAATTAACAATTGTACACAATAGCCGTTTTCACACATGCGCTTTTTACCGCTAAATGACCGGAAAGCGGTCTAATGCCTTCATGTGTGAAAGTTGTTTTCCGGTATACGCGTACCCCCGTCATCGCGGACATTTCACCAATTTCGAGGTTGTCAGAAGAGCGGTATGCCGCGATAAGGGACACAAGTGTGAAACGGGTCCAGTCATTTCCCTGTATCAGTGGGCGTTGTCTCAGGTGGTGTTGACCACCAAAGCACTATTGCCAGTCGCAAACGTGCTTGCAGTGGTTTTCGCCACCGGGTGATCTTGCGTGTTAGTGCGGGTCGGACCAGACTCAGCAGGTAGTCGAACGTACACCGGGACATGCGAAAATGATGCTTCCATTCCACGTCGTCAAGATTGTTCAGAGCATCTTCCCAAAATAAATTCCCTCCTGGTCTCTCTCGCTTCCAGATGGCTCTAGTCTCACGCAGCAGCGCAGAGGTACTTAACACTGTCATAATCTGTCCCCGGTTTAGTCTATCTTCATATTCTGCACGATGTTTAGCGAAGAAGACTGCGAACATGAATCTGTTTCTGTTCGCACGTATATCCCTTTCCATCTTCGCCTTAATTTGTCTGCGTCGCTGTCTACGTTTGAGGAAAAAGCGCGTCAGCAATATTATCAAAAGAGTGGACGCCGGCTCCATGTTTGTTTGTTTTTTCTGACTGCCTTGCAGCACAGTTTATACGTCATGACCCCAGGCCACTCTCCTCTGCCCCCCGCCCGGTCCGCAGTGCCGCCCCGCCCCCCAACATACAGGCAACGACTATATTCACACATGCAAGCGCTCAGGTGTGAAGGGAAATTCCGGGAAATGGCCGATATTGATTTACAGGTAATTTTCCTGTACGCATGTGTGAAAACGGCTAATGACAGCAATGAATCAGTGTGAAGCTTAATGGAAAAAATCTTTGTACCATGGACCATGTATCATCAGGTCAGTGAGAAACATACTTATTGCATTAGGTGGAGACCTCATTTCCTGCTAGTCAATTAGAAGTAGCCTATACTGTCACTTTGTTGAAATAAATTACAAGAAAATTTAAAATATTAAGAGTGATTTCTTTTAAAGGGGACAAACAGAAAATACAAATGTCCCATTTTGATATGTGAAGGTTGACTTTATAATTTAATCTTGAGCTTAGCATTTTTGACCTTATATTTTTTATAGTCCTAACACTGTCATATGCCACATGTTGTAATTTGCTTGCTGTTGTTGTTGTTGCTTCCAATTAAAGGTGGGTGTATGCACATAAATATAGCTAGCTTGCCACAAGTTGCCAGTTGTGTGCTATTTGCAGTAGCCTGGTAAACCAGCCAGGTCACGTGAACTCACATTTCATTTAGTTCTGCAGGACCGTGGCCTTAAGATTTCACCCAGTGTTTCGCAGTGGGCGGAGGTTGGGCGGGTGTTCTTGCATTGACAGACAACTCCTTCAGCCAATCAGCGTCGGATCCAGTCAAAATCCACTCGGGAGAACGGCAAAAACATATTTTCCACAAGAAACTCCGCTGTTGCGGCGATACTCCTGTACTTGTTTAATTGTTGTTATTGAGTCAATTTCTGCAATAACTGCACTTTATGGCTATTTAAACTAGAGGAGCATTGACAGTACTCCTCGAGACAGACAGGCAAGGAGGCGGCCATTATTGTTTTGTTAGTGCAGTGCTAGTGGCGTTCCTGATTGGCCAACTTGCGCTGTCAATCACAGTGCACTGAGCGCAGTTGCTGATTGGGTCTTCCACTTTGCAGTTTCTGCTAAAGCCCCTCCCAGGGCTTGAGGCCAGACGGTCCCGTGGAACCAAATTAAATGTGAGTTCACATGACCCGGCTGGTTTAATAGGCTATATTATTTGCAGCAGCACCACTATAACACATTCTGGTCTCTCTCCTGTAGGAGGAGAGGTTGGTCTCTCTCTCCCTCTCTCTCTCTCTCTCTCTCCCTCTCTCCCTCCCTCTCTTTCTCTCTCTCTCTCTCTCTCTCCTACAATGAATTTCTTCCGGTATGATTGCTGAATGTCGGTGCAAATTGGTGGCTTTGCAAAGAAGCCTTGGTTCTTGTTCAGTGAACGCGTCGGCTAGCAAAACGACAAAATATTCTAGCTGCATGCTGATGAACGTGCATATCAAAATAAAATATGTATATTATGTACAGGTAATTCAAAACTGAGTCAAGTAAAAGTGAAACTAAACAAAAATGCTCTAAAGAAGTCCAGAATCTAATAAATTGCTGTAACAACTGAATGTGACCTTATCTCCACTCTTACACACATGACACATTCTTTAAGCCAAGTCCCTCCTTCAGTCAGGTCTCTCCTTCTTCAGTGACCTGTAACACACACACACACACACACACACACACGCCCATGCACGTGGACACACACACACGCACGCGCGCACACACACACACACACACACACACACACACACACACACACACACACACACACACGCACGCACGCACGCACACACACACACACACACAAATAATTGTCAAATTAGCAAGCACTGCAAAAAATATCCACAATGAATTTTTTTTAAAGAACAATTCCAGCATGATTGGCTGTTGATTTACTTTGAAAATAGGTAAATAATCCATAATTGTGTCAAATCTAGCTATATTTCAGTGTAATTGTATGGACTATAGCTGGCATTTCTAACATCTCTGAGAGAAATTGGCCCTGGAGAGGCATCAGGTCTGCCACCAACATATTTGTGCCAGAGTCTGCCAACAAATCCCACAAATCAAGACAACTTCCTTTTTCCTTATTTGTTTTTCATATTACACAAGTTTAGATATTGAAGAACCCACTCGTTATAACAATATAACAAAACAATAACAATGTGCACATTCATAATGTGTACAGTTTTAAAATGATCTTGGTCTACTTGTTTCCCAAAACACCAGTCTAATTTTCATATAATACAATACAATCAAAGTAAAAAGATGTCCAGTACCTCAGTCTCTCACCTGCGTATAGATGGAGTTCTGGACCATTAAGTGCGGGTCAGATCCTGCTGAGGGAAGTGGACTCATGAAGGCGCTGGACACTGCTGGTTCTGCTTTGGAAACAAATGTCATTATTTCAGCCTGAATATGAGAATAAATAAATAAATAAATAACTTGTTGTTGGGCAGATTCTACTTTGGTGTAGACAATATCAAGAGTCACAAGCAATTTGCTAACCACATCACAGCACACACATGGTTACTGGTACTGTCTACTCTATATAGTTAGTTGTACATAATATGTACTGTTTTTTGTACTTATTTAATTTGAGCAGATGTGATGATTTTATTGATTTTATTTTTAATTTGTACTGTGAGATCATGCCAAGGGACAACAGATCAAAGTTTGCCTAGTGGCTAAATCTGGCATTACACTTGTTTTTGTTTTTAAATAATGAATTATGCACTTACCCCTATTTAAATAAATATACTAATAAACCAGTATTGTCCTTTTTTTGCCACACCTTTTTATAGCAACACGGTCAAGCTGCAGCAACATTCTTATTTCTCATGGGTGCCAGGAAGACAGCTTTGGCAATAACTAACTGCTATGGGAAAAATACTAAAATGACAAATTATACTAAATTATTAGAATAATACAGTAACCATTTTGGCACACCCTGACGAAGGTCTGTTTGACCGAAACATGTTGGTATTTCAATTCATTATGAATTAAGCCTATAATAAAGCTTTTTTAACTTTGCTAGAATAAGTACCTTGGTCCTCCCGTCTTTTTAATACAGTAATGTTGGAAAGTGGAGTCTCACCCAGGCTAAAAGTGTAGTCAAGGGAAGGCAAGGATTCATCCTCATCTGAAACAGAGTCAGTCACATATAAATCACATCCATTACAGAATCCAGTTCACATTTTGTGGCTCTCCATAAGCATCACAAACTTGTGGAGCCATTCACAGCTGAATGGTCAGGCGGCTGAGCAGAGAAGAGGAATCTGGCTTTACGTGTTGCACTATGTTTTACTTCGTTTCGAACTCAAGCTCTCACTAGTGCCTACAACGCTGCGACGCAGCCCTATGGAAGACTGTCATTTTGCTCCAAAATTACTTTTCATTAAAACCGACCAGCCACCCGTAGGTGGCGTGGTACCCCCTGGGGCTGACACGGATCCACGTGACTACGTCACGTCCTGTCAGCCCAGGGATAATCACTTTCCGTTTCTTCCACCCGCTGAGAAGACGTGTTTCAGAAAGCTCTGCGGTTAACTTTGAGTTAGCTCTCTTACATAGCTTTAGATACTAGGCTCGTTCCGGCTGATTTGCCCACCTCAAGAGGTTTGCGTGGACGGGATAAAGCAGGCTTCGGGGACCCGACCCTGTACCCTTCACCCTGCGGCGTCGGAACAAGTCATCTAAAAGCTAAGAGTATCTTCCTTAGTTAACTGTTTATTGCTACCGCCGTGTAGTTCTGCTGCTACCGCCGTGTAGCGGTTATTGCTGCCGCTGTGTAGCTTTGCTTCGCTCCCCTGGCTGGGGCAGCGTTTTCGTTTAAGGGCCGAATTAGGTCCGCGCTGAAAACTGTTAAGCTAAGTTGCATACGTGCTGTTAGCTTACAGTGTAGCACTAGAGCAATAGGCTAGCCAGCCTGGTTTTTGCGGATAAGCTAGCGTGCACCCGTGTCGTTAGCGTCCGTTTGCTTGTTTTAGGCGCCGGCTATATTGTCAGAGCGCGCACGTTACTCCAGGAGTAACGTTAAATAGATAGTTAGCGAGTTGCTCAGTGCAGCTAGCTTGGACTAGCTTGTAGCACTCCAGCTATCTGGCTGCGTCCCCAGACAGGGTAACGACTACCTCTGTGTAAGGCGCGCGGTAAGCGAGAGTAGTAGCTAGAAGCCATGCTCTTCAGTTAGCTAGATAGCTAGCTTGCTACCCGTGCAGCCAGTATCTAGTGTTGTAGCACTCCAGCTTCTTACCGTCGCAGGCTATTGCTTACACGGTAACCCCATTATTCCTGTTAGCAGAGAGAGGGGGGAACAGCTAGGTGCTGTGTTAGCTGTGAGGCTACGCTGGCCGGTTACGACCGGCACAATGAAAATGATGTATGCACTGCCTAAGGGCATGAGCACGCTGCACAGGCGTTGCTGGGACCTACATACGGCTTGTAGTGTAGATTTTACTGGCGCCGGCCCCTAAGGGGGCACTCTGAGATTTAGCTGAGCGAGTACGCTAGCTAAAAGTTGTTTTGACTTCTCTCAGTTCTTACCCTTCTTAGCCAGCTTGCTTGTCTGCTAAGTGTTGCGTGCAAATAGCATCTACTAGATTGTAACTCCCTCTGAGGAGTTTCTTCTGAGATTGACTAGCTTCGCGGGCCGCTGGCCTCTGCCTGCGGTCACGCTTGCTTCCCCGTGTTACTCAGGGTAGAGACTCGCTGCACCGGCTTGTACGCAGGCTTGTGTTAGCGCACGCTTGTCTCTCAGTGCTTACGCTAGCTTAGCTAGGGGCTGGTTCACACCTGTTCTCGCGGGTTAACAGGTTGTGGGTATTGTTGCCCCCCCCCGTCGGGCTGGGCTATTGCCGCTTACGTTACCGTTGCACGCGCACGTTCGCTAGCCTCCGGGTTGCTTACTGTCTAGCCTGTGCTTCTTGTTAGCCTGCTAGCCTGCTTAAACGGTACTCCCGCTAACAGGGTGCGGCCCGCGGGAGCTTGCTATTAGTGATTAGCTTCCGGCTTTCTCTTGCTACTAGCAGGGAAAGTCAGCGAGGGGTTGGGCTGTGTGTATCACTGCATTGGCCGAGTATGAACCGGCACGTTAAGTGCGTGTTCTGCCTTGAGCATGAGCACGCTGCACAGGCGCCTTGAACCCGCGGTCTTGCAGCTGCTGGGCTAGCCCAGGGCCGCAGCTAAGCTCTTGAGAGCTGACCAAGGTCCGCTCTCAAAAGGGTGTGAAAGCTAGTTTGCATACGTGCAGATAGCATTAGTACTGTTTAGCACAGAACTATAGTATGGTTGCAGATAGCTGGCGTGCACCCGTGCAGTTAGTATCTGTGTGCTAAGTACATTGGGCGCGAGCTACCTCCGCTACAATAGACGTACCGCCCCGTGCTGGCGCTACGCGTCCAGCAGGGGTTACAGCTCGCCAAGGTCTGGGCTCAGTGCCAGCCTTTGGCTGGTAGCTCTAAGGACAAGCCCACCGCCCTTGGTGCCCAAGGCCCGGGGTGGTTGGGAGCTCTCCATGGGTCGCACTCCCTTGTTGGGGCGCCCCCTGCAAGTGCAGGTAGCCTGGCAGGGGGCACAGCGCACCTTGGTCCATGGCCACGGCCTGGCCTCGGTTGGCAGCGCCCAGGTCAAGCCCACCGGTTGGCTCACCAAGGCTGGGCTCAGTTCCAGCCTGCGGCTTGTAGCTTTAGACCCACCGTCCTCGGTGCCCAAGGCCCGAGTTCGGTCGGGAGCTCGCCCAGGGTCTCATACCCATCATCAAGGCTCGCCTTGGTCCATGGCTACGGCCTGGCCTCGACTAGAGGCTCCTAGGACAGCCCACCATCAATGGCGCCGATGGCCCATTGCTGGGCGGGAGCTCGCCTGGGGGCCGCACTGTCGGACAAGTCCACGTGCGGCCGGTCTCGAGAAAGAACGTTACCTCCGCAGTCCCCCCAGCCTGCGAAAGTCGCACGGCAGGAGGGGGGGGGGGGGGGGCTACTTCGATACAACAGCGCGTCAGTAGGCGGAGCTTGCGTAAGAAGTTCTCCCCCAGCATGCACAGCTTCTACGGAACTGACCATGCGGCGGGGGGGCGTAGCCTCTCACGTCCCGCCCCCCCATCAGGGTACCGGATCAAAAGGTCCCGGTGCCCAGCAATATGCTCATGACGGGTTCCGCTCCTTTGGCCACAAGAGACCATCTTGTCCAACAGGCTCGATGCCTGGGAGCATCTATGTTCCCCGTCCCCATTACGGCGCACTCTCCAGAAGGGATACGCTCTACAGTTTGCCCCGCACTCACGTTCGACGGGACCCCCGATGGAGGGGGAGGCCATGGACATACTCCACAAGGAGGTTATTCGTTCCTCGCCAGAGGGGCGATTCGCTCGGTTCCCAAGGCAGATGTGCGCTTGGGTTTTCTAGAGCCACAGGTACTTATCGTACCCAAGAAGGACGGCTCCATGCGTCCAAAATTGGACCTTCGGCATCTCAACAAGACGCTGAGGAAGTCCCGTTCCGAATGCTCTCTTTCCCCGCCTGTTCAACGAGTTGAGACAGGGGGATTTCTTACTTCCGGGGATCTGAAAGGTGCGTTCTTCCATGTCCACGTGGTCAGGAGACACAGGAAATACCTGAGGTTCTCCTTCCTGGGGAAGGCTTACGAGTTCTGTGTCTTGCCATTCGGCATGTCTTGAGCCCGCGAACCCTCACGGTGTGCGTGGAGACAGCCTTGGCTCCCCTCCGCGCGAGGGGGATCCGCGTCTTCCTATATCTCGACGACGTTCGCTTAGCGGCCGACTCGAGGGTCCGTGCCACGGAACATACCAAGGTGGTGACCGATCACCGGCAAACCTTAGGGTGATTGGTGAACTGGCAGAAGAGTGGCCTCGTCCCAGCGCAGGCGGCGACCTTCTTGGGGCTCGAGCTAGACTTCCTGCGAGCCTTTCGCCAGAGCGACAGGCTCGCATGGTTCGGACAGCAAGCCAAGGACGTTAGGTCTGTGCCCTCGGTGTCAGTGCATCAGTGCACAGTGATGTTGGGCCTGATGGCCTCAGCACTGCATGTGCTCCCGCTGGGGAGGCTACACATGCTCCCGTGGTCCAAATATGGGCCCTGGCCATATGGGCGGACCCCCGTTACCTCTCGAGAGGTACTCGGTGGGGCCCTGTCCCGCTCAGGATGATGATTCGCACAGACGCCTCCCTCTGGGGAGGGGGTGCGATTTGCGGGCATTTTTCGGCAAACGGCTGGTGGGAGGCTCAGGAGCTTCGCCACATAAACGTGCTAGAGCTGAAGGCGATTCGCCGGGATCTGCTTCAGGACAAGCTCACCATCAATGGCGCCGTGGGCCCATTGTTGGTTGGGAGCTCTCTTGGGGACCGCACTGCCGGACAAGTCCGCGTGCGGCCAGACTCGAAAGAGAACGTTGCCTCCGCAGTCCGCCCAGCCTGCGGAGGTAACACTTCCAGCGGCTCACACATGGGCACCATGTGCTGATTCGCTCGGACAATATGGCAGCGATCGCCCACCTGAACAAACAGGGCGGTGTGCGGTCGGGGGCGCTGAACCATAGCGGGGATTCACCTGTGGGTGTATCCCCGTCTCCTTTCAGTGTCAGCGGTCTATCTGCCGGGACGGCGGAGTTACGACCGGCCTGCTGTCTCGAGGCAATCCCCGTTATACGGAGTGGTGCCTCCACCGTCGGGTGACGGAACAGGTTTGGGCCAGGTTTGGTCGCGCCTGCGTCGATCTCTTGCATCGCGGCGCGCGACACACTGCCCACTGTGGTTCTCGATCCAGGAGGACAGCCCCCGTTAGGTCATGACGCGCTGAAAGCGCACGTGTGGCTGAGGGAGGGGCTCTATGCGTTTCCCCCGACCCCCCTGATCCGTCAGGTGTTGGACAGGGTGAGGGAACAGCGCCTCCGGCTCGTTTTAGTCTGTTTTGGCCCAGGCAGACATGGTTTGCGGACCTGGTCTCCCTGGCGCAAGATCCGCCCTGGGCGTTGCCGGTACGGGCCGATCTCCTATCCCAGGCAGAGGGGGAGGTGTTCCACCCCTCCCCAGGCAGGTGGAAGCTAGCGGTCTGGCTCCTGAACGGGACCAGTTGCTAGCACAGGGCTTGCCCGACAATGTGGTGCGCACTATTCAGAGTGCTAGGGCTGCTAAAAATCGACCCGCACTCAGTACGCGTACAAGTGGCGGGTTTTTTCGCGATGGTGCACAAGTAAGGGTGTGGATCCAGTGAACTGCAGCGTGCGCCCAGTTCTCTGTTTCCTTCAAAGCTTGCTTGACGCGGGCCAGTCCCCGCAGTTGCTTAAGGTGTACGTAGCCGCGATTTCGGCTTGCCACATGGGGATTGAAGGGACCCCCGTGGGGGTGTGCCCTTTGGTCTCGCGCTTCATAAAGGGGGCGCGTAAACTGCGCCCGCCGTTGCGGTGCATTTTTCCCAAATGGGACCTGGTTACGGTGCTGGACGGGCTAACGGGTCATCCGTTTGAGCCCTTGGACTCCGCCGATTTAAAGGTTCTGTCCTTAAAGACCGCGCTGCTGCTGGCCTTATCGTCAGGAAAGACAGTCGGTGACCTGATTGCCCTCTCGGTGCAGCAGGCCTGTATGGTTTTTGGGGACGATGGGCGCAGGGTTACGTTGCGACCTAACCCGGCGTACCAGCCCAGGAATAGTAATGCCAGCAATAGGTCTATGGTTATAGACTTATCAGCATTCTGTCCCCCGCCGTTCAGTTCGGGTGAGGAGAGACGTTTGCACATGCTGTGCCCCGTAAGGGCGCTCTCGGCCTATGTGGCCAGGACGCGTTCATTACGCATTACAGATCAGCTGTTGGTTTGCTTTGGGCAAAGGGCCCAGGGCGGACCCCTTTCCAAGGATCGCTTATCGCACTGGATAGTGGAGGCGATCGCGTTGGCATACTCTGCCGTGGGCAAGGTTCCCCCGGAGGGTATCAAGGCGCATTCGACGCGAGGTGTTGCGACATCCTCTGCGTTGTTGCGTGGTGTGTCGGTGGAGGACATGTGTGCCGTGGCCTCATGGTCCTCTCATCACACTTTTGTCAGGTACTACAGTCTCGACGTGTCCGGTTCGCAGTTCGCGCACGCGGTGCTGTCGGTGGCAAGAAAGTAGTATCGTTGCCACTCTAATATGTCATTCGGTTAGGCATAAATGTTGCCATATGGCCGTGGTTCACCGGTGCCTTTCGGGTCGCCCTGTCAGCAAGGTCGGTTGAATTGAGGCACTAGTGAGAGCTTGAGTTCGAAACGAAGTAAAACGTTAGGGTTGTGCTACAACCCAGGTTTTACGAGTGAGAACGATCTCAGCGGGCTGGAAGAAATTAGAGTGATTATCCCTGGGCTGACAGGACGTGACGTAGTCACGTGGATCCGTGTCAGCCCCAGGGGGTACCACGCCACCTACAGGTGGCTGGTCGGTTTTAATGAAAAGTAATTTTGGAGCAAAATGACAGTCTTCCATAGGGCTGCGTCGCAGCGTTGTAGGCACTAGTGAGAGCTCTCGTTCTCACTCGTAAAACCTGGGTTGTAGCACAACCCTAACGTTTTGTCATTTTCAATGATAACTATCTAGTTTGAACTCGAGTACTACTCTCTGCTCTTGAACTTTTAGAAGTAATACGCCTCCAAGTTACTCTGTCTCGTGTTTGACTCTGATGAAGACGCTGTGTGCGTTGAAACGTTAGTCACTGCACCTTATTCAAATTATTTTCCAGTGAATCGAGTGCTCCAGGATCCCCTTTGGGTTTACCCATTGAACTGTTGCCCTCCCTTTGTGGAGGGGCTGAAGCGATAGAGACTTCTTCGGGCGCTATCTTCCCCCTGGCCTTAAATTTGCGTTTATGGCTTGGCCTAGCGCTAGTAGTGGCCGTGGTCAGGCGCATTACCAAATTTTTCCTCTGCGCTAAAGCCGGTGCTAACCATTTAACCCTGCCTTTTTAAGCATATAATTATTCACAACTGTGGCCATTGCCAATCTGCAGTAAAGCAATCACATTCTTCCCTTTCAGACTTCCGATTCCACGGAGCGATCCAGTCCGGTCAGAAAAGCCTGACCAAAGCACTTTGAGCTCCCCCCCTCCCTCTTTCATCCCCGTCTCTCTCCATATGCTCCTCAAACAAATCTCACAGCAGTTTAAATACAGCAAGCATGTAAACACGCTACACTATAGTAAGAGCAAACTGAGAACAATGTTCTAAACGCATCGGCTAGACAAATAGCCTATCCCTGGATGTCATGATGAGATTAGATTATTGAGAGTTTGGACATCGTTTTCTCTCGCTGCCTTTTCTTCTCCCCCTCTGCACGGCAGATGAGGTAGGATGATGCAACAGCCTCTGGATGACAGGGGCTCAAAACTACGGTATAACAACTTTTTTTTCATCGGTCATTGTGCCTGCCTAGTGCCTACATATAAATTAATGGACTTTCCCCCAAAATAGTGATGGTTCTGTCATTTTGTGGTGTAGCCTACATTTCACATCTGATGCTTGCAGTGCGCTATAGGGGCAGAAATTGACACGCGAGAGAGAGGGAGAGAGGGAGTGAGAGAGAGAGGGGGGAGAGAGAGTGAGATAGCGGCAGAAAGAGTGATTGAATAACGCCGTGGGTGCATCCCGGGGCCGGCACACTGAATAGGGCCTGGTTTTGAAAAGCGCTAACTGCTAAATTAACGCCAGTTGGGAAGATCGCTTTAGGCTGGGATTTAAGGCCGAAACGCCCATTCTGGCCTATTCTGGCACTGGGCCACGCCTCTTCAGTGTAAAGTGCATTTCAGGGCGTAAAAACATGACGCTATCTTCCCGAGTCACGGGTAGGCAAGCGCAAAGCGTGTTTTTTTGCGTTTAAGGCCAGTTTAGTGCCTAAGGCCAGGGGGAAGATACAGCCCCTTCTGGGCAAACATTAACTCGTTGCTACAGAGTGTAGAGAGGGCCCCATACCTTTTTCTGTCTGTGGTTGTCTCGTGTGGTTTGTGTCAGTGAAGCTCAAATTATCACCAGCATCTGAAGCACCTGAAATAAAACACCGTCCAAGACAGACGGAGACCATTTAAAATGGAGACGATTTAAAACTATTTAAGACTATATTAAAATATCTGACAAACGTCACCCTAGTGACTCAGTCTCTATAACCTTTTCTGTAGTTGTACCAAAGCTTTGTCTACTCACAGCCACAGCAATACATGTGGGGCGATGCCGCGATGGACTTTGACACCAAGCAATGTATATTTCTTTGTTCAAAGATCCTATAGCCTACATGAAACATTATGTTTTGCTCAAATTGAAGACCACATGTGCTTCTAGAGTTCTCCAGAAACGAATGGCTCATTTCCACCACATATAACAGCACAGCACAGCTCTACTCTACCTGGTCTTACTCGTCTCTACTTGATATAGACTCTGTTTCCATAGCAAGTTTACTCGCCTCCGCCCACACCTGGTCGTCATAGCGACCGCATATCTGCCCTCCGCCCATAGCCGAAGTAGCCTATAACGTATAACGTTAAAATTAAATCCATACACGGAACTTTTAAACTGGTTATGAAATACTGGTGCCTCTAAATGACCTACAGTGTACATGGGCAAATGTAACAATCGGCCAGGAGAATGGAATCACTTTGTTGTTACTCAAACTCACATGCATGCGCTGCGCGAGGGATGGGAGTAACGCTACGGGGAGAAGGGAATCCACTACCCCAGCAGCAAATCACGAGGCAAGACCGCGGCTTCGCTAAACCCCCGCCTCCGGCCTAGCGGAGCCGACGTAGCGCACAACTACAAAGGGCTTCCCGAGGAGCGGACTTTTTCTCTCTCAAAACAATTGAAAACCCCCGTCATGTTAAAGCTGAGCAAGGAGACCGATTTTATTTCACCAGAGCCGAAGGCAGCAACACAAAAGACTGATGGAAATAACAGAAGAGAGGGTAAGCCCCACTAAACTGGTATCCAGCATTGACAGTAGATACAGTAAACACGATTCTGCCTGACCAATCAGTCGTCTGCAGTGTTTTCACGTCACCGTATGGTACCGCGTCCACAGGGCTGGAACCTCAACAAAGCAGGGACCAAAACAAGCACGACTCAACCCCGACTCGACCCGGGCTGTCCAGGTTTTTGATCGGTGGAATGAGACAGAAAAGCGAGATGAGCTGGGCGGGGCCGCGCTGATACCAACGGTGGAAATGGGCCATAAGACACGAGGTGTAGACATGCTGTGGGGTTATCATGCTCAAGACAAACATACCGTCAAGTCACAGTCAAGTAAAAGTACCTCTCTCCTTCTTCCTGTGTTTTGTGATGACAGCATATGTCTCGTTGGGTGGAATACATACACTGGCCTCTGCAGAGTCTGAAATATCAAACATAATAATAATCATAATCACAATCATCTTCGTCAGCATCAATAAAAAAAGATACTGTGTCACTCTTTTTTTGGCAAGGGCTAGATGGTGAAAGGTTATGGTTAGTCTTATTATTTTTTACACAAGTGAAACACAGGTGAGGTGAGATATTTCCATGCGCTTCAAATACTAATAAACTTATTCCAAGAATCTTCTCAATTCAAGCGGCATGATCTTGATAATAGTGGATTGACCTGCCTTGTTTCAAGACACTGAATCTTGTCTCAAGAGGTGAAATAGCAACAAGTGGAAATGCCTCATCCACTGGCAGATTTCTCATGTGTTTTAAAGGGATAAAGATACAGGTTCTTACTGTCCCATACCACAAACAGATCAGAATACAGTCTTTGGATTGATACGGTTCTTGATCAGCACCAATAACTCACGACTTCTTAAGACAGGTGCTGAGATCTCTTAGCCTGGTATCAGCCCCATATGAATCACACTTGTCATCACTATTCATATGGCTCTGGAGCCACGCCCATTCACTGCGTTTATTCAGGACATACTGTCCGGGACACCCGATTGGCTGGTCGATGTAGGTGGCGGGACGTTATTAATAATTAATCTAACGTTACAGATAATGCATTACAGAGCGCTGCAACAACACACCTGTATAGCTAGGCGGACGGCACGGTGGCTCAGTGGTTAGCACTGTTGCCTCACAGCAAGAAGGTCCCGGGTTCGAACCGCGGTCCGTCCCAGGTCCTTTCTGTGTGGAGTTTGCATCTTCTCCCCGTGTTTGTGTGGGTTTTCTCCGGGTGCTCCGGTTTCCTTCCACCATCAAAGACATGTATGTTAGGGTTAATACTCCTGTCAGTGCCCCTGACCAAGGCACTGGCAAAAGAACTGGAGTTGGTTAACTTAGGCTAGGTAGCTGTTAGCACATTAGTTATGTGGCAGTAAAACGCCACTGAATGACTAGTTTGATATAACTGTCAACCAGTTCGAGTCACATTCTTTCCATAAAGCCCACCAGCTTTGATATCTGTTGGCTAGTTGTTGATATTTATAACTATATTGTGGCTCTAACTTTTTTTCTTTTCTCTTTTCTTTCTTGTCATGGTAGCTGTTTCTGGTCTTTCAGCTCTGGACCAGACAAAGAGTTAACAGAGAGAGAACAGACAAACAGAGAGAACGGCACTGCTGTCATCATTGGGCTGCAGTGGGATAATCGGTGGAACAAGGTATTACCTTCGGTTCTTATCAATTTAAGTTCTTTGGCGCAGAATCATCGAAGTAGTTTGATGATTGACACAGACAGCAACCAATCAGTTGGGGCTGAAAAATACGTCACCGAATCAGTGGTGGAAAGGCGTGCATCCAGACCCTAATGAAGGATTCATTGGGGCTGGTTAGCAGGCTAGAGATCTCTGGCTTTCAAAACTCACTTTCTGACCTGTGCCCACTCTGTTATGCCCCCTCCTTTGTATTAGCTAGTTTAGAGTTGTGGAAATACCGAGGAAGAGACATGTTCTATCCACACTGTTGCAATATTGTTGTCACATTACTTTATGCCCATTAAAATAAAACAAGATACTAATTAAGACATTTTGCAGCAATAAATTGAGCATGTAAATTGAGCAAGGCGGTAGTTCAGTCAGGCCACGGATGTCAAGCCCAGCTTAAACCCAGCCCACAGCTGATTAGGAGCTGATCTCAAACCCAGCCCACATCGGCTCAGCTGATGCCATTGGCTCAACTCAAACAGGGGCGCCCTATTTAAACCTGCTTCACTCTGCCTGTCATTGCTGCTTCCTCTGCAAGCCTGTTTGCAACCCACCTCCTCCCCAGCTCCTCATGCTATATCTGACTTAAACAATGTCATTTCTGTTGTCATTGTTGCTTGCTCTGTTCTGTACCTGGGGGTCTTTTGCTGCTCCTTGCCTTAAGGCTATATTCCACATATCTGTGGAAGGGCAAGGAGCTCCCAGAATCTGCTGCTGCTGCTCTCCCAGAGACCTCCAGAACAGAGCCATACCGCCAAATTTAACTTATGCAAATAAAAGCTTTAAATTGATCTAAAGTGGTGTTGTGTTTTGACTAAAGTGGTCCTGACTGAATTGGGGTTAATTGTTTTGTGTCATCCTGTCTCCTCTTTCCCATGTTTAGTGACAACACAGACTGCATGATATGAATGAGCTACACCGCTCAGCTTTTTCAAACACACCCAAAAAACAACAACTCTGAATTAACAAACATTTTGTTTTTGTGTCACGATACCTCAATGACATAAACACATTTGATGCTTTCAATATACGTTGTGTGTATGCCTGACTCAGGTCCTGTCTTTTTTTTGGGTCATTATAGCAGGTAGTTATTTTTCGGTACCTCTGTTTTTCACACGGTGCAGTAGTGCCCCCGTCAGCACCAGACCCACCAAGAAAATGATGAAAACGGTCAACATCAGGACCAGGAGCCGAGGGGAGCGATGGGCGGAAGGATGGGTCTTTTTGCGAAGCACTGGAGAGACTGCAGACAAAATGATAGGATACATGCAACTTATTATAGATTGTATTAAAATCCCCCCCCTTCCCCCACCCACCATGATATTGACCCATTTTTGGGCGTAAACCCATTGCTGTGGGCTTGGTCATAAGGACCTTTTGGATAAAGTTGAAGAAGTGCAACAACAAATAATTGGCATAGGATTGATGGAAGGATAGTGCTGGACACAAAGGTGGTACGCCATAGCATCTTTCATCTATGTGAAACATGGCCATGCAAAAAAAAGCAGAGTATGGTCTTCATTTTGTCTGGAAACACTGTTGTCTCACCTCTCACAGCCAGCCAGCTCTCTGGTGATTCTCCAACACCAGAGATGTTACACTTGTAGAAGCCCTCATCAGATTTAGAAACACTGTGGATGGTCATCTCTGATGTAGAGCTGGTCCTGATGAGGAGGCCGTCTTTATAGAAATCAGCTGGGAGGTTGGAGGGAGTTTTGGGTGTACAGTAAAGAGTCACAGCATCTCCCTCCATCACAGGAAGGACAGGACTCTCCAGGATCACAGACCCAGCTAGACAACATACGATTGATTAAAATGTATTTTATGAGTTTGTTTTAGACACAATACTTCACACAATATAAAATAAGTTATCAATCATGTATTCGGGATACAAGTTGTGGTGCATTTTTTAATTTTTGTATTTTTATTTAGCCTTTATTTAAACAGATAAATCACATTGAGACCGAGGTCTCATTACAAGTGCAACCTGTTTAGACAGCAGCATACAACAGTTTACAAAGTACTGTATATACTGTAGTACCTAGAGTGTAGGCTATAGGTAATTCAAATCCTTGCTTGACTAAAAAAAAAAATCCATTCCACACGCTATACCCCCCCCCCCCCCCCCCCCCAATTTGGCCAATCGTCGTTGCTCCAGATCATGCTATTCCCCCCAGTTCCCCTCCCTCCAAACAGAGGAATCACTAGTGCAGCGACCAGGACTTAATTCGGCTTCCCACCCGCAGACACGGGCAATTGTGCCTGTATGGACGCCCGGAGGTAACACGGGGACTTGAACCTTTTTTTTTTTTTATTAATTTCATAATTTATAATAATAAGCATATACCAGTGACAGTGATGTTGACAGTGTAGCTTTTGTTTCCCTGTCCAGTCTCACACCAGTATTGTCCACTGTCTGTTGTAAAGGCCTCAATAGTGCAGGACCCTTTTGTCTTCTCGTTGGGACATTCCTTAATCTCTCCCTCAGTCTTGCTCATAACTCTCCATCCAGTCGAGCCATCAGACACCTCACACTTAAAAGAGACAGGCGTGTATTCAAAGAGCTGCAGTCTGTCAGGAACAATACGAGGATCTGAGACAGAGAAACAGAGAGAAAGAGAGACAATAAATTAAGAAATGTGAAATACATAACAAACTTATATACTCTAGAGCAGGGGGTTCCCAACCTTTTTTGTGCCAAGGACCAGTAGGACGGAAAAAAAAGTCGCGGACCGGTGGTCAATTTTAATAATAAAAAAAACAAAAAAAATCATAGGCTATAATATTATAGGCTGTGTGGTAGTTGAAACATAATTTCAAGTTGACGTTTATTTATTTTGGAAGTTTGTAAAAAAATGTTTGTAAAAAAAAAGAAAAAAAAGAAAAATGGACCGGGCTCGCGGCCCGATACCAAATGCGTTGCGGCCCGGTACCGATCCGCGGCCCGGTGGTTGGGGACCACTGTTCTAGAGAGAACTCAACGGGTCTAGCCTCACAACCCACATTTTCCCTTAGTCATTAAGTCGTGACCCAAATTTCAGATTTGTTTTTGCCTACATGCTTTTTAAACATGTTTAAATTGGTGATGCTCTTTAGTGAATGCTCTATGTCTCTAGTTTGTGGATGTAAAGTGTCATGAGGCTGTGGTTATGCTAGAGGTCACAATAGCTCATTTTATACAGTGAGGTACATTTTTGAAAAATGGTCTCACTGCAATGAAGCGGCTACTATGGGACTAACATCATCACACATGGTTACAATTGGGCTCATTGAATCCACGAGTCTCAGCTTTCCAGTCGTGCCCAATTTATACAATCCCAAGAGCGTTTAGGGACCCCAGTATGCAGACATATTCAAATAGAATATGCAACAATAACACATTTATACTGCATGCAAATAAAAACGGCACGGTTTTTTGCACAAAACTGCATGGGATTAGCATAAAGTGGGCATGTCTATAAATAAATGTATTCCTTTACATGTATTGACCCTTGGCCCCTTTAGAACTGAACTCTTCACAAAACACAAAACCTGACTCAAAAGGTAAGTATTATAGCGATTGTGAAACAGGAATAGAGGTTTACAATTGCTTGGGAATGGAGGGAAGGGATGTATAATTCAAAATGTATCTTTAGGCATTTGGTAACTAATTGCTACGTACTTACCACCTTGCTGAGCAGAATAACCGTGCACAACTTGCACAACCAACAGCATCGACACATTCATCACTGGAGAGAAAAAGGGAGAGTATATCGTACAAAGACAGGCTACCTTTAGATGTAGGTTATACAATTTTTACTAAAGGGCAATTACACACAAAACAATTCTTACACAAAACAACTCAGGCTTTTCCAACTGGCTCTCATTGTTGAACTTGTAGCACCTCACCGTCATTTATAGAAGGCTATTAATGCCACCCCTGAAGAAGATAGACTCTTGTTTACTATATGAATTGTGTAAAATTGAAAATAAGATTCATTTCTTGTTCTATTGTACAGCTTATGACGACGCAAGGGACGTACTCTTTAGTAAAATGTCCTCTATTTATGTTGACTTTTTTTGAGTTGGACGATTATGAGAAACCTAAGTTGTGTTTTAAAAAAGGAACCTTCCTCACAGCAAATTTTATTTGTCAGGCGTGGGAGCAAAGACAGACATTTTTGTTTAGAAAGTGATGTATTGATCTGTAATGTTGAGCAGTATGCTGACTTGCGACTTACGTGTTATTTTAAATGTACCATTACCAGTACCAATGTTTTATTGTTGTATTTTATGCGTCTTGTAAACCCATGAGGGGTTGGGCACGTGGAGTGCATGACACTTGAATAAATCAATAAATCAATTGATTGCAATTTTGGCGATCAAGTGATTTCAGGCAACTAAATGGCTGGAATGACGGGAATGAAATGAGATGCAGCTTCTCTTGAGGCCGATGGATGTGGCAAGCCACTACAGCCAAGCCAATGCTTTTTGAAGAAGGTTTTCATGAGGGTTACTGTATGACAAAGACACTATGCTGACTTCTAAAGTGTTAATGTAAATACAATTAATACCAATTTGACATATTCACCCGTGCACAGGGATTTCTTAAATTATCGGACACAGAGATGGAGCCAGATAGCAAAAAAAAAAAAAAAAAAAAAAATCCTTTTCCCCGATTTGTTATCCCATTTTTATCCCCCATTAGTGCTAATTTTAATTTATTTATCCTGGTTGCTGCTCCACCCTCTGCTGATCTGGGGAGAGCCGAAAACTGGCTCCATGCTTCCTCCGAGACATGGGGAAGCTTCACCGGTAGGACATAGCACGTGGGAGGATCACGCTATTCCAATGAGTTCCCCTCCCTCCAAACAGGCACCCTTAACGACCAGAGGAGGCACCACATCAGCAACCAGGATATTGCATGTTTTAGGGAAGGGGTTCCTATATGAAGGAAACCCCCGGGAGGCACGGGGAGAGCATGCAAACTCCACACAGAAAGGCCCTTTTGACGACCCCAACCGGGCGGTGGGCACTCGAGGACATGCGGACGGGCACGCATTCCTTCAGCGTTCACAGCAAAATTACATTTTCAATTCCACAATCAACCAAGAGATGTGTCTAGGATCTGTTCAACATTATACCGTTGCTATCAGTACCAGCACGTCTAACTGCTGATAAGTCTCATTTTGATTGATCACATTGCTTTGATTACTTTCACCGTCTTTTTACGTCATTACTTTCGGCCTCCTTTTTCATTGTTTTGTGATTTGTGAAATGAGGAGAGTCGGTACTCACCCAGTGTGAGGCAGAGAGCTGTGACCTCCATGCTGTCTTGCTGCGGACTGTCTGAACATCAGACTGAAGAACAGCTAAGATCTAACGGAGGTGAGAACCTCCCCTTCCTGTGGAGATTATTTGGCAATTGGCATGATAACATGAACAGACATACCTCCCCCCGCCTCCTCTGGCTCTAAAAGAGTAGCAGTGTATCTGTACTGGCCTGCTGGCTCTCTGTCCTTACACAGTTTCCTCTGACACTGTTCCACCTCCATACCTTCCACCACTTCCAAATTCACTGAACCACTCTACCCTGGGTTTGGGCTGGTCGGTTCCTCAGTGTCTCTGTGTCAGATAGTCGAGTAAAATAGAAACACTCACATTGTGACCAAACACAGCTTCTGTCTGTCTCTCTCTCTCTCTCTCTCTCTCTCTCTCTCTCTCTCTCTCTCTCTCTCTCTCTCTCTCTCTCTCTCTCTCACACACACAGAGTGAGAATTAAAGTGAGAATATTAGCATTTCCTGTGTACTGCTTATCTCATTGTAAACAAACATCTGTCATTGTAAACAGAGTGGATTGAATGTGAACAGCAACTGAACAGAGTTTGAATTTCACATGCACAACATGTCTGACTTAGAAAATAAAATTAATCAGATTGTTCTTTTGGGAGTATTTGGGACCCGTTTCTAGCCTACCTCGATATTAGGGGCAGCAGGTGACTTGCCCGGCTATTCCTCATTGACCTCTTACACAACATCTCCTAGAAGCACATAAGCACCCTATCCAGCTGGTAGCACGATATTATATTACGAAACTGTAATATTGAGTGTCGTTGCGGCTTGTTTTTGTTGTGTTTTCTCCCCTGTATCTGAGCCTGTTTGTTTGTCTTGTTCTGTTTCAAGAAAACTTGAAAATAAAATATTGAAAAAAATGAAATAAAAAATGTATCAGATATTTGACTAGACAGAATGAGAGCACAGTTATTAGTTTTGCATTTTTTCATTATTTTTCTTTTCTTGTCTTCAATTCAGTTTAGTTTCACTTAGTTTCTCGAGTGTGTTTATTTGTCAGGGGCAAATGTTATAAGTATTACAATACAAACAACACTTTAGAGAAGGCAGTTGACTCTCAGTCATGTGACATCCCAGTCTCAATAAACACATAACCCCATGCTTGTTGTGTGGACACATTTGATCAACCATTTGACTACAACTAAAGACATTTTCTGTATATTTAGATTTTATTTAAGTTAGTTTTGTAAGAACACAATATTGTTTCAGTTAGGTTTTTTCTAAAATATTTTTTGTTTCACATCAGCTAACTTTATTCTTTCTTTTTCTGCACTTAGTTTTAGCTTTGTGAAGGTGTTGAGAAACTCACCTGTGCCATTTTCTTTCTTTTTTTGCCCATAGTGTCATCTTAGATCTGTCTAGGTGTCTGTCTATCTGTCTGCATGTCTGTCTGTTTGACTGTCTGTCAAGGACCCATCAGAAACACTTAAAGGGACTGCAATTTTCAAAGCTGATTTATTTTGCACGTAATCTCACACATATAGGAAAACTGTAAACCATTTTGCCACAAATGATATCACTGGTCCATAACTTAACTCAAATCAACTCTATCATAGAGTTAGTTTGACATAGAGTCTCTATGTCAAACTAAATGAATGCCTGCAAACTGTTTACAGTTTTCGGATATGTGTGAGATTACAGTATGTGCAACATAAATTAGCTTTGAGAATTGGTGGTTCTCCTTTAAGCTTCCCCTGAAACTGCTTCATTCACCCCTGGAGGTCCTGAACTCCACCTTGAGATCCACTGGTCTAAACCGGACAGAGGGGGAGACGGGGTGGTTAGGAGGACTCTGCCCTCATGTGGTAGTAAGGGAAAAGTACAGTATTTACATTGTGCAAAACATGTATACTTTCAATAGCAGGGGCTCCTGAACTTTTCAGACCAAGTCCTACTAGATACCAAACCAAATTTGGAGGGTCGTCCCTTGATGGAGGGTGTGGAGGGAAGAGTAACATCAGATCCTGCTGGAGGTGGCAGCTCACAAAGCACCACATTTGTAGTATTTCAGTGAGCCACTGTTTCCATTTACAATTATCCATTTACTGTGAAAGTAACATGTCGCCTATTTTTTGCACAGTGGATACTGTAGTCCCTCGGACGAGAATCTGTATCTCTCATACAGCACCTCGTCCGGCAAATCAAAAGGATTGATTCTGTCGCGGAATATTCTCTCCCTCCTGAGAGCTCGTCTAACAATTTGCGCGCCGATATCAATGGGATCGTCAGGCCATTTTCCAACAGAATTGATTGGTCGGGAGACGGCCCAGCGATCTCACTCTCGAACATAACTTGCTCTGGACCAGGTTAGCTGTTCAGCATAAGTTACCATGACAACGTACCCCGATAAAAAGTAAACCACCTTCGTGAGACTGAAAACCTATGGTTAACCCTGAAGTTACCTCACTAAGCTGAAATCCAGCTTCGTGCCACTGAACCCTGGACCCTGGTGGTTGTATCGATTTTACCTGCTTGGCTGCTTGACAAGTGCAATGGAGAGGTCACGGCAAGACAGCCCACAAAAAGGGACTGGTTTTGCATGTGGTGGCCACAGACAATTGCTCTCTTCTTATCCTATCCTTCCTGACTGATTCTTCTCTAGTTTTGTGTTCTGTTAAGTGTCCTTCTCACTACTGGTAGCATGAGGCGGTACCTGCAGCCCAATCAGGTTGCACTGGTAGCCCAGCTCCTCCAGGATGGCATGGATTAACTTCATACCTCAAAGTACACTTCTGTGGCTGAAATTGCCTCATTTGACCCTGCTGTGCAGAAAAACACATCGGTAGTGATTGTTTCCCAACACCAGAGGGTGCTGCTTTCCAACCAAAAGCCAGGTTAACCTGATTCTCCTGCTGTTAAACGCATACTGTTTTTATACAGTTAAATAACCAAACCCAGCGTTGTTTTGTAAAATAATATGTGAAGTTTTGATAGTAAAATTGGTCCCTATAACTTGTTTGTCATGTGTCATATGTGTCCGTGTGTCCGTGCACCATACACATGGTTTCATGTCAACAGCTGATTATCCTCAGCTAGTCAGCCTAGATGAGTAATTAGTGTTATTATGTTAGTGTACTAAAACATAACACTATAGCCTTTATGCTAACATTATTATAATGACAGTATTTAATATTTGTGTAGGATGTTGTGTGGGTATAGCAGCAGGCGTTGTTGTAGCCTAAGTAGTAGTGTAGTAGTTCACACCAAAAGCGTTTTTTTTTTCAGTCAGAACGCTATGAAAATCATGTTGAGAGCGCTTCCATTGTGAACAAAACAGTGCATGGAGCGTTTTTTTTGCGCTCCGTTTGTTTTCCCCTGTAGTCGCGTTCAGTACAGATCAGAACACAACGACCACAAGGACGGTAGCCAGCTAGTTTTGTCTGTTTGATGCTGTTCACTGTCAACATGAAAACCAGATTATTGCCAATTCTGGCAGCAGCGGAGGTCGAGAATACCTCGGGAGGAGAGAAGGTAGGAGTGAAAAACACGAGCAGCGCGCTTTTCCTCTAATGTTCAACTTTTTTCAGCTTTAAAACGCCCACAGAGCTCCTCCAAAAACAACACACGCCACCAGCGCTGAAACGCCAGGTGCGTTCATTAAAAGAGGAGCATGTCTAGCGCATCCTTACATAGAGAATGAATTGCAGAAAGACGCTGGCAGCTCCAAAAGCGCTTTTGGTCTGAATGGCCTCTAAGAGGCTAATTTCCACTAGACAGTACATCAGGTTGTGAAATAGAAGGCCCACATTCATCATTTTAGTGGTTTTTGTAATGTCATTTTTACATTGCTGTTTACATTCTAGCAATCCAATGCCGAGATTTATGGCTGAGAAATAAATAATATAAATAATAATGAATAAATAATTCTGCACAGTCAGACTTTGCTGTCACTGAACCTTTATTTCTTACATGTTTGGTTGGACAGTTAGAGATGAACAGAATAATTAATTGAAAATAAATCAAAATCACAAAGTGAACCAATCAGAAGCTGCAATACACATTTCTTCATAGAGTTTGATCCTAAGTGGATTTAAGAACAAGACGTTTTCAAGCTGCAGGTAATCTCGATCCATCAAAAACATTTAAAGGGATAGTTCACATTTTCTACAGTCTAGACCTATTTGTTAGTTACCAATTATGATGTTGATTGTTCTTTCTCAGCACAATACCTGTTCCTCATAGTAGCTCTGGAAAGTTGGGAAATAAAAAAACGGTCAATGGGGTCATGCTCCTGTTTGTACAAGCTGACTGAAGCTCACTGAAAATCACTTTGTGTGGACTGTGGATGAATTCAGTCAGTTTATACAGAAACGTGACCCCATTAGGGTAGACTTAAAAAAAAAAAGTGAACTATCCCTTTAAGTCAAACTATGGAAATCCTGCACACTGACAACAAAATCAATTTGTTTAAAGCCCCAATAAGCATTTTTCTCACCTTAATATACGGTAACAGCTTTTTAGTCATTGGAGATGGTACAGTGACTTATAACAGAGAGAATGTCGCCTCTATTGGTCACACACCGCCCTCCAAAGGCCTCTCCTGGGACTACGCAATTTCATGCCTGCGTCCCGGAGGCAGCCTGGAGGCACATACTGCGCATGCGCTGTACAGCTGAAGCGCTGTGTTCAGTAAAACAACGAAGTAACTCAGTACGGATTTGCTACGAAAATGACGTTTCACGTAACTATGGATTATTATATCATCACGTGGTGAGTACCCGATGTCACAACATGTACATAGAGCTTTCTCGCGCTGTGTTTTGTTGACTTTGAACGGCGATATCGATACCGATGCTATTGCACCCAAAGGGCAGTTTCCCCAATAGCAAAACTTGTTCTATATGTACTCGGCTTGGGAAATAACTTATTACCGGTACATGTAATCTTATTTGTTAGTGTTTTTGTTTATGTGTTTTCTTTCTTGTATTTTATTTCATTGCGTGTCTGTCATGCAATGTGTATTGTTGTCTTGGACCCCAGGAAGACTAGCTATCATCTAGGCATTAGCCAATGGGGATCCTAATAATAAACAATAAACAACAATCTGGTTACTGTAATCATGATAGAAAAAAGGTAACTGTAATACATTAGTCACAGAAAAAATATGTAATGATTATAGTTACATAGTAAAACAACGGGATTACTAGCATTAACATTCATTGTATATTCTATTTATTGTATATTTATGCAAGTGGACATGCACTGTAAATATTGACTATTCTTATTGTCTAACTTATGTTTGATATCATATGGTGCAAATAAATAAAACCTCAAAAACCTAAAACCCTGGAGGGGGAAAAACACACGGCTGTTAAAAAGGACAAGTGCACCCAAAAAATAAATGACTAGAAACCAGATATCTCTGAAGATGGAAATATTGTTATTGTATTATTATTAATGTGAAACAGGCGACACTAGATAGATTGGCTGAAAGCCTGCTGTAACCAACACATAAAGTCTGAAATGAGTATTACAGGAAAAATGTCCTCCTGAGGAGCATGCCCCCGGACTGTAGTAGTCAAATGCAGGACATTTGTTCAAAAATAATGCAAAAGTAACAAAAAGTAATCAGTTACATTACTTTTATATTGTGATTGCATTAGTGATTATCAACCTGCAACCAGGTAATTAGTAATTGTATCACATTAAACAAATTTCAGGTATATGTCTGTGTGTCTATGTGTATATGTCATTGATGCTCAACTTGCTTTGCCCCATGGGGTACTTTTGCAAAATGAGTCCAGGGGCCAGTTATTAAACAAACATTGATACAAAATAATTTTTTTTGGGAGCAGAATGTCAGCTTTTAGGGTGCCATCCGGAGTTTAGTCTGACAATTTAAATGTTGAAGCTTTTGACACTCTGCCATGAACCCACATAGCATCAATCTGAACCACCAAGCAGAATGCAAACACATCATCAAAGCAATAATCAGGGCAACAATGCAAACACAGGGAGTAGTGTAAACACAGTGCGTCACTATCTGTACTGCCCCCCACACTTCCTGAATGGTATTGCATCAAGGACTTTTTGATATCAAAGACATACAAGTGGATTGTATGCAACAAGTTGGAAGCGGCAACGTCTGTTATTTAGAAGAAGAGGATGTTAGGCATCGGATAGCGTCTTCACTTCAAGTTTCTGGCTCAGGTAAATCATCTTTTAAGACCTAACTAGACGCGAGAGCGGTGCGCTGGTCTGATGGGAAATGCTACGTGGGTCCCCCGGCGCTAATGCTCAGTATGAGCGAGAAGCGCCCGGCTAGCAGGGTAAACCTGCACCATGCTCTTTAAGTTAAGTTAGTCAGGTTAAGTCAGTTAAGTCAGAGAAGCTTGTTCCCGCTGGAGACAGTGGAGGCGCTCTTCAGCAGGTTAGATGCAGCGGTGTTCCTTCACAGTAGATGAGTGTCTGAACAGTTTCTTACAGCGGACACAGCTGTAAGGTTTAGCTCCAGTGTGGATGCGTTTATGGATTTTTAGAGTAGCTAACCGTCTGAACCTGCTCCCACATTGGTCACAGCTGTGGGGTTTAACTCCAGTGTGAATGTGTTTATGTGTTGTTAGGCTATGTAACATACTGAACCTGCTCTCACATTGGTCACAGCTGTAGGGTTTATCTCCAGTGTGGATGTGTTTATGGATTTTTAGGGTACCTAACCGTCTGAACCTGCGACCACATTCGTCACAGCTGTAGGGTTTAACTCCAGTGTGAATGCGTTGGTGTCTTTTTAGGTTAGCTAAAAGACTGAAGCTGCTCCCACATTGGTCACAGCTGTAGGGTTTATCTCCAGTGTGAACGTATGTATGCCTTTTTAGGTGAGCTAAAAGACGGAACCTGCTCCCACATTGGTCACAGCTGTAGGCTTTAACTCCAGTGTGAATGTGTTTATGTGTTGTTAGGCTACCTAACGTACTGAACCTGCTCCCACATTGGTCACAGCAGTAAGGTTTAACTCCAGTGTGGATGCGTTGGTGTCTTTTTAGGTGACCTAACTCACTGAACCTGCTCCCACATTGGTCACAGTTGTAGGGTTTAACTCCAGTGTGGATGCGTTGGTGTGTTTTTAGGCCACCTAACTCACTGAACCTGCTTTCACATTGGTCACACCTGTAGGGTTTAACTCCAGTGTGAATGCGTTTATGTGATATTAGGCTACCTAACTGCCTGAACCTGCTCCCACATTGGTCACAGCTGTAGGGTTTAGCTCCAGTGTGAATGTGTTGATGTCGTCTTAGGGCACCTGAATCACTGAACCTCCTCCCACATTCTTCACAGTAGTGGGGTTTCTCTCCAGTGTGAATGCGTTGGTGTCTTTTTAGGCTACCTGACTCTCTGAAACACTTCCCACACTCCTGACAGGAGTAAGGCTTCTCCCCTGAGTGAACTCTCTGATGATGCGTTAACGAATAAAGTGTTGTGAATGTTTTGTCACACTGATCACAGCGGTGAGGTCTGGGTCCGCTGGTGTCTCTCTGTTAACATAAGAAGATATAAAGAAAGAATCAGGACAGAGAGACTGTGGGCCCTATCTTGGCAAAAGCAGTAATTTAGCGTTTGCGCTCATTTAACGCCGTGCGCAATGCAAATTGGGGGCGTGCACAAGCGCATGCCTGTTATAATTGTAATGGGCATAGGCGTGCCAAATGCCAAAGCAGGCGTTTCAGCGCGAAAATGTGGGGATAGATGGCATTATCCTATCGTCAGCAGCGCGCAATTACTTTGCGCTAAGAGCTTTGAAAAGGACCTCTTATCCGCTAAAACAGTTGCTGCGCTTGAGCACACCATAATCTCTGAGCAGCGCAGCACAGAAACGTTGTTTCTGTGGACGTGCCACCCCAGGACATCAAATTCTGCTGCTAAAATTGTAGCCTACTTGCAATAGGCTATTCGCCTTCTTCAGGCTATTCGCGGTCGTTGGCATCACAGCTGATCTGGCACAAGCCTCGGCACGAGTCGAGTTTTAACTCATTGAGTGCCAGCCACTTTTGGAGAACGGACGCTCCCAGTGCCAGAGTTTCAGAGCGTTTTCAGTGATTTCTCGAGGCCCACAGAATATTGTGTGATATTACTATGTAAACACCGAACATGCGCAAAGAACGAGGAGACTCTCTTCTATCATCTGCAAAAAAAAGTTTATTGATCCCATTTTCCGTTCTTTAGTTATGAGCCGGAGAAGATAGCTTGATTTAACCAAAAACAGCCATTTTTTTCTAGAAGCTGAGATAATGAGCCTTTTGTGAAATTAAACATTTCAAGCACATCACTGACTCTGAAGCTAATATTTTCTAATGTAGTCACACCTCAAAAATAATTTCCTTCAATAAAACAGTGAAGGCCAGGGAATTTTGTTTGGCAGAATAATATTTTTTAGCTGCAACCAGCAGCGCTGGCCCCTGCGTGCGCTGCTGGTTGCAGCTTCTTGCTGGTCTTGATTTGCTGCTGGTGGGCATCAGATAGCCTATTCTAGCTTGTTTGCCTGTCTCATCGAGCCTGCTGCCTGGGTCTGTGTTTACTGTCAATGGTTGTATGCTGTAGTGCCCTGCGCGCCCCACCCCCCTCCTCCTCCTCCTCCGTGGTGGGAGGAGTGTCTCTGGGGCTCTGCTGCGAGTGCGTTTGCTCTGCGTTTGCTCTGCACTGAAAAGTCCGCTGCACGCAGCTTTTTCACAGCATGTCGCCGGCTCCCAGCTGAGAATAATGTAACTTTTCAGCTGGTGTCGGCAACTAAATCATATGGAGGGGCTATCACAGCCGACACGGAGGGGCTCAATTGTGGCAGCAGATGACTGCTGTTCACAGGCACAGCTAACGTTATGCTTCATGCATATCGATGCGATTTCCGTTTCCTCATGACTTCTTCTCTCTTTTTTCCTCGCGTTTCTCTAATCTGCAGAGCACTGTCGCCACCTAATGGGTCCCTAAAATAGCTTTTACACATTCAACAGCCACCATACTTTCATAGGAGATGGATCTGGCTTTGATGCACGTCCCACCGTCAAAAAACGCAATTGACGAACATACTCGTCCTTGGCACTCTACGTTACTAAACCAATTGACGAACATACTCGTCCATGGCACTCAATGAGTTAATTGAGTCCACTGTAAATCCTCCAATCTTTTCTTTTGTCTCCGCCGTTTACCCGCTGCAAACACGTTTCTATTGTCCCACCCCAGTCAACAAAATAACCAGAATTGCATCAAAACTCAGATGTTTTTAACAGGTATATGATGTGATGGTGTCGTTATGAGATAGGGATAATATATACAGTCAATAGGCCTACACCTATCCAAATTACGTATAGGGAGAAGTACACCATGCCTCACGCAAACTGAACAGGGAGTGCAAGACGGGAATCTGATTGGCCTTTGATTGTAATGCCTAGGCATTGCCAGACCACACCTGTGAATAATTCTGGTGGTTAACACCGCACAAATCCCGTTTGCGTCGTGCATAAATTATTTGGCGCGCCTCTAATCTGCGTTTGCACCCGTTGTTGTGACGAGTTATGCTTCCCTGTTTTTAATTGCATCACCACCATATATTGGGGCTGTTTTAACTTAACACATTCACTGCCAACAGTTTTTTCAATACAGTAGGTAGCTTCTGCCAAGGTTTTTTTTGAGGATTCTGGCTCATCTTTCAAGAGCCGAGGATTATTTTCTGCTAGGACTTTGTGAACACAAAATATCTCAAAAGAACTAATAGAATGTGTGCTTTCTCTGTCTAAAAGAGTTAGTTTTTATCATGTTCTGTTATGTAGGCATTAGCAGTTGAATACAGCATGGTTTCAGCGTCTGAGAAGATAAGCTGAGAAAAATGCATTTTTGTGAAATTCGATAGAACAGGCAGAACAGTCACTTTAACCATTTATTTTTGGCATCAGTGAGACATCAGACATCTAAACAATATAGTTCTGAACAGTAATTTCCTCCATAACAGCACCCCCACCCCCCTCTCCTTCAAACTCCTCCCTCCATGGGTGTGTCTCTGGTGGCTTTGCAGCCTGTGTCACAGGCGAGTCTCTGCTGCCTGTCTGTGCTGCCTGGCTGCTGGCGGCCGCTCGTCGGGCGAGTCTGGATCGGCTCGTTCGTTTGTTGTGAGCTGGGATAAAGCTGCGTGCGATTCTGGGCTTTCTGCTGTGTGTTTCAAAGTGTGTTGCACCCAGAGTCTATTTTTGGAATCCCCCACCGTTGTGCGCCAGCTCCCAGCGCCAGCGCGAAAGCGTTTTCGCCAAACCATTTTCATGAGAATGGATTCCTCACGCTTCTTCCTGCTGTTTTTGCTCGGCTTTCTCTAGTCTGGAGAGCACTGTCGCCACTTAGTGGGTCGGTAAAATAGGTTATACACATTCAATAGCTCCCATATTTGTATAGGAGATGTAAAAGGGTTTGATCCACATCCCACCGTCAAAAAAAAAGAATGTGTTAAAAACAGGGAGGTCGCGTCTACCCAAACAATTATATCGTTTTGAAACAGTTACGTTTCTGTATAAATCATTACAATATGCTCCCGTGAGGTGGGAATGCATTTGGCGGCGGGGGTGCAAAACTCGGCATAACACCTGGACACTGGCGCATGGCAGACTGCTATCGTCGTGCAGAGACGATAGTATATAAGGCAGTCGCAAACAGGTGTGCAAAGTGCACAAAGCGGATAGCGCCTGTACCAAGATAGAGCCCTGTGTGTGTGTGTGTGTGTGTGTGTGTGTGTGTGTGTGTGTGTGCGTGCGCACTAGAGAGCTGCACGGGCCTGACATTTTGGCCCCCAGCCCGTGACATGCAGGCCCGTGCCCGGCCCGGAGGAGTTATGAAATTAATCGGCCCCAGCCCGCCGCAAGGCCCGACATCAATATCACGATATGACGACACATCTCTCTCTCCCTCTCTGTGCATGCTGCCGTGCTGCTGAACTCGTTGGTCCAAAACGTTGCTACACTGTGTTGCCTATAAAGACAACCACCGCAGCTTTCTCTCTGTCTCTCTCTCCCCCTCTCACACACGCTACCGTGGCCTATCAAAATCCAGACATATTGTCGAGAAAGAGAATGTTAGATCGTTTAATTGCCAACAGCAACAATGCCCTCAAACTGAAACATTATGTCACTCAAGCATATCGAAATTAAAACAGCAGACTTACCGTTTATAGCTGCATTGAATAACGTCACATTAGTGTCCTCACAATGTATGGTAGATGGGTTTGTTTTCCACAGGTTGAAATGAGCTTTCCCTACTGCAGTGGAGACTGTTTAACTCTCCCCTCGCAAACTTTGTTTTATGTCCATTGATCTTATTGCTCTCTCACGGCACGGACACACACGGCTTGTTTTGTTGTTGTTTTTTATGCTGACAGTGACAGCACGCTGACTGAAACATGTCATGACGTGGATTGTGGACTGGACTGGCAGACTAACGTCACGGTGAGGGTGTGTGTGTGTGTGTGTGTGTGGGGACGGTGTGTGTGTGTGTGTGTGTCTGTGCGCTCCTCCTCCTCTTGGTCTCACTCTGCTGTGTAAAATAAAGCGAGTAATACAGCTTTATTTTATTTTATTATTGAAACGGGTCGGAAACCGGCCCGGCGGCTCGGAGCAATTCATTTAAAAAAAAAAACGGCCCCAGCCCGTATTGGCCAGGCCCGAGGGGCCCGCGAGGGTACCCTCAGGTTTGCAGCTCTCTAGTGCACACTTGCCTGTGTGTGTGTGTGTGTGTGTGTGTGTGTGTGTGTGTGTGTGTGTGTGTTTGTGTTGCAACATCAGTGATACAACAGTGATATTTTGTCTCACCTCTTCTGAAGAATTCATCTTGACAGCGTTCCTCTCCTCTTCCCGCCAATCAGCTCTGACATCATCAAACAGAGACAGACAGTAAGACGGGCAACACCCACAAAAACAATAATAAATATAGCCGCAAGCGGCGATGACGGGGTCCAAGCATGGTCAGTAAGGGTGTAGTGGTCAGTAAGGGTGATGGGGTCAGTCAGGGTGTTGTGGTCACATAAGTACTTGTGACTTGAAGTAGTCCTTGGATAGAAAGCAGTTTTTGTGTACAATATCCCTTTAAGTATCTGGACAGAAAGTGGTATTTGGGTAGAACATACTGTCAATACGACAAGTACTTCTCTGGCTCTGCAGATACATATAATATGGTCTACAAAATTAAATACAACAGTTTGGATAGCTCACTTGGTAAAGCTCATGACTTATGCTAACTAAAGACCATTGCGGCTCAAAGTTCAAACCCCACGTGGGATGAACAACTTTCAACTTCAGACAGTTAAGTCAGTAACAGTAATTAAAACCCCACATGTTGCCTCCTTATTTTGCGGTGTTTCATGAACTTTTTCAATATCTTGGAAATGTTAGCTGGAGATTGCGTGGCTGTGTTCAAGAACGTGTTTTGCAACAGGAGAGGTTAGTTCTTGTCTCATGATGGAGCTTTTGTGTTCTGAAATCAGAATTTTCAGTTGTCATTGTGTCTTTCCCACACACACATCAAACCATAGGGCGTAGTGGCGTCCACTACAGAAGGTTGATGGGTTTTATCCCTGAAATTGCTTTTGGTGACTATAGCCAGCACCCTGCATGGCAGCTTGTTATGCAGTCCATTTACCATTAAGGACATTTTTGTATTACACACATAATGCACCACTTTACATTAAAAGTCTGCCCTGAATGGAGGTGTTTGAACTAATTGGTGTGGGTTGTGCTGTTACAATGAGCACATGAGTGACAAGGATAATTCAGATTGAATTCTCTTTTTGGACCTTTCACATCTGAAGACACAATAATGTATTGGAATGTTTTTCCTCTCATATATCTGAAAGAAGGCTCCCAGCAAACACAATTACATCATGATGATGTTCTGATATCATCTTTCAGTGACGTCCAGGACTAGGCCAAATCACAGCCGATTTGGGGATCATTTAGACATCTACACAGGAATGTCAAGATGACGTCGAAATATGACGTTACCATGAATAGGCATATTCAGTTATTCTGCTATGTACACAGTGTGTATTCAGCAGCGTTATACATAATTATATCCAGATTAACCTTTATTCTACATTTTCAAAAAATAAAACAGTTACCTGGCCGTGGTTTGAACCCAGGACCTCCAGCTTTGGTGTCTGCTACTCTACCCCTAAACCATCTTTCCACAGCAATGACAAGGCACGGATGTAACCTTATTATGGCATAAACTAGTTTTTATTAAAACGTGGGTGTCAAGTCTTTGTGGATCGGGCATTACTGTGTGACATCTAAACCAACTATGTATTATGCTACAGCAGATGCAGAACCCCAAAACACATTAACCCCACCCAAAATGCTACATTCCAACTTCCAGTAGTAGTAGTAGTAGTAGTAGTAGTAGTAGTAGTAGTAGTAGTAGTAGTAATAGAAGCAGAAGTAGTAATAGTAGTAGTAGTAGTGTTGGTAGTAGTGGGAGTGGTAGCAGTAGTAGCAGCAGTAGTTGTAATTGACCGGTTAATGAGTTGTGGGCAATTTAGTGTTGGCGTGTGTTTCATTAAAAGTTTCGAGATTTATCATTTCAAAAGGGTTTCACGTATCCAAAATCCTTTAATTACTTTAGGTCGGGGTAGTCCATAGATGACCCAGAAAAAGTTTTGTGTGATTTGGCCAAACGGTCTAGGAGGAGCTCGCAAAAGTAGGTTTTTGATCAAATTCAAAATGGCGGAAAATCTGCTACACAGAAATGGGCGTGGCCTAGTAGGTTAGATGCATGATGCTCCAGGGAAACCAGTAGATGTGGAATTTTGATTCTACAGCTCGCAGTTCAGAAGTTTTAGACCGACAAACGTGAGATTGGCTGTTATAGCACCACCATCTGGTGGATTGGTGTAATTTTTTTACTCTGAGTAGTGGGTGATGTCGTGAACCTGTGTGGAAAGTTTGGGTGATAGGGGGTGTATGGTTTCTGAGATCCACACACTTTTAGGGCAGGAAAAGAACAAAAGTAAATACACAAAAGTTTAGACATTTATAATTTCAAAACGGTTTCACGTATCCAAAATCCTTTAATAACTTTAGATCGGGTTAGTCCATAGATGTCCCAGAAGAATTTCCGTGTGATTTGGCCAAACGGTCTAGGAGGAGTTCGCAAAAGTAGGTTTTTGATCAAATTCAAAATGGCGGAAAATCTAGGCACACGCAAATAGGCGGGCCCTATATGGATAGATGCATATTGATCCAAGGAATCCAGGAGAAGTGAAATTTTGAGTATAGGACACACGGTTCAGAAGATATGGACCATAACGCGAAATGGTCTGTTATAGCGCCACCATCTGGCCAATATGGGTAATTTTTTGTTTCTGAGTAGTGAGGCACATTTACAATATATGTGCCCAGTCTGGCTATGCTGAGCCTTACAGTTTCTGCTGTACATACAGTTTTACCGGAGAAGAGAAAAAAAAAAAAAAAAAAAATCAGAACAGATACAATAGGGATCCACGCACTTCGTGCTTGGACCCCTAATAATCATAATGTAGCGCAAGCAGTAATTGTAGGATCCAAGCAGTTCTCTGAAGACTAAAACATACTGAAGAAATATTAAGGTTTCATTAATGCGAGTGGAAAAACAGTAAAAGTGCTGCTGTCCAACAGACAGCGTCTCATATAAGTCATTTAAAACACTAGAGGGCACTGGACTCGGCCACACCCATTAGCACACCGCTTTTTGGTCAGTGCATGTGATAATCAGTTCTATAGGCCCATGACCTACTTATGATAATCAGTTCTATAGGCCCACTTACTCTTGTTACTTACTCTCCAACCCTGCTCATGTAGGTCTCCTTACCTTTGAGAAGACTGGCAGGGGCTCCTCTGGTTGCGTTGACGACCTCTCTCCATCCGTGGACGTGTCACCCGTGCTCCACTTTCCAATGTCGGGCTCTGCATTTTCCTGTCCAGATATGCCCTGCCCAGCTCTGTCTTCAGGACATCTGTGAGGAGGACCACACTGTCCAGATATGCCCTGCCCAGCTCTGTCTTCAGGACATCTGTGAGGAGGACCACACTGTAAAGATACGCCCTGCCCAGCTCTGTCTTCAGGACATCTGTGAGGATCACACAGGGCCTCCTGCTACAGGATGGAACACAGAGAGAACCATTGACAAACGTCCTACAACTGTCACCTCCAACCCATTGCAGCCAATCAAGAAAGATATTCTCACTCTTACCACATCTGTCATTCACACTTCCCCTATTAGCTGAACAATAGGGGGCAGTAAATGGCTGCAGGAAGGAGAGGTAGGCAAGTGGACAGGGGTAAGACGTGCAGTCATAAGCTTGGTCTTGAATTGTGGGGCTTTAGCATGGCAGGTTGGAGCACTGTAGTAAACACATGCTGTACACACAGGCAAGAGAGTGGGGGTGGGACGACACACCGTTACTAGGGCTGTCAGCGTTAATCACGGGCCGCGTTTTCTTTTTTTTATCGCGTTAATCGCATGCCGCTATTTTGTCCCTTCGTCGCACCCGTACTTGTAGTCAAGCCGGTCGCAGCCGTTTCCTGTCTCCTGCCTGTGCAGGCATGGAAGAGAAAGACAGCAATACGCTTCTAAATGGCTCCTTTATAGTGGACAAGTCAACAGTAGTTTGCACCTTGTGTAAAACGTAATTAAAATATCACCGAAGTACATCGAGTTTGAGCTATCACCTAAAAGCTAAGCATAACGGAGCAGCTAGCGGCCAGCTAGCAGCCAGCCAGCTAGCAGCCAGCCAGCTAGCGCGAGACTCATCACTCATTCTTCCTTCAGAGTCCCGGATGTGCGGGTCCTCTACTAACGCCGGGATTGCACTGTTTGCATTTGCATTGTGGCTGTGCTCCGGTTTTGCTCCGTGCTCCGCCAACACTAACCGGCTGCGTGCAGAGCACGTCACGGCTCCGCTCCGCCAGACAGCTAGAGTGACGAGACCGACAAGTTCTCGCGGTGAAATCGTGCGAGACAATTTGTATGTGGTTTTCCACTTCAATGATGAACTTTTCCTCAGACATGTTTGTCCTCTGGCTTGATATTGAATGCTGTGAACACCTCTGCCCTGTTGATTTCATGCCTGGCTCCGCCCAACCTGCTGCAGCTTTGCTCCGACATCCGTGGAAAATAGAAGCCTTGCGTATCTTTTCCGGAGAGCTCCGGATCGTCGGAGCTGGGACGGAGTAGACACGCAACGCAGCGGAGTAGGTGGGAGTTTACACAATGATTAGAGTGGAAACGTATCGGCTCCGAAGCCGTACCGCAGCGCAGACGGACCGAACACGGACTCAGTGGAATGTGGCCGTAACCACTGGGAGGTCGGCTCCAATGGCTTCATGTGATATACACGTTATCAATATACACAGTTTCCAATACCAAGCCATTATTCACATGGAAGTGCCAAAGTTTTTAGCTCAGACACAGCCTTCTTCGGCTGTGTCATTTTGGGTTTCGACTGCTCCACAGCGCCGCCACCGGAACTATCGGTTCTGGAGCGTGTACTGCACTGTTTACAATTGCATTCATTTTCTATTCCAAGATATATTTTGTAGACATTGTTACCTCCTGTCTACATTCCACTTCTATTGAATTGAAAATAAATCTAAAATTCAAGATCACAAAGTACATTTATTTGCATTCATTTGATTCCCAATCACGACACACTGGTAAGAATTATTAATATCTAATTCAAAATGCTTTGAAATGCTAAATAATGGCATTTTAAACATGCAATACAAAGATGTGATTAATTGCGATTAACTATAGTTAATCGCAAGATTAATCGCGATTAATAAAATGAATCGTTTGACAGCCCTAATATACATGACATAAGCTGGAGCCCTAGTGTGTGTACTGCAGTGTGGGTTTGACGTTCTTCTCACCTGGCTCTGGTGGTCCTGACAGCTCTCGGTGGAGGTGGTGCTTCTAAATCAGACTCCGCACCAGACTCTGAAGTGCTCTCCTTCTCACCCTTCCTCCTCCTCTTCTTCGTCTTGCTCTTGTGTTTTCTCTGCTTCTTGTTTTTCTGACGGGCCGTCTCCTTTCCTTCCTTGGCTTCCTTCACTTCATCTCTCTCAAGTGTCTCATGCTCACCTGCACAGGGAGGTTTAACGCACAGCGTTAGAGCTTAGATGAGTGTCTGGCAAAGCACAAGTCCTACACTTAAACTGGACGCATTTAGTCTTGCCCTGGAGGAATATAAAATAATACTGGTACTTGTCTTGAGAAACAATGCTCAAGAACAAAATATTTGATCTGATGGCCTTCATTGTTTGTCCTATGAGACATACCATTTTGCTTAAGACGCTATCATTTTAGCTAGAGAAACAAGGATAGTTTATAAAATCAAATATAAAATATGAATCAGAATTTGGACAACATTGAAAGTGATGTCATAGGGTATAATTAAGCAATATAGCATGAGAGCCAGTGTGTTGTGAAGAATATATCCCCCTGATCAGCTGTTATCCCACGAGGCCGCAGGCCGAGTGGGATAACTGCTGAGCAGGGGGATATATTCCACAACACACGCAGCTCGAGTGCTATATTGCTTTTATAAAACGGTTTCCAAGTATGATAATATAATAATAATAATAATACTATAAGTCCGACTCCGACTGGCATGTCATTCTGATAGAGTCAGTTGAAACACTACTGTAAGGCGGGACCGCAAGAACATGCGGGTGATTTGATTGGATCGTTCTGGAGACTGAAGTTGACATTGGCCAATCCTGGCGCTTGCTGAGTAGCTGAGAGCTTTCTGGAAACCCCGACAGGCAGGCAGCTCGAGCGCAGCGTTGCATTCTCAGCGCTTGCAAAGCCTGACACCAACTAACGTTACGGGGTTAAATGCGGGGTTAAATGCGGGGTTAACAGCCTTTCTTTTGCAAAGAAGACATTAGCCCGCATCTATTCTTGTACAAAACATCATTTTCTGCGAAGTATTAGTAAAGTTATAAGCAAAGATCGATTCACAAGGATCTGACAGCTGTCTCCGCCATTTTTTTTTCCTACGTTGTCATTTGAGGTAAGCCTTATTATTATTACTCTCTTAGTAAGAGAGTTGCCATGGCAACCAATAACCCATGGCCATGGGTTATTGAACTCGGTTACTGGAATTATACAATGGCTGTGAACCAATCAGATTGCTTGATTTGAGAGAGCCGTTTTATAATGATCCATCACTCACATGAGGGAATGTCCACCATACATTCCATGATGCCAGTGTCCCAGAGGAGTGACTGATCTGTCTTCTTGTCCCAGAGGTGTGACTGATCTGTCTTCTTGTCCCAGAGGTGTGACTGATCTGTCTTCTTGTCCCAGAGGTGTGACTGATCTGTCTTCTTGTCACTGGAAGGCGTGCTGCTCCTTCACTCAAACACTCTGGATAGGAAAACAAAGATAATGTCATTAAAGCAATGGAGAATAATACAGCACAAACTGCATTCTGGGTATTTGTTTCTTACAGGGTGGTGTATTGAAAAGAAAAAGTAGAGCAGCACATGTCGCGGGTCAAAGTGAACTCTGCAATTATACAGCTATCCTGATGTAGGGTATAAGATGACTTTGGGTGGAAAGACTGGATGATTGACAGGTGGGCGTAGAGGGGAGGATATTTGGATGTGTTGTGCCTGGTGTGTTTTTTCTATCCTAATTAGGCTGATCCAGCGCATTGGAGGGGAGCGGCGCACCTGGGTGAAGAGGCGGTGGCAGGACGGCAGACGACAGAAACTGGGCAGCGGGACAAGCAGCAGACGTGCCGGGAGGAGCAGCAGACCTGCCGGGAGGAGAACAACGGCTCATTTGATTCTACGCACGCTAGTCCACCGAAAAGGGACGGTCGCTTCCAGACAAGCCTATAGGCTTTCAAGGTTGTGTCACTATGGTAAACAAGTCTTCTCATCCCGTGCTGCTCTCTCTGTGTCCTCATAGCTGCAAACGGGGAAATCAACCAGCAGGGGTTGTATCATTTTTTAGTGGTCTGTACAGACCATTGGTCAGTACCACTAGGGGGTGCTAAAGCGAATGGTCCGGACTAGTTGGTGTGGTTCTTCACTGTACCACGGACCACTAGTGTGGTCTGTCACGTGGTCCCTTCTCCTCTTAATGCATCGCAGTCAGCGTACAGACGCTCTGACCATGGTCCGGACCATCAGTGTGTGGTCAGTGTGGTCTGTGGTCTGTCACGTGGTCTGCCCATCAGTGTGTGGTCAGTGTGGTCTGTGGTCTGTCACGTGGTCTGCCAGCGTTCCTTCTCGTCACAATGCATCAGTCAGCGTACAGACGCTCTGACCATGGTCCGGACCATCAGTGTGTGGTCAGTGTGGTCTGTGGTCTGTCACGTGGTCTGCCCAGCAGTGTGTGGTCAGTGTGGTCTGTGGTCTGTCACGTAGTCTGCCAGCGTTCCTTCTCGTCACAATGCATCAGTCAGCGTACAGACGCTCTGACCATGGTCCGGACCACCTGTGTTTGGTCTGTCACGTACGCTAGTACATGGTCCGTCAGTGTTAATTCTCCTCTTAATGCATCGCAGTCAGCGTACAGACGCTCTGACCATGGTCCGGACCACCAACGTGTGGTCTGTCACGTGGTCTGTCAGCGTTCCTTCTCGTCACAATGCATCAGTCAGCGTACAGACGCTCTGACCATGGTCCGGACTACCTGTGTTTGGTCTGTCACGTACGCTAGTACATGGTCCGTCAGTGTTAATTCTCCTCTTAATGCATCGCAGTCAGCGTACAGACGCTCTGACCATGGTCCGGACCACCAGTGTGTGGTCTGTCACGTAGGCTACGTGATCCGTCAGTGTTCCTTCTCCTCTTAAAGGAATGATCCGACGGCAATTCCCGTGGACATTGTGTTAAAGGAATTTAATTCCCGAGTTCATAGCAGCAATTTGTTTTCAAATCGACCAAACATTGGCGGAAAAAACTGCATTTTTGTTGTTCTGGTGTGTTCAGCAGCTCATCCATTACCCAGGGTTCATTGCGCTGATAACGCGCGCTCCCGAGTCCCCACCCTGCCCTGAGTCAGACCGAGACACCGCAGACAAATATACATACTTACTGTACATACGGAGAGAGATAGCGAATTTTATTTATAGAAGAGGAGAGGAAAGGAGAGGAGAGAGCAGAAGAGACAAGGACATAGCATAGTTTTTTTTTGCAGTAGCTTAGCTAGCGTTAGCTGACGCTAGTTAGCTATCAGAGTGGGAGAGAGGGGGCTGTTTGGCTAAGCTAGCTTACCGTTGTTTAGTTAGTGTTCCTTTAGTTAGCGTTAGTTGAGAAGAGTCTCAGTGTCATTAGATTACACAAAGAGAAAACGTCAAACATGCCTATGTGTATGGTGCCTCAATGCGGCAACTATTTGCGGGAGGTAAACCAGGTACATCCTGGCCGACAGGAAAGCTATCACAGGTAAACATGGAACGGGGCGCAAAAAATGGCTGCGGATGATAAACAACTGCCACTATGATGAGATCACAGCACAAACGTGCTTGACGGACTTCGGATATGCCCATTGCATTTTACAGAAGATGACTACAACAGCTAGCAGAGTTGTTTGGCTTTGGAGCAAGAGCGCTGAAAAGATCTGCGGTTCCCCAGTCTGTTTCAACGTGACGAGACCAGGGAGAAGCTACAGGTAGGCCTAAGCTTGTTTTAGCTAACGTTGGCTAAGTTAGCTGTACTGAAAACCAAGTTTTGTATCTGTAACTTGTTGTGTCTGCTCTAACGTTACTGCAATTGCTAATCACTCTGCCATGTAGTCTCACTGTGTCTCATTTGCGTCAGGATTCCCCCCTGCCTGCGTTAGGCTAGTTTGGGTCTCTGTGTCGGTGTTTTGCTTAGTTGTTTACAGTTTATGCTGCATAGTCAGGAGGCAATATGATGTTTCACAAGCTTGTGCAGTATAAGCTCACTCCCCTAAATGAGCTGATCATGACAGTGATCGATACCTGTCAATCATTCAGCCAGTCATTACTGTAATTTAAGATTGTAATTTTGAAATGACAATGTGTTTACTTGGAAAGAGTATATTTTCCCTTTTATTATTTTAGTATTCCCAAATATTGCGTGGTTTCTAAGCAGCCATAGGCTTTTGGTTCTATCAAAGCCTTTATTTTTGAGTGATACGCTTTACTAAAACACTCATTGTATCATATTATATCAGAAGTGTTCTTTGTTTTGTGTTCATACAATAGTGATGTCAGTTAGATTTGGTTAGGTCAGAGCTATGGAATATTAAATCATCCATCTTTGCTCACTACATCTGTCTTCCTTACGCCAGGTGTGCATAAACTACATGTTATTATTTTTAATACAAAAATGTGAAATTATTATTGGTTATCGGACAGGAGAAGCAGATATTTATCAGTTATCGTATTGGCTGAAAAAAACAGCCAAAGTCCATAAATCCTCCATATCTGAAGAACATAAGGGGGGGATTTACATTGCTTGATGGATGACTGATTCCTCTAATCTTGTCTCCTCTCCAGATGACTACTCGACTACTAGAACTAGAACTACTACTACTAGAAGCCTCCACAAGTCAACAGCAACCATCTGCATCTCCCAAGGTGCAACCATCTACATCTCCCACGCCCCGGCCCAACTCAGCTCAGCCCGACCCAGCCCAGCCATAACCCCCCTGCCCCAGTATCATTGCAGCCTCCATCGACCTGGTAGCAACTGCATGAGAGAGGGTGCTTGGTTACTCAAACGCACACGGGCACACTTGCCACATGAGAAAAGTTAAAAACAAGTCAAACTGAGCTGGTGTCAGTTTGACTGACAAACGGTACAAGTTCAAACCAAATTGATTCAATTGTTTGATTCAAGTTCAAATTTAACAGTACATACCGGTATATATATTTAGAAACAGGAGAGATTGCATAACATTTCACTGGGACCAAAACCACAAAACAGAATGAGGGGGTCCCCGGTATATTTTCTATCTTGTAAGGGGTCCTTGGCTGAAAAACATTTGAGAACCTCTGGGCTAAGTATCCGGGTTGTTGCTGCTGTCTCTTGTTTGGCGTATTTTTCTCAGTGCATGAAAGAGCGATTATTCTTATGCCAAATTAGGAAGATGGCTCTTTTGTCTGGTCTGGACAAAATGGAAGCTAATGACAGGTTTCCATACATTTTCCAGACTGTGATTTGTTTTGAAGATTTTGCTGAGTGGTCAATATGATTTATGCTAACTGCTAACTAGTTTATATCAGTGAAGATGAAGATTGTTCTTCACAGTGACTATCAGAATATGTGAGATGATTGGCAGGGTTCATACACTTTACGTTTTAAAATTCCACATTTTTCGAGGCAGACCCTATGTCCTTGACTGGATGTGATTTAGGTACATGGTATTTGATATAATGCATGCCGACAGTGGCTTGTGTATAAAAATCCTCTAGGCTATCTGAACATTATTCTTCACATCAACAACAACTGGAGACTCAAAACATCAAAGCTATGTGTATCAGACTTGAACCACATCTTCCATACTTTTCTACAAAAAATAATCTAATTCCCAAACTATTCAAGACCTGCAAATGATCATAGAGTGATGCTTATACAGTAGGATACATTATGCTTTGAATTCCTTCCTGTGGCAGAACCCTGGGCAGAACATTACACTGAAACAGATCCCAGGGATTAAAGTTCTCAGTCGCTATGACAGATTTCTGTCAAATCGAGTCACAATATGTGAAAAGTACAGTAATTAAAGGCCCTATGCACATTTTATTTAAATTTGTCTATTGCATTGAGTTTGAATGAAAGCTTTTATTTTGAAAAAATGTTTGACTGTATAAGAAACAATATGTTAATTGGGATTTATTATAGCCACTAATTTGCATATGTCTGTTTGAACTTATAACAACACTGATTTAACCTAGAACAAAATTCATGCATCATTCGGAATCCAAATCACTTTTATTGCCACAATATGCAAGATTTGTGTCCGTATGCAGCGTGTAGGTGGAGGAGTGTTTATTAGCCATAAATTCAGAGTTAAATGGGCTGGTAATTTTTATGAATTTACAGTGAGTTAAATCAGCATTAAAATAAGTATGAGTTACAGTCTAAGCAGTGCACAATGTAGTTGGCAAGAGCAATCCAGTTCTGGTAAGACGAGCACCCACAATACCTGGGTGTGTGGGAACTTTTTAGAGTGACATGAGTGTTTTACATGAAAACCTGTGGGAAGCGACTGCATGTCAGAGGAAAAGCGGACACTTTAAAAAGCCTGAAATGGTTCAAAGGGACCTGGAAATATTCTGTGATATAGATGTTTTTTTAAACCTCAATGGAAGACCATCTGCTTGTTGGTTAGGCTGGTGTTCACCCTGCCTTGAGACACAATGGCTGCTGTGAAAAGGGTCTATTGTGTTAACAGTGACCATTGACAGACCACACGTGTTATTAAATATTTTTGCCATGGTTGTTGACTTGTCTTTGAACTATAATGTTGACGTTTGTTTGGTTTAAAAACTATTTCCCCTGTTTGTACTTTGGCAATACTGCACATCAATATGGTCATGCCAATAAAGCCTGTTTGGATTGACTTGACTGGTGCCATTAGCACCCCTAGTGGTAGAAACCAATGGCCCGTGACGCGGGCTGACGCTGCTGCCCATCCACTTTGTATTGAACATGCTGCTCGACGCCTCGCAAAGCATGCTGGGAGACCACCAATTTTCAAAAAAGCAAAGTAAATCTAGCAGCAGCTAGCTTGGGAGCTAGCTGCACCACACACTGGTTGTCCGGACCATGGTCAGAGCGTCTGTACGCTGACTGCGATGCATTAAGAGGAGAATTAACACTGACGGACCATGTACTAGCGTACGTGACAGACCAAACACAGGTGGTCCGGACCATGGTCAGAGCGTCTGTACGCTGACTGCGATGCATTAAGAGGAGAATTAACACTGACGGACCATGTACTAGCGTACGTGACAGACCAAACACAGGTGGTCCGGACCATGGTCAGAGCGTCTGTACGCTGACTGATGCATTGTGACGAGAAGGAACGCTGACAGACCACACTGACCACACGCTGGTGGTCCGGACCATGGTCAGAGCGTCTGTACGCTGACTGCGATGCATTAAGAGGAGAATTAACACTGACGGACCATGTACTAGCGTACGTGACAGACCAAACACAGGTGGTCCGGACCATGGTCAGAGCGTCTGTACGCTGACTGATGCATTGTGACGAGAAGGAACGCTGGCAGACCACGTGACAGACCACAGACCACACTGACCAGTGACCACACACTGATGGGCAGACCACGTGACAGACCACAGACCACACTGACCACACACTGATGGTCCGGACCATGGTCAGAGCGTCTGTACGCTGACTGATGCATTGTGACGAGAAGGAACGCTGGCAGACCACGTGACAGACCACAGACCACACTGACCACACACTGATGGGCAGACCACGTGACAGACCACACTGACCACACACTGATGGTCCGGACCATGGTCAGAGCGTCTGTACGCTGACTGCGATGCATTAAGAGAAGGGACCACGTGACAGACCACACTAGTGGTCCGTGGTACAGTGAAGGACCACACCAACTGGTCCGGACCATTCGCTTTAGCACCCCCTAGTGGTACTGACCAATGGTCTGTACAGACCACTAAAAAATGATACAACCCCCTCTCAAATCAACCCCACTGACTCCACCCGACCGTAGCGCCGCTGCCTTCTCCCTCAAGTCCGCATCACTGGTCCGAAGTCCAACTCCGCTGGTCCGACGGGGACGACAGAGCGCGCCCGCACGCACGCAGTCAGCTGCCTGGACTGGGACGGGGGCTACTGTTGGCTACTCGCCCGCTCCCTCTGGCCATCCGCGCCGCAGCGCATCAGCTCTCGGGTCGGTAAGCAGCAGCTTTGGAGAGACTTTTTAATCCGCCATTAGGCCATAAGAAGACGCCGGAGTACGGGACTGATTAGCGTATTCCAATTTGGGTCAGCGCTGGCCAAATTGGAATTTTTACTTTTTTTCATTCCTTTCATTCCTTTCATGTTTTTGTGCGGTCCGTTGTCGTGTCCCCTCTTCCTGTGATAAATAGCCTACATCACAATCACAGCCCTTACTGCAGTGGGCACCCCCTACGTGATTAACTTTACCCAGATCTTACTTTAAAGGCCCAAGTAGTGTGCTGTTTTATTCCTCTGATGAAAAAGTGGTGTGAATTGATTTAGCTGTTTCAGTATGTGCTTCATCTCTTAAACCTAATGGTTTGGTATTATGTGGCTTGATTTTACACATTGTTCATGAGCTTGATTTTTCGCATGTAGTGTGATAACTTGCAGTGTCCTGGAATGGAGTGTAATATAGCTTTGGCCTAATAAGTATTACTGGTGATATCGTTTGATCTAGGTGGGACAAGCTGATGGGGAGGAGTGGGGATTGACATTTATCCACAGTGAACTGTGGGGCACTCATGTGTTTTATTTGCTGCCTTGAATGTTAATAAAATTGTTTGTATTAAGCTTAATCCGTCTGTGTGTGTGTCTTGGGGATTGTGAGAGGTGGTGTCCATTGAAGAGGGTCAGTCGCCCTGTAAATTGGTATAGAAGTGTGACACACATCCAGGCCCCTATCTTCCCACTGGCCTTAGGCGCTAAACTGGCCTTAAACACACAAAAAAACACGCTTTGCGCCTGAGAAACTGTTTAAGGTATGTGATTTATATGTAAAGCTTATATATACATGAACGTCATGCCTTGTGTAACAGATGTGGGTAGGGCCTGGAACGAGACAACGCAGGGTTGTTTTCTAATATCTGTAACCACTGCAGAATACAATAGCCTACAACACACATGAGCTGCCTGCCTTCTGCTCTGCAAGGCAAAATATCAGAATTGACATCCACGGCATTCTGCTGTTGTTCCTGCTGTTGTTGTTAACGTTAGAAAGTGACAACGCCTAGAAAATGAAAACGTCAACAATTTCTTTTTTTTTAACCATGTGTGCCCGGGTGGAACTGAAGAACGCAAGTCAGGTTGCGTGTCGGCGATAGATTGGAGGAGGACCCGGTCTTCCCGCAGATATATTTCCGGCGGCGGCACGAGCAAACATTTTGGACGTGCACGAGCACGAGCAAACATTTTATGTGCTGGTCGAGACACGCTAATACCGTGGCTCGGGCGTTGTTTTGCACCGTGTGCAGTGAACCAGAGGCAAGACACGCTAATACCTGGGGCTCGTGCATGTTGGATGCCGTGTGAGTATCAGAGCAAATCTGTGCATTTGATAATTTCCTTAAACATCAGTGAGACGTCTGAATGTGGGTTTAATGGGGAAACTATTTCCAGGGAGGAGCTATTGGCTGGACAGGCTTCAGGAAGCGGGGTCTGCAAGTGGCGGTGCTGCACAGATATTTTACTGTTTGTATTTTGTTTATTTTATTGTTTGTATTTTGGTGTGGATGTTGTTTTATGATGACTGTTATATAACTATGTGCTGTATTGGTAAGTTGTGGTTCTTCCCAGTGTCACTGTCAGTGGTCTCAGCGGTGGGTCCCGGGGACTTGCAGCTGCACAGAGTGGGGCCCATATTTTGCGGTATAGTCTGGTGAGCATGACTGGCTTGGGGAGTGGGTTGGCCATTTATTCATGTAAATGTATTCATGTGTATAAAAGAAGTTCTCCAGCGCACACCAGGTGTGCCCTGGAGAACTTCTTTTTTACTCTTGTAATTCACCCTGCACCAGCCAGCACCCAGGAGAAGAGCACTGCTGTGCACAGGGCTTTTCTCAACTGTTTGTATTAATGTGTATATTGTATGCTATGTGTTAATGTGTTTCATGTTGTGTTTAGGGCTGGGTATCGTTCAAAATTTTTCGATATCGATACCGTTTCGATACTTTGATTTCGATACCGGTTCCTGAGCGATACTTCTTTTCGATACCAATTTTTTGAAAAATCCATTTTAACAAAATAAAACTGCATTACACATTGACAATTATGATACAAATCCTGTTTGTATCAATCCTGTTTTACAGCAGAAAAAAATAAAACCTACTGTGTTTAACATAACTTTAAGTTGTCTAAACTTATTGCTGTCCCTACAAAAAAATATTGGCATACTACAAAGGAAACAAATGTAAAACAAATAAATCAGTGCAATAGTTTTCAGTGCAAAACGGAGAGTTGCAAATCGGTGTTTAATACTCACTGATGCAACAGAACTCTATTCTTGTCCAAACTGATGAGACAGCTCCACTTCATGCATGGAAGAATAGTTGAGCACTGACTAGCCTATCAATATAGCCTTAATGGCACAAAGTGAACCCCATTTATATTCAACAAACTATCATGACATCAGCGTTTATTAACGAGTTGCTAAAAATACATAATGGGCGATAACTGCCCGCTTGCATATAACGTTAACACCAATTAATTGAACATCTAACGCTAGCGTTGCAGATCAGTGTTTAATGCTCACTGCTGCAACAGAACGTCATTCTTGTCAAAACTGACGAGACAGCTCCACTTCATGCATGGAAGACAATAGTTGAGCATTGACTAGCCTATCAATATTAGGGGTGTTAAAAATAATCGATTATAAGATGCATCGCGATGCGGATGTGCACGATTCTGCCTCGATTCACAAATGTCAAAAATCGATTATTAAAAAAATAAAAAATAAAAATTAATCAAATAAAATATAATGGAAGTACATGCAGGTGTTTATTTTAATTATGGATCATAATACAATGCAATTCCAAATTCACTTTTATTTTAAAAGTAGCCACACAGTGAAAAAAAAGAAAGTGAGAAAAAATAAATAATGTATTGTGGAAAAAAGTGATGCATCGATTTAAGATGCATCGAGATGCATCGATAATCGTAATCAAATCGTAGCCCTCTGAATCGTAATCGAATCGTGAGGCCAGTGAAGATTCACAGCCCTAATCAATATAGCCTTAATGGCACAAAGTGAATCGCATTTACAATCAACAAACTATCATGACAGCAGCGTTTGTTAACGAGTTGCTAAAAATATTGTAGCGACCCAGGGGTTTACATGTAATGTGGTGTTTCCGTGTTTAGCTAGGAACTGATGTGTGGGGGTGGTTCCTGGGGGGAACGGGGGTGTAAGTGGCACTTCCTGTCTCGTGGTGAGGTCAGTCAAGCTATGTGAGAGAGCTGGCTGGTCGTGTGTAGAGCTAGGAGCGTAGCCGTGTGTGGCTAAGAGCTAGGAGCTATGAGAATGAGCCTGTGACTAAAAGTCCTGTACCAACTACAAGTCTCCGGTTCCTGGACGAATACCTGAATCGTTACATTGGTGTCAGCAAGTAAAGCGGTATCGCCTCTGCGTCGGCCGAGAGGGGAGAGAGTGAGGAGGAACGACGGAGAAAGTTGGAATCGACGGCTGAGGGCTAGAGCGACCTAGCGGTAGCAGGCTAGCTGCGTGTACTAGCTCCTACGAGCACCACGTGCGATGGTGCGCGGTGGAGAATGGCCGTCGGTGAACGGGAGGAAAGAGGAGCTGACGACGGTGATCAGCTCGGTGCTTGCAGGTATGGAAGCCCGTTTGTTGAAAGAAGTCAGACGGCTATTGGAAGCTACGCCTGCCTGGGCAGTAGAGCTGATGCAAATGCTGCGAGAGGTGACGCAGTGTAGAGAACGGCCGGAGGAGCCGCAACAGAGACTGTGTTGGACTTGCGGGGAACCTGGGCATCTAGCGAGGTGGTGTCGCAGTGGTCCCGGGGGACAGACCAGGCACGCGGAGCAACGGTACTGGGGACGGCCGGGTCTCTGCTGGTTATGCGGAGCATTGGGGCACCTAGCCAGAGAGTGTCGAGAGGCTATCGGGGACCGGAGGACAGCGGGAGAAGAGAGACGTGCAGGCGGCGGGCAGGTGAGACTCTGTTGGACTTGCAGTTCGCCTGAGCACTTAGCCAGAGAGTGCACTGAGACTTTGGGGAACGGAGGAGACACAGAGCCGGAGCGGAGCAGCGGAGCAGTGGAGCAGCCTGAGCAACAGGCAGCGGAACAGCGGAGCAGCGGAGCAGTGCAGAGCCGGTTGTTCAGGTCAGGAGAGTGTGGACTGTGTGTCCAGATGGACGGGTGTTGATAACGCCGGAGGAGCCTAGCTGCTCTGCATACCAGCCAGTAGAGGGGGACATCATCAGCGACGAGACCATCAGGAGAGCGGGGATCGTGTTGAACAGCCAGAGGGAAGAGAGGGACATCATCTGCAACGCTGTCACAGTCGGGGGAGCGGCGCTCGTGTCTCCAGGTGAGCGAGAGAGGTTAGTGCCGGAGGAGACGGCTCAGCCTAGCTGCTCCACACCCGCCACGGTTGCTGCGCAGAAAGCTGAGGTGAAGATCGAGGCCGGTTGTGTTCCCCCTGCTGTCCTGAACACGCCGCCCCCTGGGGGAGGGGGACGGGAGGATGAGCGAGTGCAAGACTTGGAGGACGACGACAGGGGCATCTGGGATGTCGACGTGGGTGAGTGGAAATGCAGGCAGGCGGAGGACGCGGATATCGGTCCGGTGCTCGCGTGGGTGGCGGCCGGACGCCGGCCCCCTGTGGAGGAGACGCATGCGTGCTCCGGTGCCACGAAGGGACTGTGGAACATGTTTTCGGACCTGCATCTGGGTGAAGATGGGATGTTGGAGAGGAAAGGAGAGCACGGGATAAAGGGGTTCCAGAGGGTTGTACCCAGCTACCTACGGGGATGGGTATTACGGTGGGCGCACAGGGGCCGCCGCGGTGAGGGGCATCGCGGCCCTGAAGAGGCACTCCGCCGTGTGCGTGCACTGTTCTACTGGGGCAAACACAAGGAGGATGTGCGGAGCTACTGTAGTGCGTGTGATGACTGTAGGGACAAGGGGAGGGCCGAAGAGAGTCACCCTATGGAGGACTAACCCCACTGGGGGTTGAGCGGGACTAGAGTGCTTCAGGTGGGACAGAAGCTTTAAAAAGGGAATGTAAAGGTGACGGGGTTGAATGTTAATTGAAGTGGGATAATGTGAAGTAGCTAAATGTTGGGGTTATTGGTGAATTGAAATGTGGGTTTAAATGTGTGAAAAAGAAGAGAAATAATGTAAACTAGACATTATGGAGGGCCTAATGCAAACTAGACATTATGGAGTGCCTAATGCAAACTAGACATTATTATGGTGGGGGCTTGTGTTGTGGGGAAATAGAATTTGATGTGGTGATGGAAAAAAAGATGTTGGGGAAAAATGTTGTGTTTTGGTACAGGGATATGTGTGGGTTGTGGGTGCCAGCGTGGGAGCTGGTGCCAGCGTGGGAGCTGGCTTTTTGTTGGGTGAGGAGTATGTAGCGATCCAGGGGTTTACATGTCATGTGGTGTTTCCGTGTTTAGCTAGGAACTGATGTGTGGGGGTGGTTCCCGGGGGGAACGGGGGTGTAAGTGGCACTTCCTGTCTCGTGGTGAGGTCAGTCAAGCTATGTGAGAGAGCTGGCTGGTCGTGTGTAGAGCTAGGAGCGTAGCCGTGTGTGGCTAAGAGCTAGGAGCTATGAGAATGAGCCTGTGAATAAAAGCCCTGTACCAACTACAAGTCTCCGGTTCCTGGACGAATACCTGAATCGTTACAATACACAATGCCCGCTTGCGCAACACGTTAGGGCGCCAATTAATTAAATGATATAATGCTAGCTACAACTCACAGCCAGACTGTCAGACTGAGGGCTCTGATAACCGCTAACATCAACAACAACTTGCGGTAAGCTGACCCACCTCTCGACTATTTCTCTTGTCTGTGGAAACCAGTCCTTGTTGTTTCTGTTTCTTTCCCTGCTTTTCATCATCTTCGCCATATGGTACTCCAGGATAGGATTATAGCTTGTTAGACTAGCTTGCTAGTTCCACTTCTGTCTCCGCACCGCACGCTGCCTGCCTCACAACAATGCTGCTCACAACAAACACACACCGGCTAAAGTGGGCGTAACTTTTCCTGCATGCTTCTACATGACAGCCAATCACCAGCCGTATTAGAGTGTGGTGTGCAAGCATGTCGCATGCTTATAGGCTCAGTTTTGTTTTGGTATCGAAAATTGGTATCGATTGACAAGGGAGGCTTCGATACCCCTTAGTATCGATGCTTTCATTTCGGTGCCAAGTAAGTATCGAAACTCGATGCCAAGCCCTAGTTGTGTTGCAATTTTAGGTGTGGGTCTGCTGTCTTGGCCCACTGTGGTTATGCGTACCTAACCCTAAGCACTGTTGCACAGAGAACACAGTTGTATAGTCGGCTTGCCTCTTTATATTAGCAGAATTTTTGTTAATAATGATTGTGAATAAAATATGATTTTTGATACATTCTTCTATAGTGGCTAGTGTTTGACTCCTTGCCTTTTAGAGGTCCAAGACCTGCTCTGCATTTCTTTACAAGGTCAAATTATGTCAAAACAACACAAAACAGCTGGGTAATGTAACCGTGTTAGCCTACAACTCACCCTCAGCGATGCAAGGAGAGGAGCGTTATTGTGGAGAGCATAGTCTCAATGCCAGAGCCATGAGAGTTGTTACACTGATACACTACGTTACTGCATGCCGCAGATCTCTCTCTGGGTCTGGGACACTCCTCTCACCAAGGGAGGGAATCTTTGCCAGTGGTGGTGAATTCACCATTCACCAATCAGGAACGACTTTGTGATCAGGGATGCCCACCCACCCTGAGACCATCTAACTGGCTCCTGTAACAGCGAGCATTTCGAAACACTCTCATTGGTGCTATGACCTGTCACTCATTCAATTCCAACCCCCATACCCGAGATAGCATCACATTTCTTTGCCAAGACCCGCCCTACTCTGCCGCTGATTGGCTTACCCTGATATTCCGCCCCTTCCCTTAACCAATCATCACTCCTAGTGCCTAAACCCAACCAAACAGATGCAGAGTACAGCGAGAAGCCACCGTCATCATGGCTGTGGAATGTGGAAAAGGGGGTGGGGTGTGTGTACTGTGCAGCAGGGTCATTCCACACATAAATATTTACTCTACTCTACTCTGCACCAAACCCCTACTATACACACTGTGTAAGACACATCGCCAGACCCCTACTATATACACACTGTGTAAGACACATCACCAGACCCCTACATTACACTATACTGGTGGTCACTGGTCACTGGCTACTATAGTGCACCCTGATAGGTCATGATCCAGTGTGTCTGTGCTGAAATGATTAACAAACTGAAGCAGTCGAAAACACCCAACGAGCTTCAAAGCAGGTGCAGGAACCAAAAACAGCAAACAAGGAGAGAAGAAGGCACACTAGCTGCCTTTAGGTTATTGTGGAGATTGAACAGCTCAACTGGGAGGCATCCCTTCACTGACTGACTACCGTATTTCTTCTAATAAACCCCCCGGGTGTTTATTTAGCTAAATCAACCCAGACTTTTACCTATTAGTATTACCTAGTATTAACAGTATTTACAGGGGCCGTCCCACACGATACAGTGGACATTATTTCTGCCCTTCAGGGAGACATTCTACATGACTGTTATATTAAAAAATATATATAGATATATATATTTTATTATTTATTAAATGTTTTATGTTAATATGTTATTTATTTTATTTATAGTATATATATTTATTTTAATGTAATTGATGACAACATCAGGCTCGTGTACAGCTGTACCAAAGAAGAGCATGTTGTTATGTTATGGTATTGTAGCATTGTCAGGAACGAGGCGAGGGTCAGGATCTAGTCACCGCACTTTATTCTTTATCACACACAGGTCCGGGGCTACTGTCAGCCGTAGCCCACGCCAAAACAACCCCACAACACACACCAAAACCCCCGCTAGCTTCCTCCTAGCTTCTCCGCTCTTCACACACACAACCTTCCGTCTCAGGTTCCACACACCAACTCTCCGAGCTGTCCCCCGCTCTCACAGCTCCCCTCCCCCCAGCCAATCACAGGTGAATCCCTCTCTCACCCCCCCCCACTGGCTACATGTCGCCTTCACAGACCCCCCGTAACTCCCCATGCACAGAACAGTACAACACACAACAGCAGCACACAAACCCAACCCGTTACACTTCCCCCGCACATCAAAGCTTCTGGCCCCCCAGAAGCACACAAGTCCCTCTCCCCCCCCAGTGGGGTCACTCCTCCGCCAGGTGACTCTCCTCAGCCCCCCCCCCCCCTGTGTCCCACAGTCATCACACGCACTGCAGTAGTTCCGCACATCCTCCTTGTGTTTGCCCCAGTAGTGTCCCCCACGAACACGGCGGAGCGTCTCCTCATGCCCGCGATGCCCGAGACAGCCGAGGCCCTTGTGCGCCCACCGCAGTACCAGCCCTCGGAGGGAGCTGGGTACAACCGTCTGGAACCCTCTTTTCTCCCCCCTCCCCAAAACTCCATCTTCACTCAGACGCAGCTTCGCAAACATATCCCACAGTCCTTTCGTGGCACCGGAAAACGTGTGAATCTGCTCCACAGGGGGCCGGCGTCCGGCCACCACCCACGTGTACACCGGACCGATATCCGCGTCCTCCGCCTGCCTGCGTTTCCACTCCTCCGCTTCGACCGACCAAATGGCCATGTCGTCCTCGCCCGCCAGGTCCACATCTGAACACTCCCCCTCTTTCTCCGCCTCTCGCCCACGCTCGTCCTCCTGTCCCCCTCCCCCAGGGGGCGGCGTGTTCAGGACAGCAGGGAGAACACAAACGGCCGTGACCACCACCTCGGCTTCCCGTACAGCAACCGTGGGGGGCGTAGCGCAGCTCGGCTGTGCCGGTCCCTCCGGCGTTAGTAGCGACACCTGCTCACCTGGAAATATGAGCGTCGCTCTCCCGATCCTAACAAAGTTCTCTTCCCCCCGGCTTTCCACACTCTCCCCAACCCGTGTCTCTTCCCTGACTTCCACTGTCCCAGTGCAGTCTCTGGCCAAATGTCCAGGCCTCTTACACGACCAGCAGAGTCTCACCTGCCAGCCGCCTGCACGTCTCTCCTCTCCCGCCGTCCTCTGCTCCCCGACAGCCTCCGGACACCCCCTGGCGAGATGCCCGAAGGCTCCGCACGACCAGCAGACACCTGGCCGTCCCCAGTATCGTTGCTCCGCGTACCCCGTCTGTCCCCCGGGACCGCTGCGGCACCACCTCGCCACGTGGCCCGGTTCTCCACAGGTCCAACACACTCTTTGCGGCTCCTCCGTCCGCTTCTCTCCGCGCTGCGCGACTTCCCATAGTAGCTCCATAAGCCCCTCTGCCCAGGCAGGCGTCGCTTCCAACAGCCGTCTGACCTCCTGCATCAAGCGGGCCTCCACGCCGGCAAGTACCGCGCTGAGCTCCTGCTTCAGGCGGCCCTCCATGCCAGCAAGCACCGAGCCAAACTCCGGGGTCGGTAGTTCCTTTTCCCCCCCCGTCCACCGACAGGCATTCTTCTCTGCGCACCATTCCACGTGGTCCTTGTAGCAGCTAGCACACAAACAGCTAACTGCTAACGCCAGGTCGCACTCGAGCCTTCCAGTCGTTAGTTTTTCTTCTGACGCCAGTGTAGCATTGTCAGGAATGAGGCGAGAGTCAGGATCTAGTCACCGCACTTTATTCTTTATCACACACAGGTCCGGGGCTACTGTCAGCCGTAGCCCACGCCAAAACAACCCCACAACACACACCAAAACCCCCGCTAGCTTCCTCCTAGCTTCTCCGCTCTTCACACACACAACCTTCCGTCTCAGGTTCCACACACCAACTCTCCGAGCTGTCCCCCGCTCTCACAGCTCCCCTTCCCCCCAGCCAATCACAGGTGAATCCCTCTCTCACCCCCCCCACTGGCTACATGTCGCCTTCACAGACCCCCCGTAACTCCCCATGCACAGAACAGTACAACACACAACAGCAGCACACAAACCCAACCCGTTACAGTATAATAAGACTCTGTTGCAGGATGTGGGGAAAACATCCAACAGATTCTAACAAAAGCACAGGAAGGAAACTGGGGGTCAGATGGCAGTGAGTGAGTAGCATGGGGGGGGGTTGTAGTGGAGAGTGGGAGTGAGAAAGGAATGTCCTCTTCACTCTCTCTTTCTCCATCTGGTTATCATGCTTATGTATAATAACCTCACTACTTTATCCATCTGGTTATCATGCTTATGTATAATAACCGCACTACTTTCTCAACAATTATCATTCTCAATGTTCCTCTTCAAAACAAGTCACATTTAACCATGAAAACCGAGAAGCCCCTGACTGCAGTACGCAGATCGGGGAGTGGCTCAACGTGTAAAACTCAAAGTAAAACTCAGCTCTTTCTTCTTCTATCAGATCTTCGGCAGTGTGCACGCTTCTAGGCGTATTACTGCCCTCCGCAGGATAAAGTTCATAGTGACTCTTTTTACAGTGTTTATCATGTACCCACAAAACTACTCTAATATATCTGTAAAAATCCTATTGAACAAGATCATATTTTTATGACATTGTCTGGAAATTCCTGCTTATCAAACTGAACCAACAAACAGTGCTGTGATTCCTTTCTCTGCCCATTGAATAAATCTATTATCACTTGCAGCTGGCTTAAAGTCTGGGTCAAAGCTCAGCCACCTCAATATTATTTCTTTCTGCATTTTAAGTTGTTTCACTAGACGAAACCAGGTATCTATAGAAAACCTAACCCATCGACTCTGAATATCACTGTGTTTAGCAGCTAGTGGGGATCCTAGCAGACTTTGTATAGGTTTATCCATCAGTGACTATAACACATTATTATTGTAATGTTCTGTGTAGGTGTTGGGATATTTTTTACCTAATATTCAATATTCTTGTCTCATTTTGTGAATAAAATAATGGGAACACGTTTACATTTTCATGAGCCCTCAAAACTTCACACACAACTTCTTACTGAAGTTCAGCTCCCACTGAACTTGAAACCTGTGTCCAGCTGAATTGGAACAGTGAAGTGAAATCAATTCATTTGATAGACAGACATTCCTATATTTTTACTTGTTAAATGTCTTCTTTTTACTAAGTCCATTATTTTATCCATGCTGCCTATATTTAAAAAAATATATACCATAGCATTTCCAGAAGTGAGTGACACATGTTAAATTTATGTACACTCAATTATATCAGCTACATTAAGGAGATCAGAGACTGAAGTGATGTCTGTGCCATTGACACTTGAACACGCTTTATTCCTGTCGGTGTCAAAAACAGTAAGTGTTCTGTACACTCTATTCCTTTATTCCAAAAGCAGCAGACACCCGCATTCGCCTTGTGTCTATAATTTCTACACAAAATTCTTCGTAATCTTCCTGCAGACTGAAATGGAACATGAACGGTTCCCTTAGTTTAGTCTCCTCTTCATCCAGGCCATCAGACATCTGTCGCAGTTCCACCACTGCCCTCAAGCGATCTTCCTTGTCCATGGTGATGACTTGGGGAAGGGAAAGTTTTCCCTTGAATGTTTTTGTGCCACACCACCTTGCTGCCTCAATGGTGTCCCTAAGCAGAGCATCCTCCTAATCAAAAATAAAGAAAACCAGGTTGGAGAAGGCCCAGACCGGCCCAAAACAAATGATCAGATTTTTTTATATATAGCTTACTGTTATTTACCATTTAATTGTTATTTCATATCCTGATCTTCTGTTTTACTCAACAAACGCAAGCAACAACAAACACAAGCAACACAATATTTCATTAATTAAACATCAGTTGATCTTTCCTGCAGATTACTCAGATGATGGCTATTCGATTGTCTAATGCTTATACACGAATCCTGCGAAGTCGCAGATGTAAACAAGCTGCCATTACTGCGGTGACCTACTGCGGTGGCTCCAGGGGGAAAAACATGGCGTGCGCGTTTGAATGCAAGCTGTCCTCGAGTGTAGCCTTATATTTTTCTACATTTACATTTTTATTCAACGTTACTTTTGACAACGATGCCTAGGAAATCGGGAAGAAGCTGTGCCGTTATCAGCTGCCCCAACAGTAGTGGCAAACCAAGCCTTTACTAGCTACATGAAGAGTGCCCGTCTGAAACCATAACGTTACATAAACATACAAATATAGATTCCCTGGACGTGCAGAGGACCGAGCTGTTCGCCAGAGGTGGATCAAGAATATTAACAGAAAGGACTTTGTTCCCAATAACAACAGCACGGTAGGTTTTGGTTAACAGTCGTAAATCGCTAACGTTATTTCACCTCATAATGAGTAGCATGCAGCTGCAGCTGCCTAGCCTAAGCTAACAGTGATTATGACATGGGTTATGTCAACATTATGATGGTTGTTGATGGACTGTGAATATCGGACAGGTCCTTTCAGAATGATGTGTTCATCATCTGGTACAGTGTGCAATATTTGGCCAATCCATCCCGAGCTCAGATCATTTTGACCCTCTATGAGAGACCTAGTAGTTGGCATTCTGTTGCTCATCACAAGCCAGGCAATTAATAAAATACCCTTGAATGCCTATAAAAACACAAATTCGTATAGCTTTTTAAATTTTTACTAATGTAATTGGTGTGCAATGATTACATGCAACTTGATTGTTTATGCTAGCTAGCTAGTCTGTAACGTACATTAGCATGTTTACACAATAACGTCACTTGAAATGCGGCTCGTTAAGTGGTATTTTTTCCGCTATTTACAATTTGAATAATTACTATCCCCATCCATAATAAGGTCGTACCTTCATCAGTAACTGGGGGCTACTGTCTCACGTTATCAATCCAGCTCACGACGCTGTTATCATTTGGCATAGCGTTACTGCATTCTGCATCAGCCAGCAGCACAGTCTAGCTGCGGGGACCTACCCCCGCAGTAATGGCGGCCCCACTAGATGGCAGCCTACACAAATTGGCCGGTGGATTCGTGTATATGAATGTAGCCTCAACAGCCCGGCGAACGTCACGCATTTCCCATTTTACACTGTGCCATTTTCACGTCTAGGTCTAAAAGCCAGCTCCTACCTGAGTCTTCACGTGAAGTGAAGACGTCCGATGCAAAACATCCTCTTCTTTTAATGACACCTAGTTGTTGCATCCAAATTGTTGCATAAAATCCACTTTTCTGTCTTTCAAAAACCGAAAAGCATTTATTTGGAGCACCTCGAGCAACCCGGAAGTCGTTGTTCCGGGTTGCTTCAGATCAGAGAAGAAGAAGAAGCGGTGCTCCAGATAAATGCTTTTCGGTTTTTGAAAGACAGAAAAGTGGATTTTATGCAACAATTTGGATGTAACAACTAGGTGTCATTAAAAGAAGAGGATGTTTTGCATCGGATAGAGTCTTCACTTCACGTGAAGACTCAGGTAGGAGCCGGCTTTTAGACCTAGACGTAAAAATGGCACAGTGTAAAATGGGAAATGCGTGACGTTCGCCGGGCGCTACCTCAACATGAGACTCCTTGCCTGCTGCTGCAGAGTCTCAACATTGCGCAGACACAGGTCGCTGCACTTACCTCGCCGCCACGGATTTAAGCTACTTACACGTTATCAAGCACAACACAAACATACGTCATTTATGCATATGGTTATTTTCTTGGGTCTCGCACTAAAAATATTCTGCAGCAGCAGGCAAGGAGTCATGTTGAGGCTAATAGGAATGGCATCTTTTTAAATCTGCTTAAATCACAGCATTTCTCTGTATTGCTCTGGTAATAACTATCACAAAAACATAAGATACTATAATATAATATTGCAAAGTAGCACGTTAAAAGCACGTTACAAAGTAGCACGTTGCAAAGTAAGTGCAAGCACTTCTCTTCTCTCTTCTTCTTCTTCTTCTAATGTTTTATGGTGGTTGGCAAACAGCTTTTGTGCATTACCGCCACCTTCTGGATTTTAGCAGTTACAAAAATATTCTCTTCAGTGTGCGGTTCATGTGGGGGCAGGTGGGCGGAGTCAAACGTTGAGGTTGAGCCACTCCCCGATCTGCGTACTGCAGTCAGGTGAAAACCCGTAACAGTAGGCTATACAAAAGTAGGAACAGTGGCACCAAGTGGACGAAATAAAAAAGGTGCATAAGGGGGGAGTAAATAAACAAGACAACGAAAATGATAGTTACAGCAATGAAATGCATACCTGTAGAAGACATGAAAGAAGAAGGATGAGTTGCCTTCTGCTCTCTGCTGTGCATCCGAGTGGTCTCTAAACATGTAAAACAACAGCATGTTTACATGTGAAACTACCCCCTACGTTACATTGGTCACATGACAAAATGGCGGCTAGTGTGTGTTTAACCTCTTAAAGAATTCATCGTGGATATTTTTTGCTAATTTGCTAATTTGACAATTATTTGTGTGCGTGCGTGTGTGTGTGTGTGTGTGTGTGTGTGTGTGTCTGCGTGCATGCGTGCGCGTGCGTGCGTGCGTGTGTGTGTGTGTGTGTGTGTGCGTGTGCGTGTGTGTCCACGTGCATGGGCGTGTGTGTGTGCGCGCGCGCGCGCGCGTGTGTGTGTGTGTGTGTGTGTGTGTGTGTGCGCGCCTGTGTTACAGGTCACTGAAGAAGGAGAGACCTGACTGAAGGAGGGACTTGGCTTAACACGTTCAGTGCCAGCGACGCCATATGGCGTCATTAGAAATTTACCGTACAGTGCCAGCGACGCCAAATGGCGTCATAACTCCAAATTGTTTTTTTGACGGGGGGGTGTCGATCTAAGCTTCTTACGTCGCCTCTAACAATATTGTAGCTATTGGAGGTCGATAACCTATTTTACAAACCCATTAGGTGGCGACAGCACTCTCCTGATCAGAGAAAAAGGAGCCAAACACACAGAAATAGTCACTGGGGAAAATGAGGAAATCGCATCGCATCCGTCCGTATGCATCGACGTGCCTCCATAAACGAGCACAACGCCAGCTGTGCCCCCAGCAGCAGCATCCGCTGTCACAACTGAGCACCTCCATGTACGCTGCAACAGCACATTCACATAATCAGCCTTATTATTCCGAACTGGAAGCATGCGAGCCCGTGACAAACACACGCGGAACCAAAAAGCTGAATGTCGCGCACCATTCACTGTGTGTGCGCAGCAAACTCAGCAGAGACTGAGAGCCACCAGACACATAAGACACACCCAGGAGGCGTGTGCAGTTGAGGGGGGGGGGGGGGGGAGCACGCAGAGCAGCAGAGCAGCATACACTTCACCCAGACAGACCCAGACATCAGAAAATTAGCTTCAGAGTCAGTGATGTGCTTGAAATGTTTAATTTCACAAAAGGCTCATTATCTCAGCTCGTAGAAAAAAAGGGATGTTTTTGCTTCAATCAAGCTATCTTCTCCGGCTCATAACTAAAGAACGGAAAATGGGATCAATAAACTTTTTTTTGCAGGTGATAGAAGAGAGTCTCATCGTTATTTGTGCGTGTTCAGTGTTTACATAGTAATTATTAAAAAAATTATATGACTGTTTTAAAATGCATTGCGGCCTATGTGGCACAGCAAGCAACCTTTTGCCCAAGGGCCGTGGCACTCAAAGTGTTAAAGAATGTGTCATGTGTGTAAGAGTGGAGATAAGTTCTTTTGGAGAAAAGATTACTTTTAAGTTCATGTACGTGTCTTTTACTACTTTTAAGTACATTGTACATGTCTTTACTACTTTTAAGTACATTGTACAGATCCCTTGAGGTGTGTTTTTATTTTGTTTTTATTTTACTTTTATCCTGTGTTTACTTGATCCTTTTTCTGCTGGAAAACTGCTGCCATGCTCCATGTTTGTTTTAATTTGTTCATGTTTTGTTTTTTCATGTATTCGCTATGCTTTTTATATCTGCTGCACACAAATTGCCCTTCGGGGACAAATAATAAACTTGAATCTTGAATCTTGAATAAGGTCACATTCAGTTGTTACAGCAATTTATTCGATTCTGGACTTCTTTAGAGCATTTTTGTTCGTTTTTGCGCTCAGTGCCCTGTGATCAACAGCGCAAGTTGGCCAATCAGGAACGCCACTAGCACTGCATAACAAAACAATAATGGCTGCCTCCTTGCCTGTCCGTCTCGAGGAGTAATGTCAATGCTCGTCTTGTTAGCCATAAAGTGCAGTTATTGCAGAAATAGACTCAATAACAACAATTAAGCAAGTACAGGAGTATCGCCGCAACAGTGGAGTTTCTCGTGGAAAATATGTTTTTGCCGTTCTCCCGAGTGGATTTTGACTGGATCCAACACTGATTGGCTGAAGGAGTTGTCTGTCAAGGCAAGAACACCCGCCCAACCTCCGCCCACTGCTAAACACTGGGTGAACGAAGAACGAAATGAAAATGTGAGTTCACGTGACCCGGCTGGTTTACCAGGCTACTGCAAATAGCACACAACTGGCAACTTGTGGCAAGCTAGCTATATTTATGCGCATACACCCACTTTTAATTGGAAGCAACAACAACAACAACAACAAGCATGTGGCATATGACAGTGTTAGGACTATGAAAAATATAAGGTCAAAAATGCTAAGCTCAAGATTCAATTATAAAGTCAACCTTCACATATCAAAATGGGACATTTGTATTTTCTGTTTGTCCCCTTTAAAATATATATATATATATATAAGATATTATAAAATATTTAAAATGTTCTTGTAATTTATTTCAACAAAGTGACAGTAGGCTACTTCTAATTGATTAGCAGGAAATGAGGTCTCCACTTAATGCAATAAGTATGTTTCTCACTGACCTGATGATACATGGTCCATGGTACAAAGATTTTTTCCATTAAGCTTCACACTGATTAATTGCTGTCATTGTGTACAATTGTTAATTGTTGCACTTTCATTGTTTCGGAACAGCAACAGAAGAAGATCAACTGCTGTACATGTCCAGATGATCTCATTAAGAGCATTAGCTGGAGTACTAGCTGCGCATTTTCATAATAAGATACAGTATAATGATGTACATTCATGTTTAAAGACAGTACATTTTGTGTGTATATGAGTAAACATCAGACAATTGTCCAAGTCCCTCTGATCCGAGTCCCAAGCGAGTCTCAAGTCAATTGGTCCCGAGTCTCAAGCAAGTCCCAAGTCTTTCCTTTTGTCGGCAAGTCAAGTCAAGTCACAATGTTATTTCAAGTCAAGTCTCGAGTCGAGTCACAGGTTATGTCAAATCGAGTCACAGGTTAGAAAAAATGACAAGGCAGAGATTATTTAGGCTGCGGACGTGCGCGTTCACGTTAATACGTGCTTGTTGCCAAGCAACACACTTCTCTCAGACGAGCTCGAGAGAGCTGACAGACAGCTCCAACTCAGCTCAAACTTATAGGTCCCTATCGTTGCATCGGCGCTGTTTCTAGGCCGAGCGGCTGGCGCAGCTCAAATCAATGGGCGTGGACCAGCGCACTTGATATCGTCGTGCTGGCGCTAGATGCAGCCTCAACCATTACAACCACGCCTTTTAAGCGTAAAATTATGCACCATCATGCTCATTGGATAACTGCAATAAACGAATCGCACGCTTGCCTTTTTAGCTCCAATTCCAGTGATCCCGCAAAACCAGACGAAAGCCAAACGCTCTGCCCCCCCCCCCCTCCCTTCATCCAGTCGGTCTGTCTGCATTATAGGCTATTATTCCATATTATTATGCTTCTCAAACCAATCTAACTGCAGTTTCAATACTGCAAGCATGTAAATACGCTACACTATAGCAAGATCAAAGTGAAAATAATGTACTAAACGCATCAGCTAGAAAAATATAGCCTATTAGATTGGTGAAAGTTTGTCCAGAAAGATATCGTTTTCTCTCCCCTGCTGCAGGTAGAATGATGCACATAAATATACCCTACATTATGTAAAGTCATTGCATAAATGTGTTTTTATTGTAAAACTAAATGTCAAGTAGGGCCAAGTTATTGGAGCGGACATCACAGTATAGCACATCACAGAAGCGCGTTCCGCTGTCACTTATCTAAATCACGTTAAACCCACAAGGGGTATAGGCTCAAGAGGACATATATGTTTCACATAGGGTGGTGTTTCATTTCGATGTTTTATTTGGTCCAATATTGAAATGTTCGACAATTGCAGGTTGTCTTACCATTACACATTATTTTAGATCTACCTTTTATATCTATTTCGGCTCATTTGGTTGCTATTTAGTAGCGAAATGGAGGACCCAATTGCATGCTGGGAGTGGACATTCACAGGCAGTAAACTTACAACTGCTATTTCCTATGGGAAGCTGGGTGCTGCTATGTGTTGTGTCTGTTTGAGCGAGGGAGTCAGAGAGAGAGAGAGAAGGGTGACTCAGAGGCAGAAGAGCACTGGCGCACTGAATAGGCCTGGTTTCAGAGAGAGACAGAGAAGGGTGACGGGAGAGGCACAAGTGCACTGGCGCACTGAATAGGCCTGGTTTTCAAAGGCGCAAAGCGCTAAATGTAGGCCAGGTGCGAAGATAGCACTACGCCGGTAGTTAGCGCCGACACGCCCACTTTGGCCCATTCTGGGACTGCGCCACGCCCATTCGGCCTAAAGCGCATTTGGCAGCCTAAAGCCATATTGATATCGTCCCAAAACAGGCGCAAGGCACGTTTTTTTGCGTTTAAGGCCCGTTTTAGCGCCGAAGGCTTATGGGAGAATAGGGCCCATAGAGTTGTATTCAAAGCATAGAAACGTTGTCACAGCTCAATTTAACATCGCCAACACAAGCAGTTTGATCACAAGTGCAATCAGTAGCCTACTGAATGCGATGGCAGACTGCGCACTGCGGGCAGTTGGCGAAGTCAGGAAGAAATTAAAAGATCTTCCGACGCATCAGCTTAAAACCCGCCGACGAGCGGAGGTCCTGCGCCCAAAACGTCTATTTTACAGCACATATCGATCGATATGCATCACGCGCAGATCAAGATGAGACAGCTGTCAGTGAGTAGCTACGCATTTGGGTGTAACTTTTACGCCTGCTCCATACACAGACGCAGCGCATACAGGGTGCACTAGTCATAAAATTAAGTTAGTCGTAACTTTGAGTTCTACATCGGACGTAGCGTGTAAACCTAGGCGTACGCCCAGCTGGTGCACTCGGCTAATCTTGTCACAAGTCCGAGTCGAGTTTCGAGTCATTTTCTTCCAAGTCCGAGTCGAGTTTCAAGTATTTACCTTCCAAGTCCGAGTCGAGTTGGAAGTCGTCAAATTTGCGACTCGAGTCGACTCGAGTCCGAGTCCCTATGACTCGAGTCCAATTGTCTGGTAAACATTGTCTACATCCATAGATTAAGGGCCCTATTCTCCCACAAGCCTTCGGCGCTAAAACGGGCCTTAAACGCAAAAAAACGTGCCTTGCGCCTGTTTTGGGACGATATCAATATGGCTTTAGGCTGCCAAATGCGCTTTAGGCCGAATGGGCGTGGCGCAGTCCCAGAATGGGCCAAAGTGGGCGTGTCGGCGCTAAATACCGGCGTACTGCTATCTTCTGACCTGGCGTTAATTTAGCGCCTTGCGCCTTTGAAAACCAGGCCTATTCAGTGGGCCAGTTGCTTGGAGCGCTCCCCTCTGGCTCTCTCCCTCCCCTCTGGCTCTCTCCTCTTTCACCCTTCTCTGTGTCACCTCTCTCCCTCTCTCCTCAGTCTGACAGGCACAATACCGACTGTCTCTGACTCCCTCGCTCAGAGTCCCATAGAAAAAATAAGCTGTAACTTCACTGTAATGTGAATGTCCCAAGATGCATTGTGTTTCTCCATTTCGCTACTAAATAGCAACCAAATGAGGCGAAAACCTATATTAAGGGAGGATCTAAATAATGTGTAATGGTAAGACAACCTCCAATTGTAGAACATTTCAATATTGGACCAAATAAAACATCGAAATGAAAACACCACCCTATGTGAAACATATATGTCCTACTGGGGCTATAAATATCCCTTGTCGATTTAACGTGATTTAGATAAGTAACAGCGGAACGCGCTTCGGAAGCTTCTACTGTCATCTGCTATACTGTGATGTCCGCTCCAATAACTTGGCCCTATTTACAATAAAAACACATTTATGCAATGACTTTACATAATGTAGGCTATATTTATGTGCATCATCCTTCCTGCAGCAGGCGAGAGAAAATGATATCTTTCTGGACAAACTTTCACCAATCTAATAGGCTATATTTTTCTAGCTGATGCGTTTAGAACATTATTTTCACTTTGATCTTGCTATAGTGTAGCGTATTTACATGCTTGCAGTATTGAAACTGCAGTTAGATTGGTTTGAGAAGCATAATAATATGGAATAATAGCCTATAATGCAGACAGACAGACTGGATGAAGGGAGGGGGGGGGGGGGCAGAGCGTTTGGCTTTCGTCTGGTTTTGCGGGATCACTGGAATTGGAGCTACATTAAAAAGGCAAGCGTGCGATTCGTTTATTGCAGTTATCCAATGAGCATGACGGTGCATAATTTTACGCTTAAAAGGCGTGGTTGTAATGGTTGAGGCTGCGTCTAGCGCCAGCACGACGATATCAAGTGCGCTGGTCCACGCCCACTGATTTGAGCTGTGCCAGGCGTTCGGCCTAGAAACAGCGCCGATGCAACGATAGGGACCAATGACAGTGGAAAGTATCTCCATCAACTGGAATTCAGCTGATTGGACTGGATTGTTTGAAGCATTTCAGAATGGACTTGCACATTTCTCATCAACATAATTTCAATCAGGAGAGACTAGAGACCAAAGGATGAATAAAGTGATATTTATTACAATAAAGTGAATAATTTACTACAGAAAGAATGATGAGAATAAAGTATTGTTATTAGTCTTTGGCGGTTAGACACCGCAGGGAGATCTTGAGAGAGCTGAACCAGCCCAGAGCAGCATCCAGATATATCCCCCTGCAGTGTCTAGATACTGGTGGTGCTGGTGATCTCCTTCTGAGACTCATGATGACTCTTCCGACTGAAGAATGGGATAGGACTGCGATGACCGGGAGGAGAAGGGGAGGAGGAGGGTGCGAGCCTGACAGCAGCGATGATTGAGAGGCTGAATGAGACAGAAACAAGCATATTTAAGGAACCCGCCTCCAAGCAATTGGCTTACGACTGGGTTGTGGAGCAACGTGATAGGCTTACGCTGGAGGTGCGTAGGGTGAGAGGTGATCAGAGCAGTGATGTGACACTATGCAATTGGTTAACAGAGACTGGGCGGCAACCAGCTGATTGTTCATTGAAACCCGGAAATTGACAGCTTATTATGATCTTGTGAGTAGATTGAAGAGTGGAGATATAAAGTGAATTAAGGAAGTGTAAAAGATATTATAGTCTTCCTGCTTGAACTTACGTTGAGAACTACATCAGCCTTCATCTAACTCGTTGTATCGGGTTCTATTTTTAAGAGTGTGCTGTTTGAGAGAGAGAGGAACCGTTAAACCACCTCGTTCTCTCTGCTCTGCCTGTTCACACGCCTGAAGCTGCTGCTTACAAGAACAGAGGCGAGGCATCTTTGAAATAGACACAACGTGGTCAAGAGCAAAGCATTTCTTTTTTAGTGTAATGTAGTTTCCCTTGAACCAGCAGCATATTTGCAGTTAATAGTGTACAAACTTTGGGGGGACAGTGTAGGGGGGATCTATGCATTTTCAAAGTCTAAGACTGTGGGCCTCCCCCCAGACAAAGCTTGGAAAAAGGCGCCTCCCCTTGCTCAATTGCTGGATGCCTATTGGATCTAGGGCATTCACAGACTAGCCGACTAGTAAAACCACTAGTCGACACTGTGCTTAGTAGTTGACTAGTCGTTAAAAAAAATAAAATAATAAAAATTAATCTTTAAGAAAGAACATGAGGTATTTACACGACATACATGGACTATCATATCCCATATGCCCCACAAAGAACATCAAAACACAACAAAACAAAACAAGAAAACTGCATAAGATACACAATAATCCAAGAACAAACAAGACTATTGGACAAACAACCAAACAAAAACAATGCATTCAAAGTAAATACATAGATCTTGCCCTGTTGGAAGCTAGGAAATGCATAGCTTTAAATTGGAAAGCATCCAATCCCCCAGCTGTAGTTCACTGGTGGAATTAACTCTCAAGCTACCATACGTTGGATAACATTTACTACAAAAGCAAAGGCAGATTCTTAGACATCCCCAAAATTTGGCAACCACATACAGAGTTTGACTTTAAGAACTTTTTACCCCAGTGTCATTAGGCTTATCAGGATAGGAGCTGAATGCATTGTTTTTGTTTGGTTGTTTGTCCAATAGTCTTGTTTGTTCTTGGATTATTGTGTATCTTATGCAGTTTTCTTGTTTTGTTTTGTTGTGTTTTGATGTTCTTCGTGGGGGATATGGGATATGATAGTCCATGTATGTCGTGTAAATACCTCATGTTCTTTCTTAAAGATAAAAAAAAAAAAAATTAAACGACTAGTCGACTACCTTTAGGGACAACTAGTCGACTAGTAAAATTCACTAGTCGTGAATGCTCTAATGATATGTTATCTGAGCTCATAGACACTCAACAATTGAGCCAAGATATTGCTGTTTGACGTACTTCAGACTGCACCAAATACATAGAAGGTTGTTTCTGACTGAAAAACAGTAAAATTCCCCAAAACTGATGTATCTCTGAACCATCTCTTTGCCCAAATTTACACATTTACACTATTCTATGAGATCTCCTTTGGATAACTAATGAAATAATTAATGTAATACAGTATGTATTCACTTCCGTTCACTGAGCCTTCCCTGAAACTGTTTTGAGGCCCCCCGGGGAGGCCCACCTGCCACTTTGAAAACCTCTGATCTATGCGACCGACATGATTCTCACCTCCTTGTTGTTGAGTTGTTATAGGTGTTGTTAGTGTTGTTGTTAGTTGAGTTGTTATAGGTGTCCTGGCTGCTTAAAAAGCAACTTCATCTTCACTTGTGTGTTTTATAATACATGGAAATAATGAGGTCAAGCTTCACATAAAATGTCAATTCGTTTATTCTCTAAGAATCACTGTAATACTGTATTTGTAGTAATATTTGTAGTTTTCGAAGTTTATCATGACCTTAATATATGACCTATAGAAATAAGCTGACTGATCCAAACCTTGTCTATTAAACATAACATGCAGTTTTAATTCAGTTATTCCTCCTCTCATAAGTGTTTGGCTCTCTGCCCAGCACCTATAACTGGATGTACGCGTCATATACTGTACACCTCTCTTAATATATGTTATGGCATTTTCCCCATGATATAGCTATATTATTCCTATATTAACTATATTGTCTTTCTCATATTTATTACGAATAGTTTATGTTTCATAAGGGTTGGATAGCAAATTTTTCCTGAAATACTTCATGAGCACCCAGACAAAAGTTTTGCAAAGACATATCTGTTTGAGCCCTTTTTATACCTTTTAAAACATGCAAATCAAAACAAACATTGATCACGAAAAAGGAAAAGTCCACATTTTAGCCACTATCAAGGAACATTCATAGATTGATGCTGCCACCCAATGGCCTAGCATTGTCAGTGGCAATTTAGAGAAATGTCCTGTATAAAATAATGTATTTATTATACTTTAGCTAGTTGTGGTAGGGAATCATTTTCAGAGGCATGTGCCATCAAACAAATAATCTTTTCCCATCTCATAAGCTTTAAGATGACTGAAACCTAAACAGGTCTGATTTTTCGATCACTGCCACCGTATGTATGTAACCATCAAGTCAGTCTATGTCTATGGTAGGCAACCTGTGGCTCTGGAGCCACATGCGGCTCTTTAGCATCTCTCGAGTGGCTCCCTGTGGCTTTTACAAAAATTATATAGAAATTAATGATGGGTGTTGTTGTTTTTGACTTTTTATTGTTGTAGGCCTAAACTGATTCTTACATTCTCCATTTGTAAAAATGTATACACTGAATTAAAAAACAGTTTTAACATTTCAGTCAACTAAAAATGTGTGTAATGCTAGTTTTGTTGCAGCTCGAGGAGATATATAGGCTACTGTAAGGAATAATTACAGGAGCACAATTGCTCAACTTTGCGTAACTGATGACATCACTTATTCATGATAACATTTTGATCATTGTGATACAGAAGTATCTGTATGTCTGTCTGTAATCATTGTGATGTCATGCTATTATACTGTATGTCCTGTGATGATGTCATCAGTGATCAGTCTAAGGCTATTATAGCCCCACGGGTATTGCACTACTGTATAAGTTATAAAAGTAATAAAAATAGAGTCCGCACACTGGCACCTGCTCCCAAATGTTTATTTGACCACAAAAAAAGGTGACGTTTCGGGCAAAGCCCTTCCTCAGACATGAATGTAGTGTAGGGACACACCCCTTAAGTAGGCTACCCTCGCAGGGGTCACCTGACACAACATGTGATACATAGAATTAAACATACAGTGCACTTGTTCACATAATCAAATGGCAACTGGCAATATCAAAACGTAATTGTCTCAAAGGACAAGTAATAATGGAAGTTTTCAGAACAACTTGAATATCACATAAACTACTGTAGGGTGTTCAGGTTTCTACAACAGCATGAGTGAATACTTCTGATTGGCTAGCAACAGTGGTAAATACGCCAACAATCTACAGTTCGGCTCCAACCGCAGTATCACTCCGCTCCCTGATGAATGAAGAACACCTGTGCTGACTCCGCCCACTGTTAGCCTGTCAGTCTACAAATCTCTAACAAGGAAATGTCCGATTTCGTAGTAACGTTTGATTTACTGGGTGGATTGAGTTTTGAGCAGTGGTTAGATGAAGATGAAGGTGAAGTGAACAAAGAACGACATTGTGAAATTGGGGAGAGAGAACTGGCTGAGCTTGAGTTGTCACGGAGTGAACCTGGGACTGTCAAACAAACAAATTGGGCAATGCGATGTTTCCAGACCTGGTGTGCTCAAAATAATCTTGCACCTGACTTCAAGAACAACAGCAAGGAAGAATTCAACCTGGTTGTGTATGGAACTATATTCTGTGGCGGAAGGATAAATGTGTTCTGAAACCAGTAATGATTGTAAATAAATGAATTGAATGTTACAATTGTGTATTTTTTATATTATGTGGTAGCTATTGTAGAAAAGAAATTTACCACTCGAGGAAGGAGGTTGTGGCCACATTTACCACTGGTACAGGGTTTATGGCACTCGGCTTCGCCTCGTGCCACAACCCTGTACCAGTGGTAAATGTGGCCACAACCCCCTTCCTCGAGTGGTAAATTTCTTTTCTACAATTTCTTTTCTACAACTCGGCTTCGCCTCGTGCCACAACCCTGTACCAGTGGTAAATGTGGCCACAACCCCCTTCCTCGAGTGGTAAATTTCTTAAATAAACCGTCATAATGAAATGTAATATTTAAGAAGAAAGTGTGATGTGAACTATTACAAGGTGGTCTCTACTACTTTGAAATTGTGGTAGTAGTAAAAAGGTATATGAAGATACCACAGCTGTGAAGAAAATGACACAGGACAGAGATACTAGACAGAGCAATATTCTTTACAATGTGGACATAATGAGATTAGCACACACAAAAGCACACCTGCAAAAGGACTACAAATGACTAAAAAAATGGCCGCAAGTCAATATCTTCGTTCAGCCCTTTTGGGGCTTGAGTGTCCAGGGTGAAAATCCAGAAGGCCTCTCTTTTAAGTAGTAGAGAGTTGATGTCACCTCCACGTACGTTCAACAAGTTCAATGCCAGAATATCTAAGAGAAGAAACATTGTGAGAAGCTTGTGTGAAGTGGACAGCCACTGGGCTTCTGATGTCATTGTTACGGATGTTGGATCTGTGTTCTGAGATTCTGGTCTTAAGTGGTCTGGTGGTTTTGCCTATATGTAGGCGAGGCCACATGGACATTTGAGCATATAGATGACATTATTACTTTTACATGTTATCACTCCTTTGATGTTAAAAGGTTTTCCTGTTTTCCTATTCAAAAATACTGGCACATTATTAATAATACTCTGGTTTTTCTTCGGGCTACTGTATTCACTGTGAGAGCAATGGAGCAAGGCTAGCAATAGCAACTAACGTTAGCAACATTTGTTAGCCAAGCTAACGACTAGCAGGGAAAACAACTTGAACAAGATGGATGCCGTGGGTAGGAGGAAACCCTCCCCCGAGTCCTGTCCACGCTCACGCCCCTTTCTGTTTTCCCGGCTCCAGGGCCCCGTTCCAATACCCATACTTCCATACTATTAAGTAGGCAAAAAAAGAATTAGTATGTCCCAATACATAGTATCAAACAAGAAAAAGCCAGCACTCAAAAAAGTCCCTCTGAACATTCAATTCACCTCAGTCAGGACAAAGCAGCACACACATGTTTCGGCCCTACGGCCTTCCACACTGAGGAAGGCCGTAGGGCCGAAACATGTGTGTGCTGCTTTGTCCTGACTGAGGTGAATTGAATGTTCAGAGGGACTTTTTTGAGTGCTGGCTTTTTCTTGTTTGATTTGTGCTCGTGCCGTGCACCGGACCTCTTTGTTCACTCTCCGAGTGTGCTCGCATTTTGCTACTTTTGGACCAATACATAGTATGTCAGATGCAGTATGCCAAGAGTAGCAGGATGTTGTACTACATCAGCTCCTATTTCGGAGTATGCATCGATGCATGCTGCGCCAGCCAAACTTCCCCACAATCCTTTGCGCAGCGGAAGTTCTTCTTCTTCTAATGTTTTATGGCGGTTGGCAAACAACCTTTTGTGCATTACCGCCACCTACTGGAGTTACGTCGCACTGACTGAGCTGCGTGTATAATCCACGCCGAGCTCCATGACGCTGTGAACACGTCAATAACTATGATAAAAACACTGACAGAAATATGCACGTTATTATACTGCTAAGAATGAGACTGCATGTAAGTATCATCACATCAGTTTATTAGAAACAACAACATACATTACAATATAACAGCAATTTGTTTATTTGATTGTCTGTTCCAATTTTGTAAATGCTTAGTCTGAATTTTTTGTATAATGTACTGTTTGTTATTGCCAGACTTTGTTTATTGAATAAAATAAATAAAAAAAACTCAAATGTGGCGCTGCGAACGTCGGCGGAAGTGAGCAAGAGGTCGGAGTTCAGGAAGCTCACGTGACGACAGATGTAGTGTGTCCCAATAGTATGCATTTTGCATGCATGCTAAACACTACAATCCATACTTTGTGAGGGCAGCGGCAGTAGGGGAGAGTGGGGTGAGTTGTGCCAGTGGGGAAGTTGTGCCACCCCTTGTATCTCGAAAACCATAGAAGAAATTGGTCATGTGACCACACATTTTTGAAGAGGCATCCATTTTACTCACTCTGCAAAGAAGGGAGGCAGATGGCACAAGAGCTAAGCACATTTAAGTTCAAAAAACTGTTTTTTGCCTCTCAAAGTAAAATCTTTATGATCAAGGTTTATTGATTGTTGTGTCTGAACAATTATAGACAAGTTGAAAACATTTCACACATGTGTTAGTGTTTTAGTAAGCTACAATATGAGGCTATACTGTTAGCATGATGTTAGCTCCAAACCAGCTAAATTATACAAGTTTGTTAAAATGGTGGGGATGGGGTGATTTGTGCCAAAAGGCCTGGGTTAAGTTGTGCCAGTGCAGTTGCAGTTGATTTAGTGAAATTTTATTTCATTTTGTTCTTAAATGTTTAAATAGACCTTGTTGAAGAATATTGCAGTATTGGCAAGTGTAGCCTGGCTCTGTGATAGTTGATTTTGTTCATTTTGAACATAATTTTTATTTCTGAAAATGTTAAATATGTAGGTCAACTGCTGCTACCGTTTAGCCTTGTTTAACCCTGTTATAGTACACTGGACTTTAGTGTTATCTTTATTTTGTCTTGCTTTGATATAGCATTACAGTATATGAGATGAAAATGTTCTGTTTTACTTCAGTAATCAATGGCACAATTTACCCCAACGTATTCTCTCCAAAGGCACAACTTACCCCGCACCGGGGGCAAGTTGTGCCAAGAGACCACTTTTTTAAGAATAGCCATATTTTTTTAACAGTTTATTTAAGATCCAAAGGGAGTGTTCCCAGTGGTGCACAACATCCTGAAATATATTTACATATTGTAGTTGGAGGCATTACTGTCATGCCCTCACTTTAAAGACACCTCAAGTAAAAAGTGGCACAACTCACCCCACTCTCCCCTACATACTACAAGAAAGAAGTACAAGTATGGGTATTGGAACGCAGCCCGGGCTTGAACAGATTTCCCACAATGCAACAGGAAAATCCATTCATCCAATCAAACGAAATCAAACAATATCGGGAAGTGAGCTTAATTTTGCCGTGTCAAAAACATATAGCTAAGGTGGTCCAGATATTATGTACAGTCTATGGTATGACATGATGTGTCAGGTGACCCCTGCGAGGGTACTTAAGGGGTGTGTCCCTACACTACATTCATGTCTGAGAGGGCTTTGCCCGAAACGTCACCTTTTTTGTGGTCAAATAAATATTTGGGAGCAGCTGCCAGTGTGCGGACTCTATTTTTATTACTTATTTGTTTTAACCCCTCACTGGATGTGCGTGCCTTTTCTGTACTTTTTATACTACTGTATAAGTTGACATTGTCACACGCACACACACATATAGAGACTGCTACACAGCATAGTTGCACAAGCGTTTTTTATTGTTAATCACAATTAGTCTTAGGTGTTTATGATACCTGTTTATCTTCAGCCTTATTGATTTTACAGTAATGTTTCATTGATAATGGTAGAGTTAAATAAAACATTGTTATACATATTGCCAGCTTATCTTGATTGGTTATGCATGCATAGCCTATTGTACATGTGAGTGTGGTCAAGTTGTGAAGAAATCTAGTGTTTGGGGTGTTTAGCCATTAATTGAGACTGAATCTACAGTATATGGTTTGGAGATCCCTTTTGGAGATATCGGCCCTACAGATCTTTGCCTTCTCTACAAGACAATAGAACTGGATGGCACTCGGCTCGTGGAGCTCAAAGCACAAAAATACATTTGAAAAACGTACTTACTTTGTTGCTTAGGTTTGGAAGGGGGGAAAAGCGAGTATAGTTCTGTTGAAAGAAAATAGTTCCTATTAAACTGCTCAGAACAAGGTATGTGGGTTATCTTGGTAACCGAGTCATGATTTCTGGAAACACATCCAGTGCCATCCAGTTCCATTGTATTGGAGCTGAATCTCTACGGCCGATATCTCCATAACTCTAGGCAACTAACACAAAACGATCTAGATGGATAAATAGCACGACAGGTGAGATGAAAAATACGTATTTGGGATCTTAGGGTGAGCTGTCCCTTTAACAAATGTAATCATTTTATGAATATGAATGATTAACTAATTATTAATAGTCACATTAATAACCAAACCAACTCCTAATGCACAATGCAGAAACAAACCCTAAAAATGTTTGTGGCCTTTGTGGGAGGATCCTACACCTGACCACCAGGCCGAGCCATCTATGACATCATCAATCATATACTAGGGATGGGCATTTTAAGCAATTTAGATTGAGTACTCTCCTCCTTCTCCTTCTAAGAACGAGTAACCGGGTACTCGCGGGTGGAGGGGGGGTTGGGTCTGTGTGATTACTATGGTAATGACGGAGCTGAGGTAATCTGCTGTGTGTGGGGCTGTTCACACACAACGTTTGCATTTTTGCATGGAAAAAGCGTTACAAGGAGCATTTTTTGTGACGAGAGGGACTGACTGTGATATTAGGTGACGCTAACGTCTAAGCCTACCTCAGACAGTGGGCCCTATTCTCCCACAAGCCTTCGGCGCTAAAACGGGCCTTAAACGCAAAAAAACGTGCCTTGCGCCTGTTTTGGGACGATATCAATATGGCTTTAGGCTGCCAAATGCGCTTTAGGCCGAATGGGCGTGGCGCAGTCCCAGAATGGGCCAAAGTGGGCGTGTCGGCGCTAAATGCTATCTTCCGACCTGGCGTTAATTTAGCGCCTTGCGCCTTTGAAAAGCAGGCCTATTCAGTGGGCCAGTTGCCGGAGCGCTCCCCTCTGGCTCTCTCCCTCCCCTCTGGCTCTCTCCTCTTTCACCCTTCTCTGTGTCACCTCTCTCCCTCTCTCCTCAGTCTGACAGGCACAATACCGACTGTCTCTGACTCCCTCGCTCAGAGTCCCATAGAAAAAATAAGCTGTAACTTCACTGCAATGTGAACTCCCAACATGCATTGTGCCTCTCCATTTCGCTACTAAATAGCAACCAAATAAGCCGAAAACCTATATTAAGGGAGGATCTAAATAATGTGTAATGGTAAGACAACCTCCAATTGTAGAACATTTCAATATTGGACCAAATAAAACATCGAAATGAAAACACCACCCTATGTGAAACATATATGTCCTACTGGGGCTATAAATATCCCTTGTCGATTTAACGTGATTTAGATAAGTGACAGCGGAACGCGCTTCGGAAGCTTCTACTGTCATCTGCTCTACACTGTCATCTGCTATACTGTGATGTCCGCTCCAATAACTTGGCCCTACTCCACATTTAGTTTTACAATAAAAACACATTTATGCAATGACTTTACATAATGTAGGCTATATTTATGTGCATCATCCTTCCTGCAGCAGGCGAGAGAAAATGATATCTTTCTGGACAAACTTTCACCAATCTAATAGGCTATATTTTTCTAGCTGATGCGTTTAGAACATTATTTTCACTTTGATCTTGCTATAGTGTAGCGTATTTACATGCTTGCAGTATTGAAACTGCAGTTAGATTGGTTTGAGAAGCATAATAATGTAGCATTTTCAGGAACGAGGCGAGAGTCAGGATCTAGTTACCACCTTTATTCTGTTTCACACACAGGTTCCAGGGCTACTGTCAGCCGTAGCCCACGCCAAAACAAACCCCCAACACACACTCTTAACCCGCTCTCCCCAAACACAGCCGTCCCCCTCAGGCTCCACACACCAACTCCGCGAGCTGTTCTCCTCTCGCCCACAGCTCCCCTCCCCCCAGCCAATCACAGGTGAACCCCCCTCTCACCCCACCCACTGGCCACATGTCGCCTTCACAGACCCCCCGTAATTCCCCACAGACATGTCAATCCCACACACTTACAGTAGCACACAAACCCACCTCGTTACACTTCCCCCTCACATCAAAGCTTCTGGCCCACCAGAAGCACACAAGTCCCTCTCCCCCCCCAGTGGGGTCACTCCTCCGCCGGGTGACTCTCCTCAGCCCCCCCCTGTGTCCCACAGTCATCACACGCACTGCAGTAGTTCCGCACATCCCCCTCGTACTGGTTCCAATAGAACCGTGCCCGAACACCGCGGACCGCCTCCTCAGTCCCCTGATGACCGGGTCCCGGGCCCCTGTGTGCCCACCGTAATACCAACTCCTGCAGGTAGCTGGGTACCACCGCCCGGAACCCTCTCTTCCCCTGTTCCCCCCTCCCCAACACTCCGTCTTCATCCAGATGCAGGTCGGTAAACATCTCCCACAGTTCCTTTGTGACACCGGAACACCTGTGAATCTCCTCCACAGGGGGCCGGCGTCCGGCCACCACCCACGTATACGCGGGACCGATATCCGCGTCCTCCGCCTGCCTGTATTGCCACTCATCCGCGTCGACATCCATGATGGTCATGTTGTCGTCCTCCAGGTCCACATCTGAACAGAACTCCTCTTCCTCTGAACAGTACTCCTCTTCCTCCGCCTCTCGCACTCGCCCGTCCTCCCGTCCCCCTCCCCCAGGGGGCGGCGTGCCCAGGACAGCAGGGAGAACACAAACGGTCGCGACCACCACCTCGGCTTCCCGTACAGCAAACGTGGGGGGCGTAGCGCAGCTCGGCTGTGCCGGTCCCTCTGGCGTTAGTAGCGACACCTGCTCACCTGGAAATATGAGCGTCGCTCTCCCGATCCTAACGACGTTCTCTTCCCCCCGGCTTTCCACACTCTCCCCAACCCGTGTCTCTTCCCTGACCTCCACTGTCTCAGTGCAGTCTCTGGCCAAATGTCCAGGCCTCTTACACGACCAGCAGAGTCTCACCTGCCAGCCGCCTGCACGTCTCTCCTCTCCCGCCGTCTTCTGCTCCCCGACAGCCTCCGGACACCCCCTGGCGAGATGCCCGAAGGCTCCGCACGACCAGCAGACACCTGGCCGTCCCCAGTATCGTTGCTCCGCGTACCCCGTCTGTCCCCCGGAACCGCTGCGGCACCACCTCGCCACGTGGCCCGGTTCTCCACAGGTCCAACACACTCTTTGCGGCTCCTCCGTCCGCTTCTCTCCGCGCTGCGCGACTTCCCGTAGTAGCTCCATAAGCCCCTCTGCCCGGGCAGGCGTCGCCTCCAACAGCCGTCTGACCTCCTGCATCAAGCGGGCCTCCACGCCAGCAAGTACTGCGCTGAGCTCCTGCTTCAGGTGGCCCTCCATGCCAGCAAGCACCGAGCCAAACTCCGGGGTCGGTAGCTCCTTTTCCCCCCCGTCCACCGACAGGCGTTCTTCATTGCGCACCATTCCACGTGGTCCTTGTAGCAGCTAGCACACAAACAGCTAACAGCTAACGCCAGGTCGCGCTCGAGTCTTCCAGTCTTAGTTTTTCTTCTGACACCACTGTAGCATTTTCAGGAACGAGGCGAGAGTCAGGATCTAGTTACCACCTTTATTCTGTTTCACACACAGGTTCCAGGGCTACTGTCAGCCGTAGCCCACGCCAAAACAAACCCCCAACACACACTCTTAACCCCGCTATCTCTCCTAGCTTCTCCGCTCTCCCCAAACACAGCCGTCCCCCTCAGGCTCCACACACCAACTCCGCGAGCTGTTCTCCTCTCGCCCACAGCTCCCCTCCCCCCAGCCAATCACAGGTGAACCCCCCTCTCACCCCACCCACTGGCCACATGTCGCCTTCACAGACCCCCCGTAATTCCCCACAGACATGTCAATCCCACACACTTACAGTAGCACACAAACCCACCTCGTTACAATAATATGGAATAATAGCCTATAATGCAGACAGACAGACTGGATGAAGGGAGGGGGGGGGGGGGGGCAGAGCGTTTGGCTTTCGTCTGGTTTTGCGGGATCACTGGAATTGGAGCTAAAAAGGCAAGCGTGCGATTCGTTTATTGCAGTTATCCAATGAGCATGACGGTGCATAATTTTACGCTTAAAAGGCGTGGTTGTAATGGTTGAGGCTGCGTCTAGCGCCAGCACGACGATATCAAGTGCGCTGGTCCACGCCCACTGATTTGAGCTGCGCCAGCCGCTCGGCCTAGAAACAGCGCCAATGCAACGATAGGGACCAGTATCTCCGATGGTTGGATGGATTGCATTAGCACTTCGGAGCAGACAATAGTGTTGTGAAACAAGCGAAGGCTCATTTCCAATACATGTCCATTGTCCAGTAGGCTATCATCCATTTTACTTTATGATCACTGTTAGACTAATGTAAATCCATGGATTACAAGGTCCGGTGTTCTGCCAAAAAGTGAAAACTGACCAGTGTGATTAACCCTAGAACACTAACGTGATTTAAAGTCACACCATCACTAACGTCGGGTGTATTTCACCCGATGCAATATACCCCATAAAACATACTTCTCATCAAAATATCTTAAAGTACAACAATACATGGCAAATTGAGGTACTCTTCTTTTGTTTTTAAATGTGAAATATCACAAAAAACACAAAAAAGTTTATTATTGGGGACACTATAAAAAATATGTCAAATTCGGGAAAAATGAGGTAATCGTTATAAAAAAATCCCCCCCCCCCCCCCCCAAAAAAAAGGAGCTCCCAACTTCTCCTTCGGTCCACCCATTCATGTGGTGAAAAAAAAAAAATCACCACAATACCATTAACCCTAACCCGAAGATATTTTACCCTCTATCACTAACGTCGGGTGAAAATCACCCGAACACGTAGCCGGTAGAAAAAACCATGAATGGGAGCAGGGAAACAAACCTACATTCAATGACGTCAGTGAGCATCCTGAAGGTACCTAAGGACCCGCCCACCTCAGCAGCAAGACAATGAAAATCACGTGAATTCAATTGTCCGGGTGAAAATCACCCGACGTTAGTGTTCTAGAGTTAAGTTACAGCAGCAGCTAAATAGTGATCTCATCACCATGAAGCGATTGTCTCCCAAAAAGTGATTCTTTCTCCACATTTCTTGTGACTAACGTTATGGGAAACGACAGTGTAGTTAGTAAACTAGTGCAAAGTTTTGAATGAGTTGTATCAGGTGTGCGCTATGAATAAGCGTGCATCTGTCTCCTTCGGGAGCATATCTCCAGCCACCATTTTCGGGATGAGCTGGAAAACTTCTGGTTAAAACTTTCAAAATAATGCTACTTAAACCAAAGTAAATAGCTTATTGATGCACGTTGGAGGAGAAAAGGCTATTTCAACTAACGGAGCAGCAAACCTTGTATCAAAATATACTCGCTGTGATGTTATATGGTGTGAAACTGTGTAACGCATTACTCAAAATAAATAAGGATACGTTACAATAAGCGTTTTATTTTGAAATCAACAAAGCGGATGACGACTTGTACATTCTGGCTGACTAGACGCCCGTGCAGTTCATGCTGCCAGATCCACATGACGATGCGTGCGTAGATTTAGACCATTTTTAAAAGGGTGGGGAGTGGGGCGAGTACCTGAACAGCGGAAACGTTACTCGAGTACTGACGTTATGAACGAGTACCCGAGTACTCCTGCCCATCCCTATTTATTACCTCATCATTGATGTCATAGCAGCGTGAGCTTTGATTGGTATACTTCCGGGGACATACAGACATATGGACAAACCCTCTAGACGTATTGGCCTGGTGGCCACGGCGTAAAAAAAAAAAGGATGTAGCCTATATAAGTTGACTGTGCATTACAGGGTGCAAGGAGACCAACGGCGGAATGAAAACTGTAAAAAATGGCTTAATTTTTTTTGGCTTTAGTAGGCTACCCTCTCTCTCCCTGATTTCTGAATCCAAGTACCCCCTTTACCCGACTACAACACTTTGTTTAGAAAACTACAAGAGAAAACTAGCATATGATGCAATGAATGAATGATAAGTTTCGCTGGCCAGCCTCCTCTCCCTTCCGTCTGATGAGTCTGGCGCCGCAGGTCTTCATAACTGGGATAAACCCTCCGCTGCTCTACTCTGCTCTCCCATTGGAGCGACTGTTTCGGGGGCAGACTGCCGGCTTATTACAAGCTCTGTCATTGGCTCCGACCATGTCAATCAGAGCGGCTTCCGCTCCCTCCTCCCTGTGTGTCGCTGTAAATAGTGCCCTGCCGCCTCAGTGAAAACAACAATGCTAACTAGCTAGCAAGCTAAGGGCAGAAACCTACATGCTAGCTTGTTGCTACACGCTGAAAACGGCAAATTGGATTGCTGGAAACTATTTTCCAAGGGCACTGCCGCTAAGCGCCGCCCATCGCAATCCAACTAGACCTGCAGCGCCAGACTCCTCGGACGGAAGGGAGAGGAGGCTGGCCAGCGAGACTACCTTTTATAAGGATATAACATTACAAAATAAGAAATAGAGTGAAACAGTGGTGGCAGTTAATGCCTCCTCAGCAGATCTATTTGAAACCTTTCATTTATGTTCATGATTTATTCTTAGATTTTTTTTTTCCATTTTACCCTTTGTCTCAAGTACCCCATGTAGTACCTCCACGTACCCATAGGGGCACGCATACCTCCGTTTGAGAAATGTGTGCTTGGAGCTTAATTAAAAGAACAGGGCAAGAGGAAGCACTGTTGCCATCAGGATCAGCAGGTTAATGGCGGTGCTGCTGGCGCTGTTGCACAGGTCGCCCTCGCAGCAGTTCAGCTCTGCGGTTCCGATGGTCGTCTGTGCCAGGGAGCTTAGATTTGAGCACAGGGACCTGGAGGCACAGCCCTTCAACAGCGTCTGGTTGTGGTTATCTCCTAGATTCACTGTGAGAACAAAGACAAGGTTAGTGACTGGACTTGATGCTTTACCGCATAGTACATCACTAAACACTCACTATCAGAGCCATTTGATGATGTAGGGCAGTGATACTCAACTTGCGGCCCGCAAGCCACATGCGGCTGTGTCGCCAGCGATGGAATTGAAAAAAAAAAGAAAAATTACAGTGCAACTGAACGCAACATGCAAGATACCCGCTGAATAAGTGTCCAAATGTTCATGTCATTCTGGCCAATACTCCACTTTTGTTATAGCATTTCAGTCTGGAATATGGAATATCTTTCAATAATCTATGATTTAGCGGCTAAATTTTCAAATACCGTCTGCTCGCTCCCTTATGTAGGCTACTGTATGTACTTAACCTAACTAACTTAACCTAACTAACTATCCGGTGTGCACAACATTGTCAGACTAAACTCCGGCTGACACCCCAAAAACCTACAATCCGCTACAGAAAAATGTATATTGTTTGTTTATTAACTGGCCCCTATCCCTAAACATTCTTGTGCGGCCAAACTCATGCCTGAGCCCTGAACAGAGGCAACTGGAGCAACAGCGTGCCTTGCAACTGATGTGACATTTTATTGTGAAGGCATAGAATAGCCTTGCAACTGTGTGAACTTTCATTGTGAAGGCATAAAATAGGCTACATAAAATATTGCCACATCATGCCACACCCCTGAACAGTGTTTTGGCAAATGTTGGAGGCGATCAGCGCAACGGCACACATTGCAACTGTGTGAAGTGTACTGGGCTTTAAAGGCCCATTGTGTAACTTCTGACTCTTACTGACACCGGTGGCCATTGAAGTAACTGCAGGCAGCCTGTGTTCACGCTGGTGCATGTGTGCCATACTCGCATGAGCTCAGCTCTGCCTGGCCAAAACAGTGACAGCAGGAGGTGTCCGTTGCTTCGCAACGTTAGCTGATAAAAGTAACTTGAAAACGGCAACCTGGACAATTTATCGGACAGATCAGCCCCGAGACGGCCGGGAAAGATTCTGGAGGAATTAGCAGACGTTAATGTGGCGTGTTTGGTCGTGTTTTGACCTGCGTTGGCTGTGGTGAAGTGGATAGTCTAACATTAGCCTGAGGCAGGAACTAACTGTAACTGCCTGCTTCCCCTGGAGCTGATGTGAGGTGGACACAACCAAACGACCAGGGACTTGGATCTATTAATGCAAACCAAACAATGTTCCATATTGCATAACGGTAGTAACGTTAGGCATATTTGTGACTGTTACATTATCCACACAAGACGGTAACTTTATTAGCGGAGGCTCGGGGTGGTAAATCGATTATATCAGTTAGCCCCGTTAGCAAGCAAGCTAATGTTATCTAATAGCCAGCCAAAACCACAAGTCAATAGATTTGGCACAGTCATTTTGTGCATCACTTTTTGATCCATGCAGCCAGCCGTTTATTCTGGTAACAACGGAGGTAGGCCTATACGGTCTTCTGCAGTAAGTTTTGCAATAAACAACAGCTAACATAAAAACCGAATACAACAAGCTAATGCTAATGTAAAAGGTCCCCCCGGAAACACAGCCCAGACTCTAGTTTCCATTGCTGCAGACGGGCTTCACTAGATACACCTTTTTTTCTCTTCTGTCTACTTTTTACTGGACTCTGTGTTGTTTTTTTGCTGACGTTCATTGACTGCACTAACTAACGAAACGTTAGCCTGTGCGCATTTTCCTCTTTGCTGATGTATTTATTGGCTGAAGCGCTGAGAGGCAGGCTCCTGACCGCGTAGAAATGTCACATCGACCCGATTTTCTGCAAAACCTCGGCCCGATAAGAGCCGAAGGTTGCTCATAGACTTCAGCACAGCGTTGGAACGGCTGGATGGCTGGTCAAATTTTTTAAGTTATCTTATGGATCATCCATCCATCCATCTTTACATTACATTACGTCATTTGGCAGACGCTTTTATCCAAAGCGACTTACAATAACACATTTTTGTCAGCAATAGAGCAATCAACTATGCAACACAGTCTATGACAACTACAACTTCTGAAGGAACAGTGGTACAAGTTTAGTCTAGGTTAGAGACACTTCACCCAGTGGTTTGCGGACAACCATCTACACATCAACGTCAATAAAACAAAATAACTAGTGATCAGCCCCCCCTCACCTCAGCCCCCTGTCATCATCAATAGCCAAACAGTCGAGACAGTGGACAGTTTTAAATATCTGGGCATAACAATGGACAATAAACTCACCTTTGATCAGCACACCAAGGACATTCAAAAAAGGAGCCAAAGACTGTCAGCCATCCGGAAACTCAAAGGACTATGTTGCACCCCATCTCCTGCTGCTACTCTATCAGAGCATCATCCAACCAATCATTCTGTATTGTTTCACATGTTTCTACACCATGCTTTCTGTCACCAACCGGACCAAACTAACACGCATCACAAACACAGCTTCCAAGATCATTGGTCTCCCCACACCCAACCTCACAGAGTTAAATAACCGGTCCATCACACGCTTCGCACACTCAATAGAACAGGACATCACACACCCACTCAACCAACACCTCATCCCACTGCCCTCAGGGCGCAGGTACAGAACCCACTCAACCAACACCTCATCCCACTGCCCTCAGGGCGCAGGTACAGGACCAACTCAACCAACACCTCATCCCACTGCCCTCAGGGCGCAGGTACAGAACCCACTCAACCAACACCTCATCCCACTGCCCTCAGGGCGCAGGTACAGGACAATCAAATTCAGAAGAGCTCGCCTTGGGAAAAGCCTGATCCCGGCAGCCATAGCTGCTCTGAACACCAGAGGCCCCGCTGATGTGTTGTCTGTCTTGCCACACTGTTGTTGTCTCTGTTGATGTCATGGATGTTGCTGTTTTTGTTATGTCCTCTCTGTACACTGGTGTAAGAATTTTCTCCTTGTAATGTACAGGACAGTGAAAATGAATTTCCCTTCCGGGACAAATAAATTAAGTCTAAGTCTAAGTCTTAGGTTAGCTTTTTTTTTTTTTTTTTTTTTAGAAAGAGAGAGAGAAAGAAGTTAGATCATCTTCAACCGCTTATCCGGGATAGGGTCGAAGAGGTAGCAGTTAATTGTGAAGATTTAAAATATGTATTGCTGTAGTGCCATGTACCCCCCCCCCCTCCACCCCCAGCATCAAAACTCATGCCAGAGCCCTGAACAGTGTTTTGGTAGACTCTGGAGGTCTGTGTGTGAACTGTGTTGGGCTTCTATTGTGAAGGTGTAAAATACGTCCAATATTGCTGTAGTGATCCGAATGAATGAATGTGACCAAGTCAACAATTCCCTCTCTATTTCCAGGAGTTTGGCGGAGTGTGTCCCCCCTGGCAGTTGATATATACGCCGCCGCCATTGTTGTGTTGTCTGTTCTGACTACACATGCTGGCCCTTCAGCTGGGGGGAGAAGTGTCAGCTGGAACTCCTGACACTGGCAGGAGTTAAAACTGTATAGAAGACATCAACTCGTCTTACAACAACAGTGGAAAATTACTGGAAAGTCTAAGGTCACTTTCACATAGCTGTTTGGTCCGCTTTAACCGCGCCAGAGTTTGTTTCTTCGGATAGTGCGCTTTGTTTGGGGTGGTGTGAAAGCGCAAACGAACTCTGTTGCGGAACAAACAAGCGAACTCTGGTCTGCTTGAAAACATGGGTCTCGGTTCGTTTGCAAGTGAACTCTACCGAACCAAACACAAGAGCAAATATAGGAAAGGCAGTGCATCATGAGTAGAAGGCGGTAGAAGTAACCTCGCGTCATCAGGCTCTTCTCGGCGAGAAAGAGCCTGGCCTCCGCTCACAAGTGATGTTGTCACCCTGCCTGGTTCCGACCTAGAGCCCGCCCTAGACATGAAGTAACAGCGGAAATAGTTTGTTAACTTGACAATTAGACACAACAAATCAGAAAATAAAACAGCAAACAACAAAACAAAAGATGGAGGTACCGAACAAAGTTTTTGAAGAAGTTCTTTATATAAATATTGCGGATTCACAATCTCACATATTTTAAGCCAATAGACCCCTTATACAGCTGTCAACATTGGAGCTGCGCGCGCATCGTGAAGGCAAAAAGCCGTGAGCCCAGCATTGACAGACACAAAGAGCTGTGTAAAAGCCGCCACTGTCAGGACTGCTCTGTGCCCATCTGCGACACACAGTTAGATTTTAGTTTTAAAATGCAGTTCTCTGCTTACTACAACAGCTTATCGCCTAGTGATAAGCAATGTTATGCATCGAAATTAACGTTGGTTAATGGGATACGTCTTACAGACCCATACGCACTGGCGCTGTCAATGGATAAAAGACAAGAAGAAATGGCCAAGCCTAGAGTGGCCAGCAATACATAGCGTAGATAATTATTCTGTAACTTGCAAAGATATATTGTTATGTTGATAATGCACACAACTCAATAATGACATTATGTAACGTTGGTTGTTAACTAACCGAGCGATGTGGCTGTTAGCAGCCTACAGCTACAGGCAGCTTACCTGATATGAAATGAGCACTGCAAAGTCGGGCATTTTTAATGATGTCCTCGTTCCAATCAGTTCAACTCAATAATGACATTATTTAACGTTACTTGGTTGTTAACTAACCGAGTGATGTGGCTGTTACTAGCAGCCTACAGCTATAGGTGCTACAGCTTACCTGATATGAAATGAGCGAGCACTGCAAAGTCAGGCATTTTTTATGATTTCCTCTTTCGGCTTGCAACGGTTAGCATTAAAAGGAGTATGAGTTGACGGGATTCGGTAAAACTTTAGTCCTTGCTTTGTTGATAGTGTAACAGTAACAACAACTGTTCAGTGTTGTGTTGTGTTCTATTGCGCGTGTATGCGAGGCTGTGTATGTTCCCTCAAGTTGCCATAGAACAGGATATGTGGGGAGAATTAGGTGAAGCTTGTTATAACGTTAAAGCCTGGCTCTATCGTTTATTATTTTATTAACCAAGTGTGAATAGGCGGACCCGAATACTCTGCTACAATAGCTTTCCGATTCTGGCATCCCACTGTACAACACGAAGACATGTCTAGCTCGTCTAGTTTTCCAGCCACTGGAAAACTACTTGCCAGGGCTGCGCGGAGTCTGTCTTTCTGCCTCTGTCATGCGCATTGACGCTGCGTGATGTCAGTGTGACGTAGTCGTATAAGGGGTCTATACAGAAGCTTTACTTTTCAAACAATTGGCCAGTTGATGGAATAGTTATAACGCTAGTTGTCTGTCCGCTGTTATCGATAATGGAGGATCGAGTACAACTGCCAAGACAACAAGCCTGTGCTGGGAAAGACATGGACATTGATCATAAGATTTCACATGGCGAGTAGGCCTACTCCATTGTCTTTGGCTCTCCAGAAACCTTCCTCTGCAGTTACTAGAAATGTGGTAACGCTACTATACAACTTGTGTTGTTGTTCTTTTCAGGCTCTAGCTAACGTAACCTCGCCGCGTCAAGCTAACGGCAACAAAGACGCTTTTTGGCGCACTTATTTCCGGTGTTACTTCCAGTTTCTTGGTTTACGCCCCATGACAAAAAGCAGGGTGAAAGGTGCCCAGACTAGGTAGAAGGAAGCAAAACACTGCGGCGTGCACACAGGTCGGTGCGCACCGCGCTGCCTCCCTCTCTTGTCTCATCGGCAGAATGATGTTGGACCCAACAGCTCGCTACCTCATCTGCTGCTCATATTGGGCTCATTCTTGTAAAATATTTATTTGATAGTAACACCAAAGTAAAACCAGAAATCCCAAGATCGCATAAAGATGGTGTTTCTCTATGGGTTGTGTTTCGCGGATTCACTTGTGTTGTTCAGTCAGCCCTCAGCAGGCAAGGAGGCAGAAGAGGAGAGATTTCCCCTCTATATTCTGTCCATTAGACGAGTGACCGTATCGACCACATGACATTGTTCAGAAAGTTTGGTGAGTTTGACAAATTGCTGTGAAAGAGAACCAGACCAAATGAAAAATGAAAAAATGTTGCAACTTCACCCCCCCAAATCGCACCGAGTCCACCAGCTTATATGTGAAAGCGACCTTAATGTATTTTGGAGGGGCCCCCCAACCACCCACCTGCCATGAATTCCCGAATGGTCAAAAATGGTTAAGTCCTCCCGCAATTTTTTTCCGGAGTGAATGCTTGAATGCCGCAAAAAGTTCCATGCTCCTGTTCAGGGCAGAGGCTTCTGCTGTGGACTGCTGCTCGCTGCCTCTGTTCAGGGCAGAGGCTTCTGCTGTGGACTGCTGCTCGCTGCCTCTGTTCAGGGCAGAGGCTTCTGCTGTGGACTGCTGCTCGCTGCCTCTGTTCAGGGCAGAGGCTTCTGCTGTGGACTGCTGCTCGCTGCCTCTGTTCAGGGCAGAGGCTTCTGCTGTGGACTGCTGCTCGCTGCCTCTGTTCAGGGCAGAGGCTTCTGCTGTGGACTGCTGCTCGCTGCCTCTGTTCAGGGCAGAGGCTTCTGCTGTGGACTGCTGCTCACTGCCTCTGTTCAGGGCAGAGGCTTCTGCTGTGGACTGCTGCTCGCTGCCTCTGTTCAGGGCAGAGGCTTCTGCTGTGGACTGCTGCTCACTGCCTCTGTTCAGGGCAGAGGCTTCTGCTGTGGACTGCTGCTCGCTGCCTCTGTTCAGGGCAGAGGCTTCTGCTGTGGACTGCTGCTCACTGTCTCTGTTCAGGGCAGAGGCTTCTGCTGTGGACTGCTGCTCGCTGCCTCTGTTCAGGGCAGAGGCTTCTGCTGTGGACTGCTGCTCGCTGCCTCTCAGCCGCTGATTTGATCTCGTGTTGTTGTCTGTTGATGGTTTCTTTCCCTGATTTATTGTCTTGTTCCTTGGTTTTTATGTAAATAAAAATTTTGTTTTTTTTGTTTCTTTTAGGGATGTTCATCAATAATCGAAAATCGATAATTGATAAGGTATTGATTCGATAATGTGGAATTTGTATAGATTTTTTATATATATTTTTTTTATAAAATCAAATAGGCCTACATGTGCTGAAACTATAAGATTGGATTTCACTACGTGGTCGCAACCAGGTGAGGGCGCAATGGGAACACCTCTGGGTGGGGCTATGGGCGTGGTCTGTATTACACATTACAGTTACATAAAACATGCTTCAGCATGCACTGGGACGCGTCATCAGTGATGTTGACTGGGGTCGTAAGGTGTTTCGGGTCAGTTTAACATCATACACCCTCGCCCAGTAGACCCAGCCGAGGCCGATTAAGGCCCCGACTCACATCCCAGAAGCAGCCGCACACGGATCAGCCCTCCTACTCTATCTGCAACGTTGCCCGCGGAAGGGTTGATCATGCCCAATCCGCAAATAAATGCAATAAAGCTAGTGCTACGCCGCAGCATTGAAAGACCCTGGAGGCTAAGGCATTATGGGTTGTCTCCCAGCCACTCTCCTCCTTCGTCTTACGAGGCCCTCCCAGCAACACAGGCATCCAGCTCTATGCCTGGTTGTCAGGCATCCAGTGGAAAAATGGATGCCTTAACACATTCAGTGCCACAGCGCTTCAGTAAAATTGTCTGGAGCCTGTGCCAGATTCACTTCCATTCAGTTGAAAACAGCTATAGAATTTTTTCTATTATGGCTATATTAACGGGGCTGGACTTTAATGAAAGATTGAACACTCCTGCTTCTTCCAAAGAAGAAATTTTGTTTCTAGACAGTTCCATTATGAAATTATAGCCTCTCAAAAAAGTGCACTTTCAAGGGTTTTCTGTCGTTTTTTTTTTCTTTCCAAGATATAGCCCCTTTTATGAATACCTTTTGCACTCTAATTTCGAGCACATTTTCACTGACTCTGGCTGGTGTTTTCTGATGTGGTGGCGTGTGGTGTGGTTTCTGTGCAGCCACACACCCCTCTCCCCCCCCCCCCCCCCCCCCCCCCCCCTCTCCACCTCTGAGCTGCGGGCTCCTCCCACACGCACAGACTTTGCTTTCTCGACTCCGTTTTTGCCCCGGACAGATCCCAGCTTTGCTGCGCGCATCATTTCCTTGATGGGCATCAAGGAAATGATGCGCGCTGGCAAACGCGACTGAACGAAAAGGCTTGGCCCGTTCGGCTTCGGATGGCTTTCTAGGAAATCGTGTGGAGATAGATAGAAGCATAAGAGCTCAGTTGTGAGCGCGGATGCAGCCGAGCCCACTCTCGCTGTAGACGGAGCAATATATACGGCTCTGGCACAAAGCATGCATCGGTTTCCACGGCTTTCTCCGCTGTCTCCTGTACAAAGTAAAGGATCTGAGGTGGGTGGAGCAGCTCCTGTGACGATGTTTAAGGTGGCGCCGTGTGATCCCTTGAAGGGATTCATGCTCACTGGCTGGGTACGACCTTAAACAGCAGAATTATGGAATAATATGAATTATGATTTTAGGACGTCCACAGACGTCCTTGGCACTGAACGTTACTTTTTTTTAGGACGTGCACAGACGTCCTTGGCACTGAATGTGTTAAGAAGGCCTGTGCGCTGCACGTCATCCGGCTGCGCCGAGCACCTCGCTCTAGCCTGGAGGACCCCAGGCCGCGCCGATGCTTACACAGATTTTCGGGAGACTAATCCGTAGCGTTTGTGGATTTCTCCCTCACGAGAGAGCCAGTCTGGGGTGCTAACCCATCCCGTACCAGGTTGCCGTCTCTCCGGCCGTCAACTCTCTCCAGCTTGTCACCAACCTATACCTGGTTGTCACCTAGTCTATTCCTAGTTGTCACTGTGGTCAGAGAACCCAGAACTATATAGTTACATAAAACATGCTTCAGCATGCGCTTGGACGCGTCATCAGTGATGTTGACTGGGGTCGTAAGGTGTTTCGGGTCAGTTTAACATCATACACCCTCGCCCAGTAGACCCAGCCGAGGCCGATTAAGGCCCCGACCCGCATCCCAGAAGCAGCCGCACACGGATCAGCCCTCCTACTCTATCTGCAACGTTGCCCGCGGAAGGGTTGATCATGCCCAATCCGCTGCAATAAAGCTAGTGCTACGCCGCAGCATTGAAAGACCCTTCGGTGCATTGGAGGCTAAGGCATTATGGGTTGTCTCCCAGCCGCTCTCCTCCTTCGTCTTACCAAGCCCTCCCAGCAACACAGGCATCCAGCTCTATGCCTGGTTGTCAGGCATCCAGTGGAAAAATGGATGCCTCAAGAAGGCCTGTGCGCTGCACGTCATCCGGCTGCGCCGAGCACCTCGCTGGAGGACCCCAGGCCGCGCCGATGTTTACACAGATTTTCGGGAGACTAATCCGTAGCGTTTGTGGATTTCTCCCTCACGAGAGAGCCAGTCTGGGGTGCTAACCCATCCCGTACCAGGTTGCCATCTCTCCGGCCGTCAACTGTCTCTCCAGCTTGTCACCAACCTATACCTGGTTGTCACCTAGTCTATTCCTAGTTGTCACTGTGGTCAGAGAACCCAGAACTATATAGTTACATAAAACATGCTTCAGCATGCGCTGGGACGCGTCATCAGTGATGTTACACATTACTTTCCAAAAAAGTAATGCCTTACTTTACTTGATTACTCCCTGGAGAAAGTAATTTGTTACACTACTCGTTACATTACTTTTGCGTTACCCGTAACATCGCCTGAGATGCATTGTCACATAATTTGCCAGTTAACAATACAACGTTAAACCTTATACATATGCCCATATATTAGCACAAATCTCTATCGTAATGAGGTAGGTTGCAAAACTTTTCCTGTCTGATGGTGGCTGTGCGTTCCCTGCCATCTGTATTTTGCTCAAATATGTTTCTGCAAAATGGCGATTTCATTCTACTGTTGAAACTGGGAACATTTCCTCTACCATGTAGGAGGAGGCAACAAGCCTGTCCATCTCTGATTTTGATATTACCTGGTGAAAAGCAAGCTTTTGCTGCTTGCTTGGGGTTGAGGCAGGCGACTCAGCTTGGCTCTGCAACCAGCTTTGTGTTAGCATGTTTCCACTGCAGATGCTTTGAGAGGTTTGATGTCGTACAGTAGCTAGCTGCTTCTGTCCAGGGCAACGTTTGCAGTGTCACATTCGTGTCCTTCCCCGCAACAAATTCAAAGTAATGTGCGTATCTCCACCCCTCAAAAGTTGTTGTAGAAGATGGCGCGCTTGCAATCCAATTATTACGAGCATACCGCACTGCACCCACTTCACTATAACATGTTTTATTTGCGAGGGGTATTTATAGACCCCATCGCTGTATGTGGGTTTATCTTATGGTTTACATTTCATTTCATTTTATTTTGTCCAATATTCAGATAGGCTATTCCAGAAATGAAAGTTAACGTTTAACTTAAGTTCAGGAGCTGGGCCACGCCTCAACCACTCCCCCAACTTCCTAACCATCCTCTAAACCACTCCTCTAATTACATGGCAGCGTTACTTATACCTGGTTAACCCACCCTGTTTCACACCCTGTTTGTCTCAATCTCTCGACACAGACAGTACATGCACCTACGCTCAAACGCTAATAGCAACTAGCAAGCTAACAGGTTGTTCAGTAGGCTACTCACCATCATGGATCTTTATCCCGAGCTGCTGATCAATCCGGTACTCTCCGACGGCGATTCGGACGACCTATTCGATGCGGATTTTGTTCAGCAAACTCCAGAAGCAGCTCCAGCAATGTCACAGTCCGGGTCCGATCACAGCCAAAGATCTCAGCAGACCGTCGTGCGCTCGGTGGTGACTATTCCTCTGCGGCATCACCGTCTAAACTTCCGGCATGAGATTTCTCCAAGCCCCGAGGTTTCCCCCGCTGCTGCTTCGAGCGAACAACGCCGCGGACGCGGTAGCGTTCGTCGCTTCAGGAATGAGATCCCCTCAAGCCCCGAGGCTTCCCCTGCTGCTGCTTCGAGCGAACAACGCCACGGACGCAGTAACACTCGTCGAAGGCCACCCCAACCCGGCTCTCCTCCACACCAGCATCGGCAGCCAAGTCCCCGCTCCCGCTCCCCACTACGCCGTACACGTAGGCCGCGCCCGCAGGCCACCCAGGCCCAGCGGTCTCCTCGCGCACAACAGCAGTCTAACTCCCAATACTGGACAGTCGCCCGACTCCAACGTTTCCTGAAGGGAAGAAATATCCCTTTCTTCCATGGAGATAACAAAGCTACGCTGTTTAAGCTATATTTAGCCTGCACCAACGCCACTCCAGTGCCTCCGACAACAACAAGCTCAGCGCTGCCGGCTTCCGCCTTCGCCAGGAGTGACGTCACACAGCATCTCCTGCCGCCGCAGCCTGCAGCTCCCCCTAGAGGGGGACAGGTCGTATGTCCCCCTGTGCCTGCTCCCTCTGTCTCCCACCTCTCTCAGCTGATCTCAGCATTCCTTACATCCCAGTCCCCGCAGGCTGCACAAACCACCTGTACACAAGCATCCCTTCATCCCCTCATCCATTCATCTTCTCTACATTCAGCCAATAACAGCAACATGGCTACTACCCCCACTTTTACTGTCTCAGCCAACACGGCTTCGGCTAATCAGCCCAACCCTCCTCTTTTCCCAACTGGTCTGTCCTTTGTCGCCCCTCCCCCCCCCCCCCCCCCCTCAACCCCCCCTCCCTTCCCCATTACCCAAATGTCTTTTTGCCCTGTGCCACCAATTACACTCTAGCCACAGCAGTACCACCCACCCAACCAGGTTCCTCAATTCACCGCCCCTCCCCCATCTCTGCCATATTACGCCAACAGATACTTTCTGGTAATTACGTTGACTTAGCTCAGCTCATCCAACCATCTTCCGCAAATTCTGGCCAAACTAGGGAACTACAAACCATCTTAGGTCCCGTGCAGCTCCGTGAGCCACTTCGCTCCAGATCAAAGGATCTCACTCCAGCCGAATTTGCTCTGGCTTTCTCTCTCTACCGGGACGTCATATGCTCTGCATATCCCTCTAGGAGAGTTGAGCTGGACGACTATCTCTCCATCCTATTAGATATGGCCTTACGCTTTGGAGGTGTAGGGTTCTATACCTATCACATTCACTTTACTACCCAAGCCGCCGGCCGCATTCTGCAGTTCAACATGGGCACTTACTGGGGTGCCCTCGATTTCGAATTGTACTGTCGGATTTTCGCAGCTTGTGCATCTCTTTCCTGTGATCTATACGGTGCTCCTTCCCACCCTGCCACAGCATGCACAATCTGCGCACCACCACCATCACCACTACCACCACCACCACCCCGTTCACTTCCTTCTTCCACTGTCACCAAACCCACAGTATTTAACCGTCTGTCATTAGCCGCACCCCCACCTTCCATTATTCCTAAGCCTCTAGAGATCGGTTCCAAAGCGAACGTTCCCGTGCCAAGGGGAATCGATAGTCGGGGGAGAACAATCCTCTACCAGGCAGGCCGCATGGTCTGCAACAACTTTAATCATCTGGGTTGCAGGCCTTCCAACTGCCGCATCCTCCACGTCTGCTCCTACTGTGGCGGTGCTCATGCCAGAACTACCTGCCCCCATAACCCAACCGACCTCCCACCCGAGAAACCTGACAGCTGACTAGCACGCCACCTCGGCACACCTATCAAGGTAAATGCACTTGCCACCACTCTTCAACATCATCCAGACAGAGAATTCGTTGATTTTCTTATCGACGGATTCACAAATGGTTTCCACCCCGGCATAGACACACTCCCAGAGAATTCTCACATCTGTCACAATCTTCAGTCCGCCCTTGCGGAACCAGACACCGTCGACTCCTTACTGGCTAAGGAAGTCAAAGAAGGATTTATGATTGGGCCATTCACCAATCCTCCGTTTCCTGTGTTCCGCATCAGCCCAATAGGTGTTGCCACCAGGAAATACTCAGGAAAAAAGAGGCTTATTATCGACCTGTCCTCCCCACACGGGTCCTGCATTCCCAGCATCAACAGTGTCGTGCCTAGCCCGGACTTTTCTATGCAGTATGCAACTATCGATCACGCCATCACTCTTATCCGATTGGCAGGGCGCGGCGCTTGGCTCACCAAAGCGGACATAACTAGCGCTTTCAAAGTCCTGCCAATCCACCCAGATTTCTGGCGCTTCTTCGGCGTTCGCTGGAAAGGTGCATATTATTTTTCTGTGCGTCTCACCTTCGGATGCAAGAGCAGTCCGAAGATCTTCGACTCTCTCTCAGAAGCCCTATGCTGGATCTTGCTAAATAACCACAGGCTCCCATATCTCATCCATCTTCTCGACGACTTTCTCGTAGTCACTCCACCAGCCTCTCCCCCTCGTCACGGGCTCATTACCCTGACTAACGTCTTCTCCGATCTTGGCGTCCCGCTGTCTGAAGAGAAGACCTCAGGGCCTAGCACTGCCATCGAGTTCTTAGGTATCACCCTGGACTCAGTCGCTTTCCAAGCGTCTCTGCCCGCAGAGAAGATTCAGCGCATCACGCTGCTCTTATCAAATTATCTTCTGGCAGACCGATGCACAAAACGGCAGCTACTCTCCCTCCTCGGACACCTAAATTATGCTATACGCATAATTCCTCAAGCTAAATCATTCTTATCAAATCTTCTTTTCAAAGCCGCAGCCGCCCCCTCTCTTCACGGCAGAGTCATTCTCGACGAGGCGTGTAAGATGGAAATGAGTATGTGGCAACATTTCTTGTCCTCGTGGAATGGGATCTCCTTCTTCTACGACGAATTCGTCACTCACCCAGAAGATATCCAACTGTACACGGACGCAGCTCCCTCTATCGGTTTTGGAGGCTACTACGGCGGGAGATGGTTCGCCTCCGCTTGGCCCCCAGAGATCAGATCTCTCAACCCAGAGTCCCAATCTCCTTCGTCCACGCTGTATGAAATCTATCCGATCATCATAGCCGCAATTCTTTGGGGGCATGAGTGGCGTAAGAAGTCCATTCTGATCCACTCCGACAGCACCGCAGTCGTGGAAATACTGAACAAAGGTCGTTTCCGTTCTCCAGCCGTCATGCAGTTCATGCGAAGACTCACTCTGACGTCCGCTCGCCACCAATTCATCCTCACGTTCCCGGTCATCACAACAGCATAGCTGATTCACTGTCCCGCTTTGCTTTTCAGAAATTCAGATGCTTGGCCCCAGAATCGGAGATCAACCCCACACCAATCCCACCGTTTTCAGCCACGACCTACAACTAACCGTCCCGCTAGCTAACCTCACCGCCGCTTCCCAAGAAGGCATCCTAAACGGCTTCGCCCCAAGCACCCTGTCTGCCTACCTGACAGGCTGGAACAGCTTTAAAGCATTCCACGTCACCTACTATCTGCCTTTTCCCTCTCTGGACGCCTGGTCCGTCTGCAACTTCATCACCCACTCACATTCCATCAGGAAAATCCGCTCTTCCACTATTCAGACCTACCTGGCAGGAATCAACTTCTTCATTAAATTAGTCATTGGCCTCCCATGTTCCTCTACCTCTCATCCACACGTCACAATGCTGATTAAAAATCTGCGTAAACAGGAACCGGCGACTCCCGCCAGACGCTTGCCGCTCACCTCCGACCTCCTCGCCCTTTGCATCCGTACCCTACGCTCAGGTTACATTTCACCCGTCATCGATTCAACTCTAGAAGCCATGTTCCTCTTAGCTTTCTTCGGCTTCCTGAGGTGTTCTGAATTCGCCCCGACTTCATCGGTCTTTAATCCTTCCTATCATCCCAGTCTATCAGACGTCGTCATCCACTCCTCCGACTCTCTGATATTCACGCTCCGCAGAAGCAAAACGGATCAGCTGGGGACGTCCTGTCCTATTCATCTCTTCCGCCTGGACTCCTATCTCAGTCCATACGAACCGCTGATCAGTTATATCAGCTCCAGATACGCCGCTCAGGCATCCCCTAGAGATCCGCTCTTCCTCACCGAAACCGGAAACAATGGCCACCCGATTCTGGTTTCAAAAACATCTCCACGGAGTCCTGCTCATGTCTGGCATTTCATCTGAACATTACTCCTGTCATTCTTTCCGCATCGGCGCAGCGTCCACGGCTGCCCGGCTAGGTATCTCAGATCAAACCATCCAGGTCCTCGGCCGCTGGTCTTCTCAAGCATACCGTTCCTACATTCGCAATAATCTCAATGATCTCCGTCAAGCTCACGTGCAACTCAGCTCAACTTAATAAAGAAGAAGGAAAGAAAAGAAGAGGAAGAGAAGAAGAGAGGAAGAAACCGACTTATTTTGGGGGCCCTGCTCGGGCTGAAAACACGCCAACGCCAGACCCGCTCGGGCAGACCAAATCTGAGACGGAACCCCCACCCTGAGTCTCCCTCTGCCCCGGTCATCAGGACGTTCCCCCGGAACACGTGACCTCCTGGAACAGACGGCTCATCTTGCACCCACACTACACCATACACAACTCATTCTCTTCAGTAAAGAACCTTAACGATACTCTTGTTGTGGCGTGGTCCTTGCTAGTGAAATGAAAGTTAACGTTTAACTTAAGTTCAGGAGCTGGGCCACGCCTCAACCACTCCCCCAACTTCCTAACCATCCTCTAAACCACTCCTCTAATTACATGGCAGCGTTACTTATACCTGGTTAACCTGTCACACCCTGTTTGTCTCAATCTCTCGACCCACCCTCCCTCCCTTGTATACTCCCTCCATTGTATATCTCATCCCTCCATCCCCTATCCCTTCCCGCACCCCTCAACCCTAAACATCCTCATTCCCTCTCACTAGGTACGGTGCATGCCTCTCTATTGTCTTGTTCTAGGATCCATCCGGGGGGGGGCCTGAAATCTGCTCGGGCTGAAAACACGCCAACGCCAGACCCGCTCGGGCAGACCAAGTCTGAGACGGAACCCCCACCCTGAGTCTCCCTCTGCCCCGGTCATCAGGACGTTCCCCCGGAACACGTGACCTCCTGGAACAGACGGCTCATCTTGCACCCACACTACACCATACACAACTCATTCTCTTCAGTAAAGAACCTTAACGATACTCTTGTTGTGGCGTGGTCCTTGCTAGTGAATTGCATGTTGTGTTAAAATAAATATTATTATTTCTATCTAACACGTTTTAGCCTGATTTAATTGTAAAACACAGTGTAAAAATTGCCTTTGGCATGAAAAGCGCTATATAAATAAAGTTGCCTGCCTTGCCTTGCCTAAAAAGTTATGCAAATGTAACGGATTCATCTGGTTACTTATGAATTTAACCAAAACACCACCATTTCCTCGTTTTGTGTCTGAATGTCTTGATTTGAGTGATCTGTTGCTGTTGTGTGTGAACGCACCCACGTTGGTGACGTCGTCGCTTTGTGCACATGCGCACAGCTCCAGAAGACAGTCGGATGGGAAGATGGCAACGAGATGGCTGTGTCATGGTGATTCTCCGCCTGAAACCGCTCTTTATTTATAGCTTATTGTTTATTTTGTACCACAGAGTTTTATGGAAACCGCTTCTGTTTTATTTATAACACAGTAAAGAGCTTGAGTCCCAGTACTACTGCCTCCTGATTCATGAATGTTGCCACACGTCTCTTAACCAGAACACAACGCAGAGGAAAAACACACGGGTTACACAAAGCCTTCTGGGAAATTTAACCTGTGGAAGAGGAAAGTGGACGCAGTTCCCAGCATGCCCTGGGGTACTGTGTTTTTGTGTCAATTGTTTGTTTGTCAATGTGTTTTGGAGGTTAAAATTATTTATTGTTCTATATACATGATGTTAGTTATCTGCAAAGTTATGTGTCGACTAGTGCTGTTCTGCATGCTAATACAAAGTTGAAATATTGGAACCATGGGTGATTTTGCTGTGCAGTTACATGTAAGTGACCTATCCCCGTCTGAGGGGACACAGGATCTGCTATTAAAATGGAGATCTTTTCTCTCTATACTTATCTTGCTAGTAGCCTACGCGTTTGATTAGTAACTGTAATGTGATTACTGAACTTACGGACAGTAGTCCCTTACACTACTCGTTACTGACAAAAGTAATCTGATTACAGTAACGCGTTACTTGGTACTTTGTAACGCGTTACCCCCAATACTGCTCAGCACTCAGCCAGCCCAGACCATGAAATTAAGCGAGCAAAGCGAACCATGGGACCATTTCTCAGTTAAAAGACGACATTGTTCATTGCAAGAACTGTGATGCCGTTTATAAGTACAGCACGGCTAAGACGCCAATGATTCACCACTTGAACAGCGTACATCCGAGCCTGGTTAACAAGCTCTCAGCCTACCATCACTTCGGTGTAATAGCGCGAGGAGATGTGATGGCCGGCGGCGTGCAGAAAAGATCACAGAGGCCGTCTGCAACCTCATCCAGATGATATGCTGCCCAATACATGTACATATCGTTAAGATCTGATCAATGTGATTGAGCCAGCATATGAGCTTCCCTCATGGAGCACCATTACCACGCGGATTGAAAAGCGCTTTATAGCGCTGGACAAATAGGCATTTTGTAAAATAAATAACTAAATAAATAATTTTTTATTTATTTAAAAAATTAAAAATATATTATTAATATTATCGATAATTGATCGCTAATTTTCCCGAATTTCGATTATGGAAATTGATTCAAAATGCCCATCCCTAGTTTCTTTAAAGATGTTAGAGTTTGATTTGGGATGGTGGAGTGTTAGTCGGACACTCACGCCTCGTGCCACTTGTGTTCCATGGGGTTCCATTGCCGTTGCCACCCAGTGAAGTAGTTTGTTTACCAAAATGCTGCTCGGCTGATCCCTCGTATAACAGCCACCGCAAAATTATGTCATAATTTATTACAAAATGGTGGGGAATGTTGCATAATTTTGTGTTCAGGCTGTTTAAAACAAAATCATATTGAAGTGAAAATCAACATTTTGTAGAGTTATTCCATAATTTTATTACATAATGAGTTGTTACAGGCTGTTTACCTGTTGCGCTGACACAGCGGTCCTCATCCCCCATGCACTCCATAACCTGGTTGCATTCGATCGTCACTCTATCATCATAAACATACCAGCAGCCATAGCACCTTTTACCAGGGGGCACTGTAAGATAAAACTTACGTTGTTTATAGCCATGCATTAGACAATGAGCCTTGTTGAGCAATTCAGCAGAAACCACCCCCCCACACCCCCCCCCCCCCCCACACACACACACACACACATGCACATGCACACAGCACAGTACAACAAAATAATATATTGAGAATAATACAGCAAATACATTAATATTCCAGCTTCTTAAATTAATTGACAAATTTTAAGATTCAATTATAAGTTCTCCCAAAAATGAAAATTCAGTCAAACTGCATTCAAGACAACTCAGAACACAGCACTTTCAATTCGGATTTTACGACCTCTTGAATAGTTGCATTCAGAGTTACAAAAACAAACAGCTAGCTAATTTCATTGGTAACATAACTGTTGAATTCAATATTGCTATAATCAGAGTGAAATATAAACAATATAAACACATAATAATAAGTGCATAATTACACCTCAAATTATGTCAACAAACACTTTGATGACGTCAACTCGGACAAACCGGTGCTCTGAAATGATACACGAATTTCCGACGTCGACAACCGTTCAATTCATTTTTTACAGGTCGGAGCTCGTCTTTTTTCCATTTGGTCTGAGTTGTCGTTAATGGGGTATCCTTACTCACCCACATGCCGTGACGTTTTCTACTCCACAAAAAGTTGTGGATTTTCACAGCAAAACACTGTTGCAGCATTCTAAACAACTGGAGTGAATGGTGACCAACTTTCAAACGTAAAAACAAACAAACAGAAGAAATAAAAACATAAAATGCTTCCATACTGCTCACCTGACCTAATCCACAAGCCACAAGAGAAGCCAAGTCGACTTAAAAAAGTCATTTGCACCGTGTTTTTAGCTGCACTGTAGCCACGTGCCGGGTGAAGGTACTGTATCCTGCAAGTGCCGATTTCCGCTAAAAACATGACAATGAGATGGAAAGAGGTGGATGCCCTGGAACAGTGGTGATACCATGGAACATTGGTGCCAGGACAACCACCTCTGCCTGTACATCTCTAAGACCAAGGAGGTCTTGGGGAGGATTCCCCCCCCCCCCCCCCCCCCCAGTCACCATCAATGGCACAGTGGTGGAAAGGCTTGACAGCTTCAAGTACCATGGACGGGAGTCAACATCCACCAGCACCTGACGTGGGCCAGCCACACGCTTATATGAAACAATGTTGTAACTTCACCACACACACCCCCCCCCCCCCCCCGAATCGCACCGAGTCCACCAGTTTATAATGTGAAAGCGACCTAAAAAATCTTGAATCTGACTTGGTCTTCTTAAGTCAACTTGGCATCTCAGGGCTTAGAACACATTTGTGTTTCTGCTCTAAGCTGTCTAGTGTGCTGTACTGATCTGTTTTACTCTACTCTACTCTGCTGGTATAATTGGTAAGTTTAGTTTGAATTTTAGTAGCTTTACTGTATTTTAAAAGAAAAGTGTCTTGTGGGCTCTGATAATCAGCTGACTGGTATCAGGTGACCTCTTTCAATGACCCTCTGATTGCTGTGAGGGGAGGAGTCACTGTAGTTTAAAAGTGCTCCACCTGGCTTGCTTATCAGAACACATTTGAGTTTCTGCTCTAAGCTGTCTAGTGTGCTGTACTGATCTGTTTTACTCTACTCTACTCTGCTGGTATAATTGGTAAGTTTAGTTTGAGTTTTAGTAGCTTTACTGTATTTTAAAAGAAAAGTGTCTTGTGGGCTCTGATAATCAGCTGACTGGTATCAGGTGACCTCTTTCAATGACCCTCTGATTGCAGTGATGTCATTCATTCACAAATGACATCACTGGTCCACGACTTAACTCAAATCAACTCTCAAGTCCTGTCAAACTAAATGAATGACTGCTACACTGTTTACAGTTTTCAGATATGTGTGAGATCATGTGCAACATAAATGTCCATGATCGGGGGGGGGGGCATTTTTACCTTTATTTAGATAGGACAGTAGGCAGAGAGGAAAGGTGGGGAGAGAGACAGAGGGGACGACGCGCGGCAAAGGACCTCAGGCCGGATCTGAACCTGCGTCGGCCGCGCGAAGGGCCGAGCCTCCGTGGCACGCGCGCTACCAAACGAGCCACATAAAAGAGGTACTTATTAGCAGCATTGAGCTTTCAACCCCCGGCGGATCAATGAAGAGTTCTGCTTCGCTAGGTGCAGCTCTGGAACGTCTCTGTGACACTTGTAGATGAGCGGATCGGCATGTTCTGCTGCTTGGGAGTTTTCTCAGCGCCTCACTTGACATTTAGATAAGGGAGGGAGAGTCGAGCAAGCGAGACAAACACGTGACGGGAGAGCCGAGTTCGCTTCTCGCTGTATTCCGTTTTTTAACATTAACTCATTGAGTGCCAATGACGACAGCTGTCGTCATTTCAAATACTAACGTAGAGTGCCAAAGACGACGATTGTCGTCAATTGCGTTTTTTGACGGTGGGACGTGGATCAATCCCTGATACATCTCCTGTACAAATATTGTAGCTATTGGAGGTCTATAACCTATTTTACAGATCCATTAGGTGGCGACAGTGCTGTCCAGATGAGAGAAAGTGGAGTAAAAAACAAAGAAGAAGTCGTTGTGGAAACGGAAATCGCATTGCATCCGTATACATCCATATGCATGAAGCATACTGTAACGTTAGCTGTGCCTGCAGCAGCCGATCTGCTGCCACAATTGAGCCCCATCCGTGTCCGCTGCGATAGCCCATCCATATGATTTAGTTGCCGACACGGCGACACCAGCGTCTTTCTGAAAAGTTACATTATTCTCAGCTGGCGACACGCTGTAAAAAAGCGGGGGGATGCAGCGCACTTTTCAGTGCAGATCAAACTCAGAGCAAACCGCAGCAGAGACACTCCTCCCACCACGGAGGAGGAGGAGGAGGGGGGTGGGGCACGCAGGGCACTACAGCATACAACCATTGACAGTACACACAGACCCAGGCAGCAGGCTCGATGCATAGAGAGCAAACAAGCTAGAATAGGCTATCTGATGCCCACCAGCAGTAAATCAAGACCAGCAAGAAGGTGTAGGGTCTGCGCACGCAGCGGCCAGCGCTGCTGGTTGCAGCTAAAAAATATTATTTGGCCAAACAAAATTCCTTTGTTTTCACTCTTTTATTGAAGGAAATTATTTTTGAGGTGTCATTATATCAGAAAATATTAGCTTCAGAGTCAATGATGTGCTTGAATGTTTAATTTCACAAAAGGCTCATTATCTCAGCTTCTAGAAAAAAATTGCTGTTTTTGGTTAAATCAAGCTATCTTCTCCGGCTCATAACTAAAGAACGGAAAATGGGATCAATAAACTTTTTTTTGCAGATGATAGAAGAGAGTCTCCTCGTTCTTTGTGCGTTTTCGGTGTTTACATAGTAATATCACACAATATTCTGTGGGCCTCGAGAAATCACTGAAAACGCTCTGAAACTCTGGCACTGGGAGCGTCCGTTCTCCAAAAGTGGCTGGCACTCAATGAGTTAAAGGAGGACTTACCCCCTAGATATGTATCAGAACAGTGATTTGAAAATACCTATGGAAAAAACCAAGAAATGACATTATGCTCTTGTCTATACTAAACTCTTTGGCTGTGTTCAAGTCAAGATTTTTTTTCGGAAACCGACGCCATTACAGTTTGCCTACCGCCTCAAAAATAATTTATTTGAGAGGGGCAATATCTTTATAAATATCAACAACTAGCCAACGCTGGTAGCCTGTATGGAAACAGCGTTGCTCAAAATGGTTGAAAGTTATATCAATTTGGCCATTCATTGGCGAACTAGAAATTTAATTATTTTTGTCCCATATGTGTGTGCGTGGCGGCTGTATTTATCGATAAGAGCAAAGTGAAGTGAGGCTCGTTACCGCAGCACACAGCACAATAGGACAACCCCCCGCTCTGGGGTAACACAATGCGAGATTTCTCCACGTCATTCCCTCGTACAACTAGCGATAAACCGTGCAATGAAATCCGTTTTTAATTTGCGTTTTGGGGCTTTTCGTGATTCTTGTTAAAAGTTACTGCAGCGCAGGGCAGTGTAGACCTTCATGTGAAGAGCTCCGCCCGCGCGTCCCCGCTGCCTGGAGCACAGCACAGCAGCTCGTGCTCGCGCTCTAAAAGGCAGGGTGCCTACGAGCTGCTGCCTGGCCGGCAGAAAGGGCTCCAGACTCGGTGTGATAATCCTGTAACAGCATTTGAGCTTATTCAGGTAAGATATTAATAATGTAATGACACATTCAGCGATAAACTGTCTACAATGAAGACCAATGTCAAATATGACAACGTGGTGTTCCGTATTTTAAGAGCACAGGAGCTACTTGCTTGATCAAACGGTCAAACCCATTCTGCGCAGCAAAACACACACGAGTCAACGTGGAGGAGCACACACACACAGACAGAGAGAGTGTGTGTGTCCCCAGTCCCCAGTCGCCAGTCGCTCTGCTCTGCTGACTTCATTTCCTGAAAAGTTGGCGTTGCTTGTAGTGACGATATTATAGTAGCCGATTTGTTTAGAGCAGCTTTGTCACGTTGTCACGTCGTAGTATAGCGTTATATTTTACATGTGCGCTAAACTGCGACGATATTTGTTTGCGGAAATATCAGACTGTTCCCATGCAAAAGCCCCCGCCTCTCATGACTGAGCGGCTCAGCACTGCTGCGTACTACTGCTGCTGCTGCGCGCGCCCCCGCGGGTGCATGAGAGCAGACTCTCTCCTGGCCAGAAAGTGCTTCCAAGTCGGACTGATAATATAAACATCATCATTCGAGCTTATCCAGGTAAGATATTAATAAAGTAATGACACATTCAGCGGGAAACTAACTATAATTAAGACATGTGCCAACTTTGACGACGTTTGGTTCTGTATTTTAAGAGCAAACTTCAATAGGAATAGGCTTGGAGTTGTGAGGAGCCGAAAGGGTACAGGGGGAGTAGTGGAGTAACTATCTTGAAATCCCATAGTCTTTGGGGACACTGTGACGTCAGTGTGTTCCTAATCTCCCATTCATTTGAGAAAAAAAAGCAGTGTTCCACCCTTAGAGGGCGCTTATGCCAGATATGCTGCTGAAAAATGATACAAAAGGTAAAATTGCAACAGTTTGGTGTCAAATGTGGAAATTTTGACCAGAATTCTTCACACATCACCCCCAAAGTCATATATATTGGTTAAAAGCTGAAAAAAAGTGTTTTGGAGGTAAGTCCTCCTTTAACTTAACCAAGCTGTTTTAGGTGCCGACCCATAACTAACGCCGCAACATTTTCAAATTAACCGATGTGACATTTTGAAGTAACCAAAATGATTCTTTCAAATTAATGACAGAGGAGCGTGAAATCACAGACCCTTGGCATTGCGTACTGATTTGATTTGATTTGATTTCACTTTATTGTCGGACGAGTCCGAAATGTATCTTGCGTCCCAAGACACTGTTCCTCATAAATACAAAAAAACACATTTGAACAGACAGTACAACAAAAAGTGCTTCAACATGTATGACATCAGATGGGAATACATACATTACAAGAAATGGAAAAACACAAAAACAAAGTGGCTGCAGTGCCTCAGAGTATTATAGTCCCTACCTAGAACCACAGACTGATTTAGCAGCTTGACAGACTGGGGGACAAAATTGTTTCTCAGTCGGGTCAGCCAAGCCTATGGGACTCTAACTCTTCTGTTTGATGGCAGAAGCTGATATTCTTCATAGAGAATATGAGCTGGATCAGACGTAATATTGCCTGCCAAAGACAACATTATTTTAGTGTGCGCCGCTTGAAAATGTGGCGCAAGCATTTGACCCACGATTTTATGCCAAGGGTCCTGCTCCTGACAAATACTCAACATAGGGGAATGAAAATGCGTTGCAATGTTTGTTTTAACAGAATCAATCAATCAATCAATGCAGTAGCCATGACCAGCACTTAGCTTATAAAGACGCCAGCATTGAAATGGTGGTCTCGACCTAGTTTCAAGATGAAGACCAGACACGCTGCCTCACATGTAATCCTAGCGTGACGACAAGTGTAATCCTAGTGTGATGTCCGTGTGACGCACTTGCCAATATGACGCCGGTAATGTCGTCAATGCCGAGGCTATGACGTGGCAGTATTTATAGCCATGCTCAGCGTGTCATCGTCCTCTTTCCCTGATCCTTCTGGTCACTGTACCTGAGCTGATCGCATCCCATTCTCTGAAGCTGTGTTTTTCGCCCCACCCACCTCCTCAGTCCACCTCCCCAGTCCACCACCAATGTCTTGGCTCCTGAAGAATCCCCTACGGGGGGGGATTCTCTATCCTAGTCCGAGCAGATGCCTCAAGAAGAGAGGCATCTTACCACGGAGTCAGGACGATGACAGGCTGAGCATGGTTATAAATACTGCCACGCAGGGGCGGTTTTAGCATCAGAGCTTTGGGTGGGCTCAGCCCACCCAAAGGTCATGGACCACTGAACCCCTATGGGGGTCCGGGGGCATGCCCCCCGGAGGAAAATGTTGTACAGTTTCAAGTAAAAATGGATCAAACTGGCGCACTTTGAGATCAAAATGAAGAGACTAGATCTATGAAGAACTACACACATCAATATCTTCTTTACCGTTCTGTGGTTTTACAGCGATGAAAAAATAATTGTTTCCCTATATATACTATATATATTCTGCATACAGTTTACTATATGGTAGAATTATGCTTGCATAAATAATACCAAAATCACTTCAGGGGAGTTTCAAGTAAAGTAACATTTTGCTTTGTAGGCAAAACAAAAGTAAAATTAAATCAAAAGGGAACTTCCTCACTTATTGGCTGGAATAATATTCCGACAAGATAATAATATACTGTAAGCACTAAAGCAGGAGTTTGCAGTCAACTAGTTGATATTAATATGTGGCAGTATTTGTGGGGGTCAAAATCTATGTAGGGTGTACCACCACAAATACATCAGTGTATGGGAAACACTGACTATTAAATTGTGTGACTAGAAAGACACCAATAAATCTGAGAAAATGTACTTTAATTTTGAACAACAGCACTACAACGGTGGCATTACAAATGGTATTATGAATTTAATGTGGGAAAAAACAAGAATGCCACTTTTTTTCATGCAGAAAATTAAAAAATAGTTTTAAAGCAAAAATAAATAATACATAAAGATCATTTTAACAGAAACTGCTACTAATGACCACCATGGATTTGGAGAGATTTTTTGGTAACCCTTTATTTTACAGGTACCCTAGTTACATATGAACTATTTGTAATTACACATGAACACCAAATGTAATTACACAGTAATTACCAATAGTTATAAATGATGTTCATATGTAGTTACATTGTAACAGACCTGTAAAATGGAGTGAGTCTGTTCAACTGTAGTTCATATGTAGTTACATGGTAACAGACCTGTAAAGTGGAGTGAGTATATTCAACTGTAGTTCATATGTAGTTACATTGTAACGGACCTGTAAAGTGGAGTGAGTCTATTCAACTGTAGTTCATATGTAGTTACATTGTAACGGACCTGTAAAGTGGAGAGAGTATATTCAACTGTAGTTCATATGTAGTTACATGGTACCGGACCTGTAAAGTGGAGTGAGTCTATTTAACTGTAGTTCATATGTAGTTACATTGTAACGGACCTGTAAAGTGGAGTGAGTCTATTCAACTGTAGTTCATATGTAGTTACATTGTAACGGACCTGTAAAGTGGAGAGAGTATATTCAACTGTAGTTCATATGTAGTTACATGGTACCGGACCTGTAAAGTGGAGTGAGTCTATTTAACTGTAGTTACATGGTACCGGACCTGTAAAGAAGCTCTGGCCTGGGACAGAGATTGCTAAAAGCCAGTGGGGGATTCGAACCACTGAACTTCAGATTGCAAAGCAGGCGGCTTTAACCACTCAGCCACGAGGGCTTTCCAACTTTCTTAGTGGAGTTTGAGAGGATAACTGTATGTCAGTCAGATGTAGTTGTCACTTCCTAGCTTTGTTATTATAAGCATAGACTTGGGGGAAAATGTTGATACTTTGTTAGTTGTAGCTTGAAAGACAGGCAATATTGATTAATGTGAATGCATTTCTGCAGTGTGACTGTGCCAAACCCCCCCCCCCCCCCCCCCCCCCCCCCCCCCATGAGCTGTAAATGGCTCATGGGACTATTTACACCACAATTCAGAAAATTATTAGAATGTATTTTTTTATTTAAAATCTTTAAATATAACTAAATGTTTCTAGAGCACAGTGCATACAATTTATTTAGCAAATAGGGGATTTATAGACTTGGGGGGGGTATAGACTTTGGGGAGAGATGATCCGGCGGTCTGCTGACCAAAGGGGTCTTTGAGGGGCTTCGACTGGGTCCCCAACAAATTGAGAAATTGGGAAATTGATGGGGAAATGACTCATTTACAATAAGCTAACAATTAGAATGTAGAAGAATGGCTATTTTGATTATAGTTTCACTGTTACCGCTATATCTACAATACTTATACTATATATATATATATATATATATATATATATATATATATATATATATATATATATATATATATATATACAATACTTATTATAATTTTTGTATTGGAATTCTGGACAAAATCATACCTACAACTAAATAAAGTATCAATATTTTCCCCCAAGTCTCTGTGTATAATAACAAAGCTATGAAGTGACAGCAACTACATCTGACTGACATACAGTTATCCTCTTAAACTCCACCATGAAATTTGGAAAGCCCTCGTGGCTGAGTGGTTAAAGCCGCTTGCTTTGCAATCAGAAGTTCAGTGGTTCGAATCCACCACTGGGTTTTAGCAATCTCTGTCCCAGCCCGGAGCTTCTTTACAGGTCCGGTACCATGTAACTACATATGACCCACAGTTGAAAAGACTCACTCTACTTTACAGGTCCGGTACCATGTAACTACATATGAACTACAGTTGAACGGTCTCACTCCACTTTACAGGTCCGTTACAATGTAACTACATATGAACTACAGTTGAACGGTCTCACTCCATTTTACAGGTCTGTTACAATGTAACTACATATGAACTACAGTTGAACAGACTCACTTCATTTTACAGGTCTGTTACAATGTAACTACATATGAACTACAGTTGAACAGACTCACTCCATTTTACAGGCCTGTTACAATGTAACTACATATGAACTACAGTTGAACAGACTCACTCCATTTTACAGGTCTGTTACAATGTAACTACATATGAACGTAATTTATAACTATTGGTAATTACTGTGTAATTACATTTGGTGTTCATGTGTAATTACAAATAGTTCATATGTAACTAGGGTACCTGTAAAATAAAGGGTTACCGATTTTTTTTATTTTTTTTGGGTGGGCTGAGACTATTTTTGGTCAAAAAAGGCCTAGAACCGCCCCTGCTGCCACGTCATAGCCTCGGCATTGACGACATTACCGGCGTCATATTGGCAAGTGCGTCACACGGACATCACACTAGGATTACACTTGTCGTCACGCTAGGATTACATATGCTGTGAGGCAGCGTGGTCTTCATCTTGAAACTATAGGTCGAGACCACCATTTCAATCATGAGAGACCAGAGGGTAGAGTTAACAAGCAAGTTTTATTCAAGTATGGCATGGCGATAAGATCTATGGCATGAAACGGCATGGCGACTAATTCTGATGGCATGGCAGCATGGCAACTAGTTCTTTGGCTATGCCGGATTGGTCGATCACCCAGCGCCCGCAGTAGCGCTACGGCCACGCCCGGTCGGTGGTTTTCGTAAGTCGCTGCCAAGTATGCTTAATGCTAAGTCAGCGCGTGGAATTATGCCGGATTGGTCGATCACCCAGTGCCCGCTGTATCGCTGCGGCCACGCCCGGTCGGTGATTTTCGTAAGCCGCTGTGGGGGTTTTCTTTCTTAATGCTAAGTCAGCACGCCGAATTATGCCAGATTGGTCGGTCACCCAGCGCCCGCTGTATCGCTGCGGCCACGCCCGGTCGGTGATTTTCGTAAGTGCGACCGTTCCAATTTTAGTATAGCCTACTAAATTGGAACGATACGTTGGCCAGCCGGCAGGAAAGTATCGCGGGACTTGACGAGACTTGGTGACCGAGATCACGAATGAGCTAATTTGATCCCTGGGAGACTCCAGTCAACAGCCCGGGGGGAAATATCAGTCTGGTGGTTGTTGAGGGATGAGATTATGACGATATGTGGCGAAAACGGGAATAAAACTGGCTATTTAGATGCAGGAAAGACAGGCTGCCACTTGGCCCCCACGGAGCTCTATTTTACGACTGTATTGGAGAGGATTGATCTCAAAACAATGCGTAGGACGGCCAGAAACGCTGCGGAGATCATTGGGTGAGTTGTCAGATCATAATTAATGTGAGGAGAGGGGTCCAGGTTAAAAAAAAACGAAATTCTCCTTTAAGATCCTTGGCTGGCTGCCTATAGAACAACGAGTACACCAACTCAAATTAAACCAGAGCGCTCAATGACAAGGCCCCTAAGTACCTAACGGACCTGTTTCAAGTAACCCAAATGTACGAAACTCGCTTTAGCCAACTCTCATTGGACATTCCTCGTTATGGAGGACATGGTCAAAATACATTTAGGATTACTGGTGCCCTACTGTGGAATGCTCTTCCTGCATGCATTCTGAGCAAGACGCTGCCAATATTTAGGAAGAAGGTGAAGGATTTCTTGTATGGCCGCACTTGGTCAGCTTGTCTTGTCTGTCCACTTAACTGATTTGATGTAGCCTGCTATTCAGACTTCATCGTCAACTCATTTCCTCTTCTGGTCTGAGATTGCAGTGAGTTCAGAGCATTTCTATGAGGGGGCGGGCTTTGGTCTTCCCTAACCAATCACTAGAGACCAAGGTGTCCAGGGCAATAACCTCGCGTCACCAGGCTCTTCCCGAGGCACCCGCACGGCATGGCAGGGCAGCCGCAACAGTCTTGCTCTGCCTGCTGGAGCTGAATCTCTCTGGGCTCCCTGGCCCAGTTTGTTTTACCATTCTCATTATAGAGATGTGCGGGCTGCAGTTGTAACCGCACTGACCGCGGGCGGAGCGGACCATAAAAATAAACATTCGAATTAATAGGTGTTGCTGTTCTGTGTTTTATCATTTCAGATGAGCTCTTCCCCTTCTGGTCCAGTTCTGCTCTTTATATCACCATTGTCTTGGCTGTTGTCTTCATGTTGTTGCAGTTGTCTTTTTTGTGTGGAGATGGAAAATCGGTGAGTCATACATTTTCTTCTTCTCTTTCTTTATGCCAAGTTACTGTCATTGCTATTTGATTGTTACAGTATAGTGATATGAAGTGGCCAGGCTGATGATGTCATGTTGCCAGGTGGTGTCCCACATTTCTAGACAGTGATGTCATGTCATAATACACCAATGATGTCATAAATTGCAGATGATCCTACAGTGTTATCATACAGTAGATGGCATGGCCTGGTGTCAAGGTCACTGATGTCATATATCACAGATGATGTAATCAAACACTGATGATGTCACAGACAGTGATGAGGCCGATCAAGTTATGCACCTTGTTTATTTTTAAAAACTCTTCTACCTGACTTTTTTTGTCTGACGTCATTGTCATCATTGTCGAGTCATGGCCCCCGACTGATGATGTCATACCCACCGATGATGTCATGCCCCACAAATCATCGAGTGATGTGACTGATGTCATCTCCCACAATCATTGAATGGGCCAGTGGTGACTTTTCTTCTGTTATTCCCAACCACAAGTTATTGGCAGCTTATTGATCTCTATAGAGCTCAACAGTCATGTGACATTTCTTGCCCCGGAAGTGAGTTTCCCATTCATTTTCTCCATTTGAAAAATCCTTATATAAGGAGTTTTAAGGCTGGAACTAAGCCAACCCGTGACCTACTGAATCGTGAGTGACCAAATAAAACACTTCGGTTGGAACAAAAATAAAAAATAACATCCTGGAAAAAATGAAATTTCGATTTTGTTTTCCCCCCCCGCCCGTCTTTATTTTTTGTTTTTCCTCCAAGTGAAATGTTTTATGGTCACTCACGTTTCATGGGTTGGCTTGCTTCCAGCCTTAAAACTCGTTATAAGGTCTATGGAGAAAATGAATGGGAAACTCACTTGTGCCATGTGGAATGCCATGTGACTGTTGAGCTCCATGTCAGATCCTTAAGGTTGAAGACAGAGTGAAACAGATAAAAATTGTCCCTAGTACAGATTGGTGAAGTACCTTATCTCAGGAACTACTGTATATCAACTGTGTCAGGGATACACATTCATACTCCACTAGAGGGAGGTCTACTGATTGTGTGCCTGTTCGGTTCAGAAGCTGTCCTCTGCAACAGTTTGCCTTGAGATAAAAAAAAAAAAAAAAAAAAAAGCAAATAGATTCAAGCCCAGTCTATTTTTTTTTATTAGAGGTGACTCTTAAAAGGTTTAGCTGTGTTCTGTGTCTTACTGATTTTGTGATTGTTTTGTATTTTATGTTTAATTGTATTTAATGGTAGTGATGTTACAGTTGGTGTAATTGTTGATGTTGTAAGTGGTGTTGTACTGTAAGTAAACACATGCTGCTCAGTGTAAACCCCCCCTCCAAAGACAATGGAAATAAGCCCTCCAGCTTTATTGTGTTGATCCTTGATACCTTTGTAAAAATGGGTCTGAGAAGCTGGCTTCTACATTTATTCATTTCAAAGTAACACTAAAGTCAATCAGTCAATCCTCGATGTCACATGACTAAGTCACACATTAACACATCAGACAATGTAAATGAGTTGAGCGCCCCCTTGCTAATTTTATCCACGTTATTGATGATCACTGATCAGGCTATTTATCAAAAATGTCATCATGATATTGTGTGAAGGCACCTGTTTGTGCAGATCATTGCTTTTATTTATTGTTTGATGTATCTGTTTCTCCCACTCTATCTATAGCCTAATGCACTGCTTTAGGAACCTTAGCATGTTTTGTATGTTATTGTATTAACATTCTTGTGTATGTGGTATGTGAATGGTTGTTTGTCTTTTAACGGCTGCAACATGGGTGTAAGCCCAAGCTAATTAAAGCCAATTAAGTGAATTTCCTAATGCGTGAACTTCAGGTCAGCTCTCCCAGTGTTTTGTTTCAATTCTCTTTCTGCTACACAGACTTATATAGCCTAGTGGGAAATCTATGCCTAAATGTGGGAATACGGAAGAATATTGAAATCAGTCTCATGTTGAATTCATAGTCTAATTATAACATGTGGACAGATAGTTTGAGCTGGTTAACTGCTACTGACAGATTAGACAGTCACACAATACAGCACTGACACTGCAGGACAAAACATAACAGGAGCTCACCTGGAGTCACATGTAACTTATTTTTATTCATAATTATAGCATTACTTGTGGTACATTGATCCACTTTACTTTTCTCAGGCCTTAGCCTACATTCACACAGGACGCCGAACGTAAGCAGAACTGAAGCTTGAAGCAGGCACCAGCTGAACGTACGCCTTGTTCACACAAGACGCCTTCTCTTTTGCTCTCAGCTCCTCTCAGTGCCTAATCTCGCGCCTTGAACCTGCCCACAACTCCCATTGACTTCATGCCTCACGGCTTCAGCGTCAAGGTTTGAAATTCGGCGTCAGGCCTGAGTGATCGCTTCGGCGTGGCCTGAGCGTGGCTTCAGCAAGGCGTCAGTGTGGCACGCGTGCGGGATGGTGTGAACGGCTCCGCCTGTTAACAAGGATGCCAAAATGAAACTTGTGGGTACAGCGTAGGTACAGCTTCGGTTGAGCGTTGCTTCAGCGTCCTGTGTGAATGAGGGCTTAGGCTATGCCAACACATTTTTCATAAGACTTGTTTTTGCTAATTTTGTGTTTATTGGCTAGCATTTTTAACACACTCCAGATGTTACACATATTTTTCTTCAATAAAGTAAAAAAAAAAGCTTCCGGGTACTTCTAAAAAAAATTAATCACGAACACATGTGTAAATGAGACAGTTTAACAAACAATGCACATCTTCATACATACATCGGGGTACAAAATGCAACGTGTTTCAACCTCACTGCTCTTCATCAGGCTGCATCGTCTTTTTCTTCAAAACAGGATAAGAAAGTTAGATGCTCCTCACCAAGTCACTCCCATCATCAGTCCCTCCCCACCTGAATAATAATATCTTAATACAGAACTTGAGAAAAAGAATGGTAGAAAATGAATACAATACAGAATAAGCAGGGGCACCTGGCTATAAATGAAAGGGCAAACTTGGAAAGATAGGCACATGATAGGTGGGGGGATCCTGGGTGTCCTCCCCCAGAATGTTTAACTTTAAACACAGTTCCTGCATTTCTGCAACACCGAACCTCTTAGATTCAATCCAGAAATGCCAAACCTGTATACAGGGGTCCCCATACTTTTTCATCTTGGAGAGAGAATTTTGCATTGAGAAATAGGAGGCTTGTTGTGAGAGAGTGAGAAGAGGGTCATTTGAGTGAGTCATTTGAAGCTCCCCACTGTTGGGTGAAAAGAAGCGGCTGGCAACTGCACATAATATATAATAATATATTTATATATATAATAATATCTGAATCACTTTGTATCCCCATTAACCATAATGGTATTTAAATACAGGCCATAGCCACTAACAATTTTGTGTCTGGTTACTCGTGCATTTTCATTCATGTACTACCCAACTCTTATCTCCCAGGTACTTTATGGCATTAATGGGAAATTAACAGGTTAACAGGATTATTACATTATTAACTGAGAGTTTTATTGCATTGTTGGTTTAATGGAAGATTAGTATTTTAACAGAAGAGTGTCAGAGTTCTGGTTCAAGGCAAACACATCGACAGTATACTGAACAATCTGCTTTGCTCTTGACCACATTGTGTCTATTTAAAAGATGCACCACCACCACCACGTGGTATTCAAACTGATGTCGCTGCACTCTCAAACAAATACTGTAGCACGCTTTGAAAAATAGATGTGATGCAGTGTGTTATTTGAAGCTCAGATGAAGCCTAGTGATGCGAATGATACCCATGTAAGTTCATCCTTTGAACAGTCCATGTACTTTGATGTGCAGCCTATACAGCCAATGAAGCAAGCAGGTCATTTCCAGTTCATTGGGGTGCACTGTCATTAACTATGAATGTACAGAATGTTTACGTACAAGATGTTCTCATTGAGAAATGATCATGAGCATTTCATGTTATTAATGTGATTTGCTATTTGGTATTAATTTAACTTACAGCATTATCCTCACAAAGCCTGCATGCAGGTTTGATGTATACTTACTCTAGTCTAATTGATTAGCTTTAAAATGTTTGGAAAAAATCAAAGCATACAAAGTAAAGGTAACATTATTGACTTAAAATTTCAAAAAAAGTACAAGGTCACATAAAGGCTATGCAATTTGTAACAACAACACTGAGTGTGATTTGTTACTTCCAGCCTGGCAAAGCACAACTTTAAACTCCCGTCAGGTGTCATCCTTCGGTAGCCTGCAAAACACACACACACACGCACACGCGCACACGCACACGCACACGCACACGCACACACACACACAGGATACAAGTTGTCAAGATGGTGGCAAGTCATACAAATTAGTGTGGCAAGATAAATTCACTTTTCCAATCAAACTCAACTTGCTTTAATCATTTTCTTTAACCTTATCCACCTTATTTTTGAATGTCCCGTAAAATAATTATGGGCGCAAGGTCCGGTTTAGAACGTGACGGATTGTTGCAGCTTGCGCATTTCCTTGTTAAAACCGACGCTGGGAAAAAAAACAGTTGCTTGTCACAATAAATACACTTGTTTGACGACTTATTTGAGGGAATGTAATAATTTTATCTATCACATCTGATCTTTGAACAACTCTGGATATTTATCGACAAGATTTTTGCCAAGCTGGACGCGCTACGGGGGTTTAGGGTTAAAATCTTTAAACCGGAAGTCAAACTGTGAGAGATTGTTGCTCACTTCACAGAGATCTACGGGCTACAGTATGATGTGTCTGTCAGCAATGTAACGGGAGGAGGGGGGGAGGGGCTGGGAGGATTACACCGGAAGAAGCACCCATATTTCACGTAAAGCATCATGGCATCTAGAAATAAGGTGGATAAAAAAAGAGGGAAAAAGGCAACATTTCAATTGATGATTGATACCAAGACAGTGAAGCTCAAACATTTTGAGTAATTGTTTATAACATAGTTATTTTTTTATGATAGAATGATCAAGGTCAGTATGACCCTCAGTCTCACCTACTGCACAGTAGAATAGATAGAGTCCTCTGTTACCAGTGGGTTGTTTCTTGGTGAGGGAGTCGGCCTCGCGGTGGCGCTGCTGGGCACTCCTGGGTCTGCTTAGAGAGCCATGTCTGTCACTAGATGCTGCTCCACCATCGTCACAATCAAGGTTTGATCACACATACCAACCGATACGGTACACTTTTGTTTTCTTTGGTCCGAGCCAGTGGGAAAGTTGACTTTGTTGGATTTTGAATTTGGCTCCTTTATATTCACACTGCCTAATGTGAACCAGAGCTTGTAAACAAAAGTCACATGACTCACAAACAGCTGGGTTATTGGACAGAGTTTTGGTGACCATGGTGGTCATTCTGTTTTAAATCCGTATGACACCTCAAGACGTAATGCTCCTATAAGTTACTCTATCAAACTGCATCACCTATTGTAGTGTAAGACGCCCATATAGAATCTATATCTAGTCTTCTTCATTTTCACACAGCGCAGACAGAGGCCCTTGTGTCTGTGGTTTCCTCGTGTGGTTTCTGTCAGAGAAGAGAAGGTCTGAAATGAAATTCAGTCCACCTCCGTCTGCCAAACAGACCTTTTATAAAAACACTTCAAACGTCAGTTCAGTAGCTCAGTGGTTCTCATCCTGTTCTGCCTCTGACACCAAAGTGATGTCTATTCACGACCGCTGCTGCAAGTGAAAACGTGCAGGGAGGACAACACGTCATTTCCTCTTCTTCTTCAAGCTGTTGACCTTGATACATAGCAGTTTATGTTTCTTGATAAAGATCACATAATGCTTCTCCAATAAATAACACATGTAATATTACTTGTTGTGGCCTTATACTCCACATCACGTCCATGTAAAGTACAAATAAATACAAATAATAACAACGTACCTCTCGCCTTCCTGTGATATGTGACGGCAGCATACGTCGCCATGGTTGTATTTGCTACACCGGCCTCTCCAGAGACTGAAACATCAAAGAAAACTCTCTGTCAACCTGTACTAGTTACATTAAAAAAGATACCCTTCTTTACAAATACAATACTTCTTTACAAAAGTAATTCACATTTTGTTTAGGTTAACATTTTCTTTCTTTAAACGTGAAAAATAATCATGAGATCATTTCACTCGCTTCCAACGCACATCAATTTACTTCAAGATTTTTCCTAAATCAAATCACGATTATGGTTATACGTGTTCTGATCTGACTATTTCAAAATACTTCCAACAACTTACTGATACTGAAATGTCAAGAAAGGTCTTGAAGCAGATGAAGCATCATGTGGAATTATCTCACGAGTGGTCAATGTTTTCAGTAAATGAGCAATGATATGCATTTCATATTGATAACACACTCAGCTGGAAGACCCATGAAAGTCTCTCTTCTAGACTGCAACACTGGATGCACTGTCTATGTAGAATCAGGGTCTTCGGTAGACAGTTTTCAGGCAGTTAGAAAGCATCTTAAGATATGTGATAACATCATGATGGTAAATTATATATATATATGTATATATATATATATATATATATATAGATAGATATAGATATAGATATATATATATATATATAGATATATATATATATATATATATATATATATATATATATAGATATAGATAATCTCAGGTTTCATTTTGGCACTGTACTCACACAGGTTTTCAATGTTGGAGAAGGTCATTGCATCAGCACCTATTCAACATCACAATGTTTAGTCAATAGTTCATACTCAGCAGAAACAGGGGAGTGACTGAGTGAGACACCAATAGACAGAAGGGTGAGTGAGACAGATATAATACTCAACATGTGAATGTCACAACTCATTTCCACCATTTTGTTTTAAATCCGTATGACACCTCAAGACGTAATGCTCCTATAAGTTACTCTATCAAACTGCAGCACCTATTGTAGTGTAAGACGCCCATATAGAATCTATATCAAGTCTTCTTCATTTTCACACAGCGCAGACAGAGGCCCTTCTAGCTTTTTGTGTCTGTGGTTTCCTCGTGTGGTTTCTGTCAGAGAAGCTCAAATTATCACAAGCGTCTGAAATGAAACTCAGTCCACCTCCGTCTGCCAAACAGACCTTTTATAAAAACACTTCAAACGTCAGTTCAGTAGCTCAGTGGTTCTCATCCTGTTCTGCCTGTGATACCAAAGTGATGTCCTCTCACGACCGCTGCTGCAAGCGAAAACGTGCAGGGAGGACAACACGTCATTTCCTCTTTTTTTTCAAGCTGTTGACCTTGATACATAGCAGTTTATGTTTCTTGATAAAGATCACATAATGCTTCTCCAATAAATAACACATGTAATATTACAGTAAACAGTAAACACTGGACTTGTCCTTTAATGTTGCCTGATGTATTGTAATTGCGTGATAACCTTATTTCCAACCCCTTCAACCAAGGAGTTGCTGCCACAGAAGCGCAGTGGAATAAAGATACAGGTTCTTACTGTCCCATACCACAAACAGATCAGAATACAGTCTTTGGATTGATACGGTTCTTTATCAGCACCAATAACTCACGACTTCTTAGACAGGTGCTGAGATCTCTTAGCCTGGTATCAGCCCCATATGAATCGCACTTGTCATCACTATTCATATGGCTCTGGAGCCCCGCCCATTCACTGGGTTTATTCAGGACATACTGTCCGGGACACCTGATTGGCTGGTCGATGTAGGTGGTGGGATCTTATTAATAATTAATCTAACGTTACAGATAACGCATTACAGAGTGCTGCAACAACACGCCTGTATAGCTAGGCGGACGGCATGGTGGCTCAGTGGTTAGCACTGTTGCCTCACAGCAAGGAGGTCCCGGGTCCGAACCCCGGTCCATCCCAGGTCCTTTCTGTGTGGAGTTTGCATGTTCTCCCCGTGTTTGTGTGGGTTTTCTCCGGGTGCTCCGGTTTCCTTCCACCATCAAAGACATGTATGTTAGGGTTAATACTCCTGTCAGTGCCCCTGACCAAGGCACTGGCAAAAGAACTGGAGTTGGTTAACTTAGGCTAGGTAGCTGTTAGCACATTAGTTATGTGGCAGTAAAACGCCACTGAATGACTAGTTTGATATAACTGTCAACCAGTTCGAGTCACATTCTTTCCATAAAGCCCACCAGCTTTGATATCTGTTGGCTAGTTGTTGATATTTATAACTATATTGTGGCTCTAACTTTTTTTCTTTTCTCTTTTCTTTCTTGTCGTGGTGGCTGTTTCCGGTCTTTCAGCTCTGGACCAGACAAAGAGTTAACAGAGAGAGAACAGACAAACAGAGAGAACGGCACTGCTGTCATCATTGGGCTGCAGTGGGATAATCGGTGGAACAAGGTATTACCTTCAGTTCTTATCAATTTAAGTTCTTTGGCGCAGAATCATCGAAGTAGTTTGATGATTGACACAGACAGCAACCAATCAGTTGGGGCTGAAAAATACGTCACCGAATCAGTGGTGGAAAGGCGTGCATCCAGACCCTAATGAACGATTCATTGGGGCTGGTTAGCAGGCTAGAGATCTCTGGCTTTCAAAACTCACTTTCTGACCTGTGCCCACTCTGTTATGCCCCCTCCTTTTTATTAGCTAGTTTAGAGTTGTGGAAATACCGAGGAAGAGGCATGTTCTATCCACACTGTTGCAATATTGTTGTCACATTACTTTATGCCCATTAAAATAAAACAAGATACTAATTAAGACATTTTGCAGCAATAAATTGAGCATGTAAATTGAGCAAGGCGGTAGTTCAGTCAGGCCACGGATGTCAAGCCCAGCTTAAACCCAGCCCACAGCTGATTAGGAGCTGATCTCAAACCCAGCCCACATCGGCTCAGCTGATGCCATTGGCTCAACTCAAACAGGGGCGCCCTATTTAAACCTGCTTTACTCTGCCTGTCATTGCTGCTTCCTCTGCAAGCCTGTTTGCAACCCACCTCCTCCCCAGCTCCTCCCGTTATGCTATATCTGACTTAAACAACGTCATTTCTGTTGTCATTGTTGCTTGCTCTGTCCTGTACCTGGGGGTCTTTTGCTGCTCCTTGCCTTAAGGCTATATTCCACATATCTGTGGAAGGGCAAGGAGCTCCCAGAATCTGCTGCTGCTGCTCTCCCTGCCTTAGGCTTTCCATGCTTGCTGCGTGGAAGGGCAGGGAGCCTCCAGAACAGAGCCATACCGCCAAATTTAACTTATGCAAATAAAAGCTTTAAATTGATCTAAAGTGGTGTTGTGTTTTGACTAAAGTGGTCCTGACTGAATTGGGGTTAATTGTTTTGTGTCATCCTGTCTCCTCTTTCCCATGTTTAGTGACAACACAGACTGCATGATATGAATGAGCTACACCGCTCAGCTTTTTCAAACACACCCAAAAAACAACAACTCTGAATTAACAAACATTTTGTTTTTGTGTCACGATACCTCAATGACATAAACACATTTGATGCTTTCAATATACAGTACGTTGTGTGTGTATGCCTGACTCAGGTCCTGCCTTTTTTTGGGTCATTATAGCAGGTAGTTATTTTTCGGTACCTCTGTTTTTCACACGGTGCAGTAGTGCCCCCGTCAGCACCAGACCCACCAAGAAAATGATGAAAACGGTCAACATCAGGACCAGGAGCCGAGGGGAGCGATGGGCGGAAGGATGGGTCTTTTTGCGAAGCACTGGAGAGACTGCAGACAAAATGATAGGATACATGCAACTTATTATAGATTGTATTAAAATCCCCCCCCTTCCCCCACCCACCATGATATTGACCCATTTTTGGGCGTAAACCCATTGCTGTGGGCTTGGTCATAAGGACCTTTTGGATAAAGTTGAAGAAGTGCAACAACAAATAATTGGCATAGGATTGATGGAAGGATATAGTGCTGGACACAAAGGTGGTACGCCATAGCATCTTTCATCTATGTGAAACATGGCCATGCAAAAAAAAAGCAGAGTATGGTCTTCATTTTGTCTGGAAACACTGTTGTCTCACCTCTCACAGCCAGCCAGCTCTCTGGTGATTCTCCAACACCAGAGATGTTACACTTGTAGAGGCCCTCGGCAGATTTAGAAACGCTGTCGATGGTCATCTCTGATGCAGAGCTGGTCCTGATGAGGAGGCCGTCTTTATAGAAATCAGCTGAGAGGTTGGAGGGAGTTGTGGGTGTACAGTAAAGAGTCACAGCATCTCCCTCCATCACAGGAAGGACAGGACTCTCCAGGATCACAGACCCAGCTAGACAACATACGATTGATGAAAATGTATTTTATGAGTTTGTTTTAGACACAATACTTCACACAACATAAAATAAGTTATCAATCATGTATTCGGGATACAAGTTGTGGTGCAATTTTTAATTTTTGTATTTTTATTTAGCCTTTATTTAAACAGATAAATCACATTGAGACAGAGGTCTCATTACAAGTGCAACCTGTTTAGACAGCAGCATACAACAGTTTACAAAGTACTGTATATACTGTAGTACCTAGAGTGTAGGCTATAGGTAATTCAAATCCTTGCTTGACTAAATTATTTTTTTTCCATTCCAGACGCTATACCTCCTCCCCCCCCCCTTCCAATTTGGCCAATCGTCGTTGCTCCACCCCCTCTGCCGATCTGGGGAGAGTTGTAGACTAGCACATGCTTCTTTCGATACATGTGCAGTCATCAGCCGCTTCTTTTCACCTGACAGCGAGGAGTTTCACCGGCAGGACGTAGCACATGGGAAGATCATGCTATTCCCCCCAGTTCCCCTCCCTCCAAACAGAGGAATCACTAGTGCAGCGACCAGTACTTAATTCTGCTTCCCACCCACAGACACGGGCAATTGTGCCTGTATGGACGCCCGGAGGTAACACGGGGACTTGAACCTGCGACCCTCATGGGTAGGCATACAGGGAATCTACTGCTGCACTACCCAGACGCCCTTACAAGATGGTCAAACTATTTTGGAGATAGTGAATGATGGACTTCACGATGTCCACCCCCTCCAAAATGGTATAGTCTTTTTTTTTTTATTAATTTCATAATTTATCATAATAAGCATATACCAGTGACAGTGATGTTGACAGTGTAGCTTCTGTTTCCCTGTCCAGTCTCACACCAGTATTGTCCACTGTCTGTTGTAAATAAGCCATCAACAGTGCAGGACCCTTTTGTCTTCTGGTTGCGACATTCCTTAATCTCTCCCTCAGTCTTGCTCATAACTCTCCATCCAGTCGAGCCATCAGACACCTCACACTTAAAAGAGACAGTCGTGTATTCAAAGTGCTGCAGTCTGTCAGGAACAATACGAGGATCTGAGACAGAGAAACAGAGAGAAAGAGAGACAATAAATTAAGAAATTTGAAATACATAACAAACTTATATACTCTAGAGCAGGGGGTTCCCAACCTTTTTTGTGCCAAGGACCAGTAGATAGACGGAAAAAAAAGTTGCGGACCGGTGGTCAATTTTAATAATAAAAAAAAACAAAAAAAATCATAGGCTATAATAGTATAGGCTGTGTGGTAGTTGAAACATAGTTTCAAGTTGACGTTTATTTATTTTGGAAGTTTGTAAAAAAATGTTTGTAAAAAAAGAAAAGAAAAAAGAAAAATGGACCGGGCTCGCGGCCCGATACCAAATGCGTTGCGGCCCGGTACCGATCCGCGGCCCGGTGGTTGGGGACCACTGTTCTAGAGAGAACTCAACGGGTCTAGCCTCACAACCCACATTTTCCCTTAGTCATTAAGTCGTGACCCAAATTTCAGATTTGTTTTTGCCTACATGCTTTTTAAACATGTTTAAATTGGTGATGCTCTTTTGTGAATGCTCTATGTCTCTAGTTTGTGGATGTAAAGTGTCATGAGGCTGTGATTATGCTAGAGGTCACAATAGCTCATTTTATACAGTGAGGTACATTTTTGAAAAATGGTCTCACTGCAATGAAGCGGCTACTATGGGACTAACATCATCACACATGGTTACAATTGGGCTCATTGAATCCACGAGTCTCAGCTTTCCAGTCGTACCCAATTTATACAATCCCAAGAGCGTTTAGGGACCCCAGTATGCAGACATATTCAAATAGAATATGCAACAATAACACATTTATACTGCATGCAAATAAAAACGGCATGGTGTTTTGCACAAAACTGCATGGGATTAGCATAAAGTGGGCATGTCTATAAATAAATGTATTCCTTTACATGTATTGACCCTTGGCCCCTTTAGAACTGAACTCTTCACAAAACACAAAACCTGACTCAAAAGGTAAGTATTATAGCGATTGTGAAACAGGAATAGAGGTTTACAATTGCTTGGGAATGGAGGGAAGGGATGTATAATTCTAAATGTATGTTTAGGCATTTGGTAACTAATTGCTACGTACTTACCACCTTGCTGAGCAGAATAACCGTGCTCAACTTGCACAACCAACAGCATCGACACATTCATCACTGGAGAGAAAAAGGGAGAGTATATCGTACAAAGACAGGCTACCTTTAGATGTAGGTTATACAATTTTTACTAAAGGGCAATTACACACAAAACAATTCTTACACAAAACAACTCAGGCTTTTCCAACTGGCTCTCATTGTTGAACTTGTAGCACCTCACCGTCATTTATAGAAGGCAATTAACACGTTCACTGCCAATGACGTCTTGATACGTCAAAAAAAATCCAACGGTTGACTGCCAATGACGTGTTGATACATCAAAAAAAAAAAAAAAAAAATTTGACGGTGGGACGTGGATCAACGCCCCCCACGTCTCCTATAAAAATATTGGAGCCACCGAACGTGTACAACCCATTCCACCGACCCACTAAGTGGCGACAGTGCTCTCCAGACTAGAAAAAGCAGAGCCAAAACTGCAGGGGAACGCGCGATGAAACCATTCTCATACTGTAAAATGGATTGGCGAAAACGCTTTCGTTTTCGCGCTGGTTGCTGGCGGTGGGGGATTGCAAATTTGCATAATAGATTATGGGTGCAACACACTTTGAAACACGCAGCATAAATAAGACCAGAATCGCAAAAGCTTCATCAAAGCTCTCAACCGAAACCCCAAGAAACGAGCGAGCCCATCCAGACTTGCCCAAAGAGCGGCCGCCAGCAGACAGGAGCAGCAGCAGCAGCAACTCGCTTGTGACACGCCCGCTGCAGAGCCAGGGAGGCAGGAGGAGAACACACACGGAGGGAGGAGTTTGAAAGAGAGGGGGGTTTCCTGCTGTTATGCAGGAAATTACTGTTCAAAACTATTGTTTAGATGTCTGACGTCTTACTGATGCCAAAAATGAATGGTTAAAGTGACTGTTCTATCGAATTTCACAAAAAGCTATTTATCTCAGAATAAATTTTCAGACGCTGAAACCATGCTGTATTCTACTGCTAATGCCTACATAACTACTAACTCTACAAACTAACTCTTTTAGACAGAGAAAGCACACATTCTATTAGTTCTTTTGAGATCATTTGTGTTCACAAAATCTTAGCAGAAAAGAATCCTCGGCTCTTGAAAGATGAGCCAGAATCCTCAAAAAAAAACCTTGGCAGAACCTACGTACAGTATTGAAAAAACGGCTGGCAGTGAATGTGTTAATGCCACCCCTGAAGAAGATAGACTCTTGTTTACTATATGAATTGTGTGAAATTGAAAACGAGATTCATTTCTTGTTCTATTGTACAGCTTATGACGACGCAAGGGACGTACTCTTTAGTAAAATGTCCTCTATTTATGTTGACTTTTTTTGAGTTGGACGATTATGAGAAACCTAAGTTGTGTTTTAAAAAAGGAACCTTCCTCACAGCAAATTTTATTTGTCAGGCGTGGGAGCAAAGACAGACATTTTTGTTTAGAAAGTGATGTATTGATCTGTATTGTTGAGCAGTATGCTGACTTGCGACTTACGTGTTATTTTAAATGTACCATTACCAGTACCAATGTTTTATTGTTGTATTTTATGCGTCTTGTAAACCAATGAGGGGTTGGGCACGTGGAGTGCATGACACTTGAATAAATCAATAAATCAATTGATTGCGATTTTGGCGATCAAGTGATTTCAGGCAACTAAATGGCTGGAATGACGGGAATGAAATGAAATGCAGCTTCTCTTGAGGCTGATGGATGTGGTAAGTCTCTACAGCCAAGCCTTTTTGAAGGTTTTCATGAGGGTGTTGTGATTGACACATTATGGACTGTACTGTATTACTTATATGTTTGAATGTGGGACATTTGAGTGTATTGCCTGTGTTTAGATTTGGCCTCACATTCGGGGGAAGACAGAGAGGACCAAATGGCTGGGTCACACCCGACAGATACCAGCACAGCTGGGGGCCAAGCCTCAAAGAAGTTGCCATTGTTTTATCTCTAAGGGTAATCCAGCCATAAAACCCCCTTTTCCCTTGCCTCACGTTACAGAATGGGCATAGCCCAACTCACCGAACGATGTGATTGGCCCACCATGCATGCTCATTTTAATATGGGACCAGTAACAAAACTGGTCGAAAGCAGTTTTAACTTACAGTCTACAGTAAGAGTCTCAACTAAGCTTGAACCAGGGGTTGGAGGGGCCAGAGAAGCCGGCTCCCCTCCCCCGCTCGCTGCACCCCCTGAACAAAGGCCTAACCAGGCCTGACCACAGCCACCAGAGGCCAGGGTGAACCGCGCAGCAGGCCCAGGGATCGCCTACCAAAGCCGTAAGTCCCACGAGACATAGCATGCTTACACTGAGATAGTTATACTTAATCTCAGTTAATTTAAGTCGGTTTAGTGTTATAAGTCGCACGGAAAAGCCCTTCCTGTGCTTTCAAACTAGACCAGCCGCTCTCCTTGCCCAGAGAAGCCCAGCTGGACCGCAAAAGCCGACAACAAGACCGTACCGCGAGCAGACCGCTCAGCAGACCAAGAGGAGCAGAAGAAGCAGAAGAGCCACACCGCAGCAGACCCAACCAACTGCTGCAGACGAAAGACGCCCAAGACAGACCGTGGCCTGCAACCAGCCACAAAGAAGGACCACAGAGCACAGCACGACCCTCGACTCAACGAGCAGAGAGACTGCACGTCAACGCCCGGCATCATCTGCACCCCCAGCAGACGTCCGCTGCCCGCTTTTCCAGGCCAGGGTGAACCGCGCTGCAGACCATCGCTCCCACAACCCAAAGCCATCCTCCCTACTGCGCGTAGGACAACTCTCCCCAACCAACAGGATCCCGCTCCACAGAGTGGAACACACGTGAGAGTTTATGGTTTAATGGTTCTGGGCAGTTAAGGTTAAAATGCATTACCCTGTATGTGTTGATTACAGTATCCTGTATGTTGATGTACAATGTTTCGCACACTGTTGAATGATATAGACGCCTGAAGGTGAGCGCCAAGTTCAGCACGAACTTAGCGGCCACCAGTGGGCCACTCTCCTCTCTCCCTCTCCCTCTCTCCCCCTCCCACTCTCTCGGCTTCCCAGCTGAGCCCGTTCAACCGAAAGGGCTAGGCTTGGAACGGTCTGGAGGTGTTCAGGATGTCTACCCGCAAAAATACAGTTAAGCTGAATTAGAGAGTTTGATTAGTCACTCACACAGAGTGACCCAGGCTAGGCAGGCAGAGTGATCCCTTCCTAAATTCGGCAGAACCGCCATTTTGAAAAGGAGGCGGTTCCAGACCGCCCCCCAGCCACCTCTGTCTGACCGAGTCAATCCTTCCTCAACTTTGGCAAAACCGCCATTTTGAAAAGGAGGCGGTCTACACACGATCAGCCCGCCTCTCAGCCAATCCTGTGATTACATCACAGAGACAGCCAGAACGAGCCACTCCACCTTCTCTCCTACCTCCTCCTCTCTCTCTCACACACACACACACACACAAGTGCTAATTAACACCCACATACTCACATACCCACACACCCAGGCCTGCCAGCCAGGCAGACTTAAAGCACACACACACACACACACACACACACACACACACACACACACACACACACAATTGATAATGTTTGTTCACATTAGGTATTAGCTATAGATGTGGTAGAGTATTAGTCATAAAAGTAAATGTGATGAACTGATATTTTAATCATTATGTTAATGTCAATTGATATTGTGATTTATTAAATCTTTTTATTACATAATGCTATGAATCTTGGTGGTTATTCATGAGGTATTTTATCTGTGGAAATCTGTGACAGAAGCTTACGAACTTTGACCTTCAATTAACTGTACAATGAACACTATATCACTATGAGACTGATATGACAATTTGGTTTGGTGTCTAATCTAGTCATAACTGACTTTTAGACAGGTCTGTAGCCTTAACTACAGTGGTGCCCCGAATCTTACAGAGAATACAATATTTTCTGTCAAATCTAATAAATTTATGAATATTAATAATTCATAATTATTAATAATCATATTTCATAACCAAACCAGCTCCTGCGAGCACAACATAAATGACGCCCCGTTTGAGGATTCTAATATCAGTATTTCCACAGATATGATATGCATGAATAATAAAAATTCATAAATTTTTGAAAAATCAAAGTTTTTCAAATTTTTCCAAAATCAGGTTTTCTATAGCGCTTTGCCAAGCAAATCACATGCGTCAGAAGACACTAAAGGAACTCTAATCATAAAATATGGAATCTTCCCATAATCTTAACACAAGTTAGGATTTGTATTGAATATTACTGAGCAAAACCGTCCCAAAGACAACAGCTCAGTTTAAAATCCTTGATTCCATTTTTATGTTAGAAACCACAGTTAACAAACTGTTTTCCACTGTGCCTTCAACCTAAAATTGTGAGAGATAGCAATTTTTCCATCTATCAGAGAGTGACTCTATCAGAGAGTAAATAGACAGCGCTGCGCATTTTTAAGTGGAACCTTTGATGCTAATTTGAAAGCCACACTGGCAAAGGGTGGGGGGAAGTCAGGCTGCCCCCCCTCACATTAGCATTCAAAAACATTCACCCTGGCTCTCAACAGCCAGAGACAAAGTGTAAACAAAGCCCTGTGACCACCAGTCACAGTGAATTTGCATGCGAAAGACAGGCAGACACCTGCACCTGATGACACTGACAGCAGACACCAGCCGAGTGACAGCTGACAGATGTCAAACTAACTGCATGCAATTGGCAGCTAACTCACAGAGAGACTGTCACATTTGGGCCATTCTTTAATTAGGATTAGTAACTGTGGGCACTGACGGCATTGATGCCATAGCAACACGGTGAGTGCACACACCTTTTGCTTAAAATTGACAGCAGTAAAACAGCTGCTTGACTCATGCGCGATGAGCCCGCGCTGCCACAAGATGGTCAGCGCTGAAGCATTCTTTAAGACGGCCGCCACCGACTGGCAAGCGGTAGCCGCCTCTCTTATCTGCCCGCCTACAGGAGGAGCAGATGAATTTAGCATTGTAATGCTAACCCTAGCGGTCCTAATAATTCCATTGGGAATTATTTTCTTTCTGCAAAATCGCAGATTCCAGGTGCAGGACGCTGCGCATCAGCGGCAGACCACTGTCTACCAGACGCAGATAGGCAGACTGCGCAACAGCTGTCAAGCTACGCTGCAGGCCAATCTGGGTCTGCATCAACAAGCCCAGGACTGCCAAACAGAATTAGCCCGACTGCGTACCGAAGTTTCCCGGCTGCAACAGAGCCAAAAGGGCATGCCGACCGGATCCACGGCGGCCCTCGGACCCAGAACGGTCCCCCTCTCGGGTCGCACTGCTCCACCAACCACCCGAGCAGTGATCGCACGGCTAAACGCGAGAACGGCCAAGCAGCAAGAGCACCAGAAGGCCGTAAGGGCCATAGCCCCGCCGGCACCGGAGGCTGACACGCCTCCTAGGGCTAGACCAACCCCCGACTCGAATCAGACCCCCGCACACCACTTAGCGCCCGCGCTGGCAAGCAGCCGCGCTGCTAGACATCGCGACACCACACCGCGAAAGGGGGGAGACCGCTCTCACAACGAGCAAACTGATTCAGGCTATTCAGCCCAGCAGTCGTCATCCGATTCCGAGCTCGACGTTCATGCTCCTGACATACCAGTCAGTCATTCATCCGAGCAACCTACGTATAGACTCAGACGTTATTCACGCTTTCATCCAGCTCTGACTTCCACCTCAGAGCACAAACCGCTGACAGTCAAACGACGTGACAGCGCCATTTCCGGTTATGACAAAACGATCCACACTGCAACCCCCTGCAGGGAGGAACGTGTGTCTTACCGGCTTTCCATTTATCACGCCCGGGGCGAGTCGATCGACTACCGCCCTGTGCGTTATAAACCGTCATTTGCTCAGGCCACCAGCGGGTGCGCTGATGAGTCAGATCCAGTCACTAAGTTCCGGCAGATCCACTCCGCTTCCCAAACAGAGAGCGTGACTATGATGAGCAGGGGAAACAAACAGCATTCACAGCTGGACACAGACCAACTGCCCAGTTATGCTAACCTGTCATTCAGAGAGGATCCTGCTAGGTCTTTTTCACCAGAGGCTATCCAGCCTCACTCACTTTCTAGCTCCTGTCCACCAAGGAAACAGGAAGTCAGCTCTTCCACCCCTCCCCCCGAAAGGGGGGACCCCGGGCTTGATGACATTAGTCGCTCTTTGGTGCCCAATCGGGCAAACGGCCACTCCTTCTTGCAGCCTCCACTGCCAAAACAGAGTGAGTCAGGACTCTCTCTCCAAGAAGCAGAGTCACGCTATCACTTACTGAAGTCAATCGCAAACGACATTGACTTGTTCGATCCCGCCAGTCACGAGGTACACTTGACAGATTATCTCAACGAAGTCGAACGTGGTTCGCAGGCTCTACCACACGCCTCGCCGCGAGAGAAAGCTCAACTGATATGGAGCACGAGCTCAAAGCACGTGCGTGCGTTTATCCAAACGCAACCTTCCCATATCAGAGATGACTTTGACAAGCTTCGCGAAGCCTTGGGCGAAGAGTACATCCTTACCCAGTCGTCAGCGGCGGGGAGGAACGCGGCTTTACACGTCAAACAGAATTACCAGGAACATCCTAGGGATTACTTCAGACGTTTGAAAATAATTTATAATCAAGGTAGAAATGGCCCGGATCAAGGAGACGTGCCACGTCTCAAGGAACTTTACCTAGATGGTCTGCATGACTCGGTGCGCCCATCCGTAGCCCTAGACGCACGTTGGTATGACCGAAACATGCGCACGGTTCTCAAAACTGCCTCAATAGCGTGGGAGGTGGAAACCGAAGCAAAAAGCAGAAATGGCCAGTTTCAACCCACCAACCGCGTGTGTGTGGACCCAGAGACGGTACCACACACACGCTCACCACGCAGGCCAGACCACCTGGTTCTGCCGGACAGAGCCAAGGGGGGTAGCTGCTGCCCAAAGAGACATCACAGTCGCGCCACAGGGCGCGAACGGCGTGAGTCTCCTCAGCACACTAGGCCCTCCACCCAATTAGACCTCCGAACGGGCGCCAGACGCCTGACGGGCAGGGTCGGCATTCAAGACACCAGAGGATGTCATTTCCACCAGAGGAAGTGACATCAAACTCGGTGAAGGGCGGGTGACTGGCTGCAGCCATCCTGTCACCCCTGACAGTCACCTGTCACTCGGCTCTCACCCTTATCTCTATGTAGGCTAGAGGCATTGTCAACGCTGTGCTGTGAAACATAACACCTTTACGGCAGGCAGTCCACATCAAAATAGGACAAAGCTTGGCACATAGCTACATAGACACATGCACAAACACTGCTGGAATGCAGCACACATTCAAAATTACACCCTGTCACCCTCTCTCTCTCTCCTTCCCTCCTCCTGCCCTTCCCTGGTTTACCCTGTTGATTTTGAAATGATGTTGTGTATGTGACCTTAAGGTTGTATTATCTATATGGTAATGAGTCTAGGTATGGTTAGGAGTCTGCCCAGAACCAAGCCTGAACCGATGATGAACTATGAACTGCCTAGACAGAATATGACACTTTGATCCCACAGAGCAGATGGACATGGTGACCAAAAGTTACCACAAACTGACTGTACAGCCCTTCATCCTCGCCCGCGGACCGCAGGTCGACAGCAGTCCACAGACGAGGAGGGGGGATGTTGTGATTGACACATTATGGACTGTACTGTATTACTTATATGTTTGAATGTGGGACATTTGAGTGTATTGCCTGTGTTTAGATTTGGCCTCACATTCGGGGGAAGACAGAGAGGACCAAATGGCTGGGTCACACCCGACAGATACCAGCACAGCTGGGGGCCAAGCCTCAAAGAAGTTGCCATTGTTTTATCTCTAAGGGTAATCCAGCCATAAAACCCCCTTTTCCCTTGCCTCACGTTACAGAATGGGCATAGCCCAACTCACCGAACGATGTGATTGGCCCACCATGCATGCTCATTTTAATATGGGACCAGTAACAAAACTGGTCGAAAGCAGTTTTAACTTACAGTCTACAGTAAGAGTCTCAACTAAGCTTGAACCAGGGGTTGGAGGGGCCAGAGAAGCCGGCTCCCCTCCCCCGCTCGCTGCACCCCCTGAACAAAGGCCTAACCAGGCCTGACCACAGCCACCAGAGGCCAGGGTGAACCGCGCAGCAGGCCCAGGGATCGCCTACCAAAGCCGTAAGTCCCACGAGACATAGCATGCTTACACTGAGATAGTTATACTTAATCTCAGTTAATTTAAGTCGGTTTAGTGTTATAAGTCGCACGGAAAAGCCCTTCCTGTGCTTTCAAACTAGACCAGCCGCTCTCCTTGCCCAGAGAAGCCCAGCTGGACCGCAAAAGCCGACAACAAGACCGTACCGCGAGCAGACCGCTCAGCAGACCAAGAGGAGCAGAAGAAGCAGAAGAGCCACACCGCAGCAGACCCAACCAACTGCTGCAGACGAAAGACGCCCAAGACAGACCGTGGCCTGCAACCAGCCACAAAGAAGGACCACAGAGCACAGCACGACCCTCGACTCAACGAGCAGAGAGACTGCACGTCAACGCCCGGCATCATCTGCACCCCCAGCAGACGTCCGCTGCCCGCTTTTCCAGGCCAGGGTGAACCGCGCTGCAGACCATCGCTCCCACAACCCAAAGCCATCCTCCCTACTGCGCGTAGGACAACTCTCCCCAACCAACAGGATCCCGCTCCACAGAGTGGAACACACGTGAGAGTTTATGGTTTAATGGTTCTGGGCAGTTAAGGTTAAAATGCATTACCCTGTATGTGTTGATTACAGTATCCTGTATGTTGATGTACAATGTTTCGCACACTGTTGAATGATATAGACGCCTGAAGGTGAGCGCCAAGTTCAGCACGAACTTAGCGGCCACCAGTGGGCCACTCTCCTCTCTCCCTCTCCCTCTCTCCCCCTCCCACTCTCTCGGCTTCCCAGCTGAGCCCGTTCAACCGAAAGGGCTAGGCTTGGAACGGTCTGGAGGTGTTCAGGATGTCTACCCGCAAAAATACAGTTAAGCTGAATTAGAGAGTTTGATTAGTCACTCACACAGAGTGACCCAGGCTAGGCAGGGAGAGTGATCCCTTCCTAAATTCGGCAGAACCGCCATTTTGAAAAGGAGGCGGTTCCAGACCGCCCCCCAGCCACCTCTGTCTGACCGAGTCAATCCTTCCTCAACTTTGGCAAAACCGCCATTTTGAAAAGGAGGCGGTCTACACACGATCAGCCCGCCTCTCAGCCAATCCTGTGATTACATCACAGAGACAGCCAGAACGAGCCACTCCACCTTCTCTCCTACCTCCTCCTCTCTCTCTCACACACACACACACACACAAGTGCTAATTAACACCCACATACTCACATACCCACACACCCAGGCCTGCCAGCCAGGCAGACTTAAAGCACACACACACACACACACACACACACACACACACACACACACACACACAATTGATAATGTTTGTTCACATTAGGTATTAGCTATAGATGTGGTAGAGTATTAGTCATAAAAGTAAATGTGATGAACTGATATTTTAATCATTATGTTAATGTCAATTGATATTGTGATTTATTAAATCTTTTTATTACATAATGCTATGAATCTTGGTGGTTATTCATGAGGTATTTTATCTGTGGAAATCTGTGACAGAAGCTTACGAACTTTGACCTTCAATTAACTGTACAATGAACACTATATCACTATGAGACTGATATGACAATTTGGTTTGGTGTCTAATCTAGTCATAACTGACTTTTAGACAGGTCTGTAGCCTTAACTACAGTGGTGCCCCGAATCTTACAGAGAATACAATATTTTCTGTCAAATCTAATAAATTTATGAATATTAATAATTCATAATTATTAATAATCATATTTCATAACCAAACCAGCTCCTGCGAGCACAACAAGGGTTACTGTATGACAAAGACACTATGCTGACTGCTAAAGTGTGAATGTAAATACAATTAATACCAATTTGACATATTCACCCGTGCACAGGGATTTCTTAAATTATCGGACACAGAGATGGAGCCAGATAGCAAAAAAAAAAAAAAAAAAAATCCTTTTCCCCGATTTGTTATCCCATTTTTATCCCCCATTAGTGCTAATTTTAATTTATTTATCCTGGTTGCTGCTCCACCCTCTGCCGATCTGGGGAGAGCCGAAAACTGGCTCCATCCTTCCTCCGAGACATGGGCAGTAGCCAGCCGCTTCTTTTCACCTGACAGGGGAAGCTTCACCGGTAGGACATAGCACGTGGGAGGATCACGCTATTCCAATGAATTCCCCTCCCTCCAAACAGGCACCCAGAGGAGGCACCACATCAGCAACCAGGATATTGCATGTTTTGGTGAAGGGGTTCCTATATGAAGGAAACCAGGCACGGGGAGAACATGCAAACTCCACACAGAAAGGCCCTTTTGACGACCCCACCCGGGCGGTGGGCACTCGAGGACATGTGGACGGGCACGCATTCCTTCAGCGTTCACAGCAAAATTACATTTTCAATTCCACAATCAACCAAGAGATGTGTCTAGGATCTGTTCAACATTATACCGTTGCTATCAGTACCAGCACGTCTAACTACTGATAAGTCTCATTTTGATTGATCACATTGCTTTGATTACTTTCACCGTCTTTTTACGTCATTACTTTCGGCCTCCTTTTTCATTGTTTTGTGATTTGTGAAATGAGGAGAGTCAGTACTCACCCAGTGTGAGGCAGAGAGCTGTGCCCTCCATGCTGTCTTGCTGCGGACTGTCTGAACATCAGACTGAAGAACAGCTAAGATCTAACGGAGGTGAGAACCTCCCCTTCCTGTGGAGATTATTTGGCAATTGGCATGATAAAATGAACAGACATACCTCCCCCCTCCTCCTCTGGCTCTAAAAGAGTAGCAGTGTATCTGTACTGGCCTGCTGGCTCTATGTCCTTACACAGTTTCCTCTGACACTGTTCCACCTCCATACCTTCCACCACTTCCAAATTCACTGAACCACTCTACCCTGGGTTTGGGCTTGGGTTGGTCGGTTCCTCAGTGTCTCTGTGTCAGATAGACGAGTAAAAGAGAAACACTCACATTGTGACCAAACAGAGCTGCTGAGATGATGGTTCACACTGTTCTCTCTCTCTCTCTCTCTCTCTCTCTCTCTCTCTCTCTCTCTCTCTCTCTCTCTCTCTCACACACACACACACACAGAGTGAGAATTAAAGTGAGAATATTAGCATTTCCTATGTGTACTGCTTATCTCATTGTAAACAAACATCTGTCATTGTAAACAGAGTGGATTGAATGTGAACAGCAACTGAACAGAGTTTGAATTTCACATGCACAACATGTCTGACTTAGAAAATAAAATGAATCAGATTGTTCTTTTGGGAGTATTTGGGACCCGTTTCTAGCCTACCTCGATATTAGGGGCAGCAGGTGACTTGCACGATATTATATTACGAAACTGTAATATTGAGTGTCGTTGCGGCTTGTTTTTTGTTTGTTTGTTTTTTGTTGTGTTTTCTCCCCTGTATCTGAGCCTGTTTGTTTGTCTTGTTCTGTTTCAAGAAAACTTGAAAATAAAATATTGAAAAAAATGAAATAAAAAATGTATCAGATATTTGACTAGACAGAATGAGAGCACAGTTATTAGTTTTGCATTTTTTCATTATTTTTCTTTTCTGGTCTTCAATTCAGTTTAGTTTCACTTAGTTTCTCGAGTGCGTTTATTTGTCAGGGGCATATGTTATAAGTATTACAATACAAACAACACTTTAGAGAAGGCAGTTGACTCTCAGTCATGTGACATCCCAGTCTCAATAAACACATAACCCCATGCTTGTTGTGTGGACACATTTGATCAACCATTTGACTACAACTAAAGACATTTTCTGTATATTTAGATTTTATTTAAGTTAGTTTTGTAAGAACACAATATTGTTTCAGTTAGGTTTTTTCTAAAATATTTTTTGTTTCACATCAGCTAACTTTATTCTTTCTTTTTCTGCACTTAGTTTTAGCTTTGTGAAGGTGTTCAGAGAAACTCACCTGTGCCATTTTCTTTCTTTTTTTGCCCATAGTGTCATCTTAGATCTGTCTAGGTGTCTGTCTATCTGTCTGCATGTCTGTCTGTTTGTCTGTCTGCCTGTCTGTCTGTCAAGGACCCATCAGAAACACTTAAAGGGACTGCAATTTTTTGCACATAATCTCACACATATAGGAAAACTGTAAACCATTTTGCCACAAATGATATCACTGGTCCATAACTTAACTCAAATCAACTCTATCATAGAGTTAGTTTGACATAGAGTCTCTATGTCAAACTAAATGAATGCCTGCAAACTGTTTACAGTTTTCGGATATGTGTGAGATTACAGTATGTGCAACATAAATTAGCTTTGAGAATTGGTGGTTCTCCTTTAAGCTTCCCCTGAAACTGCTTCATTCACCCCTGGAGGTCCTGAACTCCACCTTGAGATCCACTGGTCTAAACCGGACAGAGGGGGAGACGGGGTGGTTAGGAGGACTCTGCCCTCATGTGGTAGTAAGGGAAAAGTACAGTATTTACATTGTGCAAAACATGTATACCTTCAATAGCAGGGGCTCCCGAACTTTTCAGACCAAGTCCTACTAGATACCAAACCAAATTTGGAGGGTCGTCCCTTGATGGAGGGTGTGGAGGGAAGAGTAACATCAGATCCTGCTGGAGGTGGCAGCTCACAAAGCACCACATTTGTAGTATTTCAGTGAGCCACTGTTTCCATTTACAATTATCCATTTACTGTGAAAGTAACATGTCGCCTATTTTTTGCACAGTGGATACTGTAGTCCCTCGGACGAGAATCTGTATCTCTCATACAGCACCTCGTCCGGCAAATCAAAAGGATTGATTCTGTCGCGGAATATTCTCTCCCTCCTGAGAGCTCGTCTAACAATTTGCGTGCCGATATCAATGGGATCGTCAGGCCATTTTCCAACAGAATTGATTGGTCGGGAGGCGGCCCAGCGATCTCACTCTCGAACATAACTTGCTCTGGACCAGGTTAGCTGTTCAGCATAAGTTACCATGACAACGTACCCCGATAAAAAGTAAACCACCTTCGTGAGACTGAAAACCTATGGTTAACCCTGAAGTTACCTCACTAAGCTGAAATCCAGCTTCGTGCCACTGAACCCTGGACCCTGGTGTTTGTATCGATTTTACCTGCTTGGCTGCTTGACAAGTGCAATGGAGAGGTCACGGCAAGACAGCCCACAAAAAGGGACTGGTTTTGCATGTGGTGGCCACAGACAATTGCTCTCTTCTTATCCTATCCTTCCTGACTGATTCTTCTCTAGTTTTGTGTTCTGTTAAGTGTCCTTCTCACTACTGGTAGCATGAGGCGGTACCTGCAGCCCAATCAGGTTGCACTGGTAGCCCAGCTCCTCCAGGATGGCATGGATTAACTTCATACCTCAAAGTACACTTCTGTGGCTGAAATTGTCTCATTTGACCCTGCTATGCAGAAAAACACATCGGTAGTGATTGTTTCCCAACACCAGAGGGTGCTGCTTTCCAACCAAAAGCCAGGTTAACCTTATTCTCCTGCTGTTAAACGCATACTGTTTTTATACAGTTAAATAACCAAACCCAGTGTTATGTTTTGTAAAATATGTGAAGTTTTGATAGTGAAATTGGTCCCTATAACTTGTTTGTCATGTGTCATAATGTGTCCGTGTGTCCGTGCACCATACACATGGTTTCATGTCAACAGCTGATTATCCTCAGCTAGTCAGCCTAGATGAGTAATTAGTGTTAATATTATGTTAGTGTACTAAAACATAACACTATAGCCTTTATGTTAACATATTATAATGACAGTATTTAATATTTGTATAATGTGAGGATGTGTGGGTAGCAGAAGGCGTTGTTGTAGCCTAAGGGGACATTCACACCAAAAGCGTTTTTTTTTCAGTCAGAACGCTATGAAAATCATGTTGAGAGCGCTTCCATTGTGCACAAAACACAGCGCACGGAGCGTTTTTTTTGCGCTCCGTTTGTTTTCCCCTGTAGTCGGGTTCAGTACAGATCAGAACACAACGACCACAAGGACGGTAGCCAGCTAGTTTTGTCTGTTTGATGTTGTTCACTGTCAACACGAAAACCAGATTATTGCCAATTCTGGCAGCAGCGGAGGTCGAGAATACCTCGGGAGGAGAGAAGGTAGGAGGAGTGAAAAACACGAGCAGCGTGCTTTTCCTCTAATGTTCAACTTTTTTCAGCTTTAAAACGCCCACAGCGCTCCTCCAAAAACAACAGACGCCACCAGCGCTGAAACGCCAGGTGCGTTCATTAAAAGAGGAGCATGTCTAGCGCATCCTTACATAGAGAAGGAATTGCAGAAAGACGCTGACAGCTCCAAAAGCGCTTTTGGTGTGAATGGCCCGTAAGAGGCTAATTTCCACTAGACAGCACATCAGATTGTGAAATAGAAGGCCCACATTCATCATTTTAGTGGTTTTTGTTTCATTACATTTACTTTGTAATGTCATTTTTACATTGCTGTTTAGATTCTAGCAATCCAATGCCGAGATTTATGGCTGAGAAATAAATAATATAAATAATATAAATAATAATGAATAAATAATTCTGCACAGTCAGACTTTGCTGTCACTGAACCTTTATTTCTTACATGTTTGGTTGGACAGTTAGAGATGAACAGAACAATGAATTGAAAATAAATCAAAATCACAAAGTGAACCAATCAGAAGCTGCAATATACATTTCTTCATAGAGTTTGATCCTAAGTGGATTTAAGAACAAGACGTTTTCAAGCTGCAGGTAATCTCGATCCATCAAAAACATTTAAAGGGATAGTTCACATTTTCTACAGTCTAGACCTATTTGTTAGTTACCAATCATGATGTTGATTGTTCTTTCTCAGCACAATACCTGTACCTCATAGTAGCTCTGGAAAGTTGGGAAATAAAACAAACGGTCAATGGGGTCATGCTCCTGTTTGTACAAGCTGACTGAAGCTCACTGAAAATCACTTTGTGTGGACTGTGGATGAATGTTTAATTATGTTTAAAGTATGTTCATGCCATTTGCACTATGGGCAGTGAATACGCCACTGTCTGTGGCGTGTCTTACTGCTCTATTGCTCGTTGCTTCTTGTTTTTTATTTATATATCTTTTATTTTTTGCACTATGTTGTAACGGAGCCTACAGCACAAGAATTTCACACGTGATACTTGTACTACGGAGTGACAATAAAAATCTTGAATCTTGAATCTTGAATTCAGTCAGTTTATACAGGAGCGTGACCCCATTAGGGTAGACTTAAAAAAAAAAGTGAACTATCCCTTTAAAGGACGGCTTTCCCGTGGGGAATATGAATATATATTAAATCTCACGCCCCTAAGGTTTTCGAATCGGTTGAAATTTTTGAAATTGGTTCTTCACAGCCAGAGATATCAACCGAAATCCACTCTGTGTGTGTGTGTGTGTGGGGGGGGGGGGGGGTGGTGGAGGGGAGGGGCGGGTGCGGGCACCCGAAATCCTACATTTCCCACAATGCACTGGGCTCGCGTGGCCTTCGTTTCCACGCCCACCCCTCAGGCATTTGGCTGATATCAAACTCCAGTAGGTGGCGGTAATGCACATATGCTTGCCAACCGCCATAAAAGCTAAAGAAGAAGAAGAAGAAGAAGAAGGCTGCGACATATAAACATTTAGTAGAACAAGAAAAAATAAAAAAATAAATTGCCTCCAAATTGCACCAAATTTAAACGGTAGTATATATGTCGGGAGATGTCTTCATAAAAAAAAATTCATGCATTTTAAAGGTCCCATTCCGTGCAAAAGCTGTTTTTACTTGTAAATGCATATTTACTGCTGTCAGCCCTCCCTGTAATGAGTGGTCACACGCTCAGAACTGCCACAGTTGGATTTGTCCCTATCCAGCGTCCCCCTGCAGTCTCCTCCAAGCCACACCCCCAAACGCTTTGTTTGCCCAGAGGGGAATTGGGACGTCACTAGCTTCCTCCTGCATACTGCGCGGGTCTCTCTCACACAAGCTACCTGCACCATTTAGTCTATAGCCACAAAATTAACACTTCTAGCTGGAGCGACGCCAACTGTACGTGATCCAGCAACTGCAGAGGTGCATTCGGTAAGTCTAGGCATTTTGAGATGTCCTCTTTAGCGTAGTACCGTTAAGTTAACGATAACTCGCAACCTAGCGTGCTGGTCCACAGACGCTAATCTGATTGGCCGCTGGGAGCCTGGGGCGGGCTCTCCCTCAGCGGCCAATGGGAACTGTTAGTTCTGAATATACAGTATTATAGAAACAGGCCATTCTTGGGAAGCGACGAGATGAGGAAGTGAGAACTCCGTCACAACAAACGGGGTTGCTATATTTTCGACAGATTAATCCAGAATCGTGTTTTATGGACCAGAGACACACGTTTTTAAGAGGTTACAGCTGCACGAATTGGGACCTTTAACTCATTGAATGCCATGGACGTCCTTCGACGTCCAATTAAATAGTGACGTAGAGTGCCACGGACGTCCTTCGACGTCCAATGCGTTTTTTGACGGTGGGGCATCGATCAAAGCCCCCTGCATCTCCTGTCCAATTATTGTAGGTATTGAAGGTCTATAACCTATTTTACGGACTCATTAGGTGGCGACAGTGCTTGCTCGGTGCAGTCCAGATTAGAGACAGGTCCGAGAAACAGCCTAAAAGCCGTGGATCAAAGACAAACCGATGCATGCTCCCAGAGCCATTTGCTCTGTCGCGGGAGCTGACATTGGCTCCAAACAGGAGTCAATCCGCGCTCACAACTGAGCCCCTCTGTCCCTGTCTGTCTGTCTGTCTGTCTGTATAGTTTCTCCACCCGATTAGCAGCCAGGAAAGCAGCCCCTGACGCCAAACCATTCAGCAATCCGGGTTGGCTCTTCCCTGCTGTGGCGCTGAGAGCCGACAGCAGCACACAAACGCAGCACTCCGAAAATATAATGGTTGCGTGAGGCTGTGTGCAGTGTGGGGAGGAGTTTACGGGGGGAGGGGGGGAGGGGGGTGGTGCACGCAGGGCATCACACAACAACTACGTCACTACATCAGAAAATATTATCTTCAGACTCAGTGAATGTGCTTGAAATGCTGCATTTCACAAAAGGCGGATTATCTCAGCTAATAATTTGAAAAGCCTGAAAACGCTGAAAACAACCTATCTTCTCCGGCTCATAACTAAAGAACGGAAAATGGTATCAATAAACTTTTTTTTGCTGATGATACAATAGAGCCAGCTCGTTCTTGTGCGTGTTCGGTGTTTACATAGTAATATCACACAATATTCTGTGGGCCTCGAGAAATCACTGAAAACGCTCTGAAAACTCTGGCACTGGGAGCATCCGTTCTCCAAAAGTGGCTGGCACTCAATGAGTTAAGGCATTTTCCTAGGAGTTACGCGCATCTGATGTTGTAACTATTTCATGTAAAAATGTGTAAAAACGGGTACATTGCTCAGCGTTGATTTCGTTACTTCAACGCACCTACTACTAGATGTAAAATTTGACGAGCTTTCCAATGCCGCCAGTCCCGTGTCTGTACGTGCTTCCGTTCCCGAGATGTGGTCTCTTTGCAAGGAGCTATGGAAAGCTAACATTAGCTAGCGTAGGCTAGGCGGTGGAAAAAGATGGCTGCCTTTTGTTTTTCTTCAATACCTCTGAAGGGGCGTGGAGGACCTCTAGAGGCGGGACCATGGCGGCACAGGCCCACAAGTAGTGTAGTTCATAGGTGCTCGACTTCCGCAAGGCTGGACTTGACGCCCCGACGCGTTTTGCGTCAGAGCGTCATGAAAATAATGTGAGAGATGGTTGATAGCTTTGGTTGTGAACAACCAATTTCAAAAATTTCAACGGATTCGAAAACCTTAGGGGCGTGAGATTTAATATATATTCATATTCCCCACGGGAAAGCCGTCCTTTAAGTCAAACTATGGAAATCCTGCACACTGACAACAAAATCAATTTGTTTAAAGCCCCAATAAGCATTTTTCTCACCTTAATATAACAGCTTTTTAGTCATTGGAGATGGTACAGTGACTTATAACAGAGAGAATGTCGCCTCTATTGGTCACACACCGCCCTCCAAAGGCCTCTCCTGGGACTACGCAATTTCATGCCTGCGTCCCGGAGGCAGCCTGGAGGCACATACTGCGCATGCGCTGTACAGCTGAAGCGCTGTGTTCAGTAAAACAACGAAGTAACTCGGTACGGATTTGCTACGAAAATGACGTTTCACGTACAGTAACTATGGATTATTATATCATCATGTGGTGAGTACCCGATGTCACAACATGTACATAGAGCTTTCTCGCGCTGTGTTTTGTTGACTTTGAACGGCGATATCGATACCGATACTATTGCACCCAAAGGGCAGTTTCCCCAATAGCAAAACTTGTTCTATATGTACTCGGCTTGGGAAATAACTTATTACATCTAATCTTACTTGTTAGTGTTTTTGTTTATGTGTTTTCTTTCTTGTATTTTATTTCATTGCGTGTCTGTCATGCAATGTGTATTGTTGTCTTGGACCCCAGGAAGACTAGCTATCATCTAGGCATTAGCCAATGGGGATCCTAATAATAAACAATAAACAACAATCTGGTTACTGTAATCATGATAGAAAAAAGGTAACTGTAATACATTAGTCACAGAAAAAATATGTAATGATTATAGTTACATAGTAAAACAACGGGATTACTAGCATTAACATTCATTGTATATTCTATTTATTGTATATTTATGCAAGTGGACGTGCACTGTAAATATTGACTATTCTTATTGTCTAACTTATGTTTGATATCATATGGTGCAAATAAATAAAACCTCAAAAACCTAAAACCCTGGAGGGGGGAAAACACACGGCTGTTAAAAAGGACAAGTGCACCCAAAAAATAAATGACTAGAAACCAGATATCTCTGAAGATGGAAATATTGTTATTGTATTATTATTAATGTGAAACAGGCGACACTAGATAGATTGGCTGAAAGCCTGCTGTAACCAACACATAAAGTCTGAAATGAGTATTACAGGAAAAATGTCCTCCTGAGGAGCATGCCCCCGGACTGTAGTAGTCAAATGCAGGACATTTGTTCAAAAATAATGCAAAAGTAACAAAAAGTAATCAGTTACATTACTTTTATATTGTGATTGCATTAGTGATTATCAACCTGCAACCAGGTAATTAGTAATTGTATCACATTAAACAAATTTCAGGTATATGTCTGTGTGTCTATGTGTATATGTCATTGATGCTCAACTTGCTTTGCCCCATGGGGTACTTTTGCAAAATGAGTCCAGGGGCCAGTTATTAAACAAACATTGATACAAAATAATTTTTTTTGGGAGCAGAATGTCAGCTTTTAGGGTGCCATCCGGAGTTTAGTCTGACAATTTAAATGTTGAAGCTTTTGACACTCTGCCATGAACCCACATAGCATCAATCTGAACCACCAAGCAGAATGCAAACACATCATCAAAGCAATAATCAGGGCAACAATGCAAACACAGGGAGTAGTGTAAACACAGTGCGTCACTATCTGTACTGCCCCCCACACTTCCTGAATGGTATTGCATCAAGGACTTTTTGATATCAAAGACATACAAGTGGATTGTATGCAACAAGTTGGAAGCGGCAACGTCTGTTATTTAGAAGAAGAGGATGTTAGGCATCGGATAGCGTCTTCACTTCAAGTTTCTGGCTCAGGTAAATCATCTTTTAAGACCTAACTAGACGCGAGAGCGGTGCGCTGGTCTGATGGGAAATGCTACGTGGGTCCCCCGGCGCTAATGCTCAGTATGAGCGAGAAGCGCCCGGCTAGCAGGGTAAACCTGCACCATGCTCTTTAAGTTAAGTTAGTCAGGTTAAGTCAGTTAAGTCAGAGAAGCTTGTTCCCGCTGGAGACAGTGGAGGCGCTCTTCAGCAGGTTAGATGCAGCGGTGTTCCTTCACAGTAGATGAGTGTCTGAACAGTTTCTTACAGCGGACACAGCTGTAAGGTTTAGCTCCAGTGTGGATGCGTTTATGGATTTTTAGAGTAGCTAACCGTCTGAACCTGCTCCCACATTGGTCACAGCTGTGGGGTTTAACTCCAGTGTGAATGTGTTTATGTGTTGTTAGGCTATGTAACTCTCTGTCCTTACACAGTTTCCTCGGACACTGTTCCACCTCCATACCTTCCACCACTTCCAAATTCACTGAACCACTCTACCCTGGGTTTGGGCTGGTCGGTTCCTCAGTGTCTCTGTGTCAGATAGACGAGTAATGATGGTTCACTCTGTTCTTCTCTCTCTCTCTCTCTCTCTCTCTCTCTCTCTCTCTCTCTCTCACACACACAGAGTGAGAATTAAAGTGAGTATATTAGCATTTCCTATGTGTACTGCTTATCTCATTGTAAACAAACATCTGTCATTGTAAACAGAGTGGATTGAATGTGAACAGCAACTGAACAGAGTTTGAATTTCACATGCACAACATGTCTGACTTAGAAAATAAAATTAATCAGATTGTTCTTTTGGGAGTATTTGGGACCCGTTTCTAGCCTACCTCGATATTAGGGGCAGCAGGTGACTTGCCCGGCTATTCCTCATTGACCTCTTACACAACATCTCCTAGAAGCACATAAGCACCCTATCCAGCTGGTAGCACGATATTATATTACGAAACTGTAATATTGAGTGTCGTTGCGGCTTGTTTTTGTTGTGTTTTCTCCCCTGTATCTGAGCCTGTTTGTTTGTCTTGTTCTGTTTCAAGAAAACTTGAAAATAAAATATTGAAAAAAATGAAATAAAAAATGTATCAGATATTTGACTAGACAGAATGAGAGCACAGTTATTAGTTTTGCATTTTTTCATTATTTTTCTTTTCTTGTCTTCAATTCAGTTTAGTTTCACTTAGTTTCTCGAGTGTGTTTATTTGTCAGGGGCAAATGTTATAAGTATTACAATACAAACAACACTTTAGAGAAGGCAGTTGACTCTCAGTCATGTGACATCCCAGTCTCAATAAACACATAACCCCATGCTTGTTGTGTGGACACATTTGATCAACCATTTGACTACAACTAAAGACATTTTCTGTATATTTAGATTTTATTTAAGTTAGTTTTGTAAGAACACAAAATTGTTTCAGTTAGGTTTTTTCTAAAATATTTTTTGTTTCACATCAGCTAACTTTATTCTTTCTTTTTCTGCACTTAGTTTTAGCTTTGTGAAGGTGTTGAGAAACTCACCTGTGCCATTTTCTTTCTTTTTTTGCCCATAGTGTCATCTTAGATCTGTCTAGGTGTCTGTTTATGTCTGCATGTCTGTCTGTTTGTCTGTCTGCCTGTCTGTCTGTCAAGGACCCATCAGAAACACTTAAATGGACTGCAATTTTCAAAGCTGATTTATTTTGCACGTAATCTCACACATATAGGAAAACTGTAAACCATTTTGCCACAAATGATATCACTGGTCCATAACTTAACTCAAATCAACTCTATCATAGAGTTAGTTTGACATAGAGTCTCTATGTCAAACTAAATGAATGCCTGCAAACTGTTTACAGTTTTCGGATATGTGTGAGATTACAGTATGTGCAACATAAATTAGCTTTGAGAATTGGTGGTTCTCCTTTAAGCTTCCCCTGAAACTGCTTCATTCACCCCTGGAGGTCCTGAACTCCACCTTGAGATCCACTGGTCTAAACCGGACAGAGGGGGAGACGGGGTGGTTAGGAGGACTCTGCCCTCATGTGGTAGTAAGGGAAAAGTACAGTATTTACATTGTGCAAAACATGTATACCTTCAATAGCAGGGGCTCCCGAACTTTTCAGACCAAGTCCTACTAGATACCAAACCAAATTTGGAGGGTCGTCCCTTGATGGAGGGTGTGGAGGGAAGAGTAACATCAGATCCTGCTGGAGGTGGCAGCTCACAAAGCACCACATTTGTAGTATTTCAGTGAGCCACTGTTTCCATTTACAATTATCCATTTACTGTGAAAGTAACATGTCGCCTATTTTTTGCACAGTGGATACTGTAGTCCCTCGGACGAGAATCTGTATCTCTCATACAGCACCTCGTCCGGCAAATCAAAAGGATTGATTCTGTCGCGGAATATTCTCTCCCTCCTGAGAGCTCGTCTAACAATTTGCGTGCCGATATCAATGGGATCGTCAGGCCATTTTCCAACAGAATTGATTGGTCGGGAGGCGGCCCAGCGATCTCACTCTCGAACATAACTTGCTCTGGACCAGGTTAGCTGTTCAGCATAAGTTACCATGACAACGTACCCCGATAAAAAGTAAACCACCTTCGTGAGACTGAAAACCTATGGTTAACCCTGAAGTTACCTCACTAAGCTGAAATCCAGCTTCGTGCCACTGAACCCTGGACCCTGGTGTTTGTATCGATTTTACCTGCTTGGCTGCTTGACAAGTGCAATGGAGAGGTCACGGCAAGACAGCCCACAAAAAGGGACTGGTTTTGCATGTGGTGGCCACAGACAATTGCTCTCTTCTTATCCTATCCTTCCTGACTGATTCTTCTCTAGTTTTGTGTTCTGTTAAGTGTCCTTCTCACTACTGGTAGCATGAGGCGGTACCTGCAGCCCAATCAGGTTGCACTGGTAGCCCAGCTCCTCCAGGATGGCATGGATTAACTTCATACCTCAAAGTACACTTCTGTGGCTGAAATTGTCTCATTTGACCCTGCTGTGCAGAAAAACACATCGGTAGTGATTGTTTCCCAACACCAGAGGGTGCTGCTTTCCAACCAAAAGCCAGGTTAACCTGATTCTCCTGCTGTTAAACGCATACTGTTTTTATACAGTTAAATAACCAAACCCAGCGTTGTTTTGTAAAATAATATGTGAAGTTTTGATAGTAAAATTGGTCCCTACAACTTGTTTGTCATGTGTCATATGTGTCCGTGTGTCCGTGCACCATACACATGGTTTCATGTCAACAGCTGATTATCCTCAGCTAGTCAGCCTAGATGAGTAATTAGTGTTATTATGTTAGTGTACTAAAACATAACACTATAGCCTTTATGCTAACATATTATAATGACAGTATTTAATATTTGTGTAGGATGTTGTGTGGGTATAGCAGCAGGCGTTGTTGTAGCCTAAGTAGTAGTGTAGTAGTTCACACCAAAAGCGTTTTTTTTTTCAGTCAGAACGCTATGAAAATCATGTTGAGAGCGCTTCCATTGTGAACAAAACAGTGCATGGAGCGTTTTTTTTGCACTCCGTTTGTTTTCCCCTGTAGTCGCGTTCAGTACAGATCAGAACACAACGACCACAAGGACGGTAGCCAGCTAGTTTTGTCTGTTTGATGCTGTTCACTGTCAACATGAAAACCAGATTATTGCCAATTCTGGCAGCAGCGGAGGTCGAGAATACCTCGGGAGGAGAGAAGGTAGGAGTGAAAAACACGAGCAGCGCGCTTTTCCTCTAATGTTCAACTTTTTTCAGCTTTAAAACGCCCACAGAGCTCCTCCAAAAACAACACACGCCACCAGCGCTGAAACGCCAGGTGCGTTCTTTAAAAGAGGAGCATGTCTAGCGCATCCTTACATAGAGAATGAATTGCAGAAAGACGCTGGCAGCTCCAAAAGCGCTTTTGGTCTGAATGGCCTCTAAGAGGCTAATTTCCACTAGACAGTACATCAGGTTGTGAAATAGAAGGCCCACATTCATCATTTTAGTGGTTTTTGTAATGTCATTTTTACATTGCTGTTTACATTCTAGCAATCCAATGCCGAGATTTATGGCTGAGAAATAAATAATATAAATAATAATGAATAAATAATTCTGCACAGTCAGACTTTGCTGTCACTGAACCTTTATTTCTTACATGTTTGGTTGGACAGTTAGAGATGAACAGAATAATTAATTGAAAATAAATCAAAATCACAAAGTGAACCAATCAGAAGCTGCAATACACATTTCTTCATAGAGTTTGATCCTAAGTGGATTTAAGAACAAGACGTTTTCAAGCTGCAGGTAATCTCGATCCATCAAAAACATTTAAAGGGATAGTTCACATTTTCTACAGTCTAGACCTATTTGTTAGTTACCAATTATGATGTTGATTGTTCTTTCTCAGCACAATACCTGTTCCTCATAGTAGCTCTGGAAAGTTGGGAAATAAAAAAACGGTCAATGGGGTCATGCTCCTGTTTGTACAAGCTGACTGAAGCTCACTGAAAATCACTTTGTGTGGACTGTGGATGAATTCAGTCAGTTTATACAGAAACGTGACCCCATTAGGGTAGACTTAAAAAAAAAAAGTGAACTATCCCTTTAAGTCAAACTATGGAAATCCTGCACACTGACAACAAAATCAATTTGTTTAAAGCCCCAATAAGCATTTTTCTCACCTTAATATACGGTAACAGCTTTTTAGTCATTGGAGATGGTACAGTGACTTATAACAGAGAGAATGTCGCCTCTATTGGTCACACACCGCCCTCCAAAGGCCTCTCCTGGGACTACGCAATTTCATGCCTGCGTCCCGGAGGCAGCCTGGAGGCACATACTGCGCATGCGCTGTACAGCTGAAGCGCTGTGTTCAGTAAAACAACGAAGTAACTCAGTACGGATTTGCTACGAAAATGACGTTTCACGTAACTATGGATTATTATATCATCACGTGGTGAGTACCCAACATCACAACATGTACATAGAGCTTTCTCGCGCTGTGTTTTGTTGACTTTGAACGGCGATATCGATACCGATGCTATTGCACCCAAAGGGCAGTTTCCCCAATAGCAAAACTTGTTCTATATGTACTCGGCTTGGGAAATAACTTATTACATGTAATCTTATTTGTTAGTGTTTTTGTTTATGTGTTTTCTTTCTTGTATTTTATTTCATTGCGTGTCTGTCATGCAATGTGTATTGTTGTCTTGGACCCCAGGAAGACTAGCTATCATCTAGGCATTAGCCAATGGGGATCCTAATAATAAACAATAAACAACAATCTGGTTACTGTAATCATGATAGAAAAAAGGTAACTGTAATACATTAGTCACAGAAAAAATATGTAATGATTATAGTTACATAGTAAAACAACGGGATTACTAGCATTAACATTCATTGTATATTCTATTTATTGTATATTTATGCAAGTGGACGTGCACTGTAAATATTGACTATTCTTATTGTCTAACTTATGTTTGATATCATATGGTGCAAATAAATAAAACCTAAAAAACCTAAAACCCTGGAGGGGGAAAAACACACGGCTGTTAAAAAGGACAAGTGCACCCAAAAAATAAATGACTAGAAACCAGATATCTCTGAAGATGGAAATATTGTTATTGTATTATTATTAATGTGAAACAGGCGACACTAGATAGATTGGCTGAAAGCCTGCTGTAACCAACACATAAAGTCTGAAATGAGTATTACAGGAAAAATGTCCTCCTGAGGAGCATGCCCCCGGACTGCAGTAGTCAAATGCAGGACATTTGTTCAAAAAGAATCCAAAAGTAACAAAAAGTAATCAGCTACATTACTTTTATATTGTGATACTTGGATTGCATTAGTGATTATCAACCTGCAACCAGGTACCGTAAATTCCGGACTATAAGGCGCACCGGTGTATAAGCCGCACCTTCAAAGTTGACTATTTTTTTCTTATATAAGCCGCACCGGACTATAAGCCGCGGGTGTTTTAATGGTATTTTTTTTTATTTTTTTTTATTGTGTTTTAATGTTTAATTACCATATGTAATGCTCCCATTTATTAACATTTCAACAAAACAACATAACACAACACCACCTGTGTTGTTATTTACAGTGCACACAGTGTCATACAGTGTCATACAGTGTCATACAGTGTCATACAGTGTGGTGAAAAGAGGGCAAGAGAGGAAATTAAAACAGAAGTGGCTTTATAGTTAGAAAGAGTGCTAAAAAAGAGAGATTTTTTTTTTTTTTTTTTTTTTTTTGAAAAAATCCATAGATAAGCCGCACCGTTATATAAGCCGCAGGGGCCAAAAAAGGCCAAAAAACGGGAAAAAAGGTGCGGCTTATAGTCCGGAATTTACGGTAATTAGTAATTGTATCACATTACATTTTTTTCAGGTATATGTCTGTGTGTCTATGTGTATATGTCAGGGATGCTCAACTTGCTTTGCCCGGGGGGTACTTTTGCAAAATGAGTCCAGGGGCCAGTTATTAAACAAACATTGATACAAAATAATTTTTTTTGGGAGTAGAATGTCAGCTTTTAGGGTGCCATCTGGAGTTTAGTCTGACAATTTCAATGTTGAAGCTTTGGCACTCTGCCATGAACCCACATAGCATCAATCTGAACCACCAAGCAGAATGCAAACACATCATCAAAGCAATAATCAGGGCAACAATGCAAACACAGGGAGTAGTGTAAACACAGTGCGTCACTGTCTGTACTGCCCCCCACACTTCCTGAATGGTATTGCATCAAGGACTTTTTGATATCAAAGACATACAAGTGGATTGTATGCAACAAGTTGGAAGCGGCAACATCTGTTATTTAGAAGAAGAGGATGTTAGGCATCGGATAGCGTCTTCACTTCAAGTTTCTGGCTCAGGTAAATCATCTTTTAAGACCTAACTAGACGCGAGAGCGGTGCGCTGGTCTGATGGGAAATGCTACGTGGGTCCCCCGGCGCTAATGCTCAGTATGAGCGAGAAGCGCCCGGCTAGCAGGGTAAACCTGCACCATGCTCTTTAAGTTAAGTTAGTCAGGTTAAGTCAGTTAAGTCAGAGAAGCTTGTTCCCGCTGGAGACAGTGGAGGCGCTCTTCAGCAGGTTAGATGCAGCGGTGTTCCTTCACAGTAGATGAGTGTCTGAACAGTTTCTTACAGCGGACACAGCTGTAGGGTTTAGCTCCAGTGTGGATGCGTTTATGGATTTTTAGGGTAGTTAACAGTCTGAACCTGCCCCCACATTGGTCACAGCTGTGGGGTTTAACTCCAGTGTGAATGTGTTTATGTGTTGTTAGGCTATGTAACATACTGAACCTGCTCCCACATTGGTCACAGCTGTAGGGTTTATCTCCAGTGTGGATGCGTTTATGGATTTTTAGGGTACCTGACCGTCTGAACCTGCGACCACATTGGTCACAGCTGTAGGGTTTAACTACAGTGTGAATGCGTTGGTGTCTTTTTAGGTTAGCTAAAAGACTGAACCTGCTCCCACATTGGTCACAGCTGTAGGGTTTATCTCCAGTGTGAACATATGTATGCCTTTTTAGGTGAGCTAAAAGACGGAACCTGCTCCCACATTGGTCACAGCTGTAGGCTTTAACTCTAGTGTGAATGTGTTTATGTGTTGTTAGGTTACTTAACTGACTGAACCTGCTCCCACATTGGTCACACCTGTAGGGTTTAACTTCAGTGTGGATGCGTTGGTGTGTTTTTAGGCTACCTAACCGACTGAACCTGCTCCCACATTGGTCACAGTTGTAGGGTTTAACTCCAGTGTGGATGCGTTGGTGTGTTTTTAGGCCACCTAACTCACTGAACCTGCTTTCACATTGGTCACACCTGTAGGGTTTAACTCCAGTGTGAATGCGTTTATGTGATATTAGGCTACCTAACTGCCTGAACCTGCTCCCACATTGGTCACAGCTGTAGGGTTTAGCTCCAGTGTGAATGTGTTGATGTCGTCTTAGGACACCTGAATCACTGAACCTCCTCCCACATTCCTCACAGTAGTGGGGTTTCTCTCCAGTGTGAATGCGTTGGTGACTTTTTAGGCTACCTGACTCTCTGAAACACTTCCCACACTCCTGACAGGAGTAAGGCTTCTCCCCTGAGTGAACTCTCTGATGACGCGTTAACGAAGAAAGTGTTGTGTATGTTTTGTCACACTGATCACAGCGGTGACGTCTGGGTCCGCTGGTGTCTCTCTGTTAACATAAGAAGATATAAAGAAAGAATCAGGACAGAGAGACTGTGGGCCCTATCTTGGCAAAAGCAGTAATTTAGCGTTTGCGCTCGTTTAACGCCGTGCGCAATGCAAATTGGGGGCGTGCACAAGCGCATGCCTGTTATAATTGTACCCACCCCATAGGCGTGCCAAATGCCAAAGCAGGCGTTTCAGCGCTAAAATGTGGGGATAGATGGCATTATCCTATCGTCAGCAGCGCGCAATTACTTTGCGCTAAGAGCTTTGAAAAGGACCTCTTATCCGCTAAAACAGTTGCTGCGCTTGAGCGCACCATGATCTTAGAGCAGCGCAGCACAGAAACGTCATTACGCACGGACGTGCCACCCCAGGACATCAAATTCTGCTGCTAAAATTGTAGCCTACTTGCAATAGGCTATTCACCTTCACCTGCTATAACTATAACCCAGAGGGTCGTTGGTAGAGCCCGACCGATATGGGATTTTTGAAACCGATACGATACCGATTTTAGGGAATAAAAAATTACCGATACCGATAATATCGGCCGATATTTTTATTTTATTTTATTTTTGTTTTTATCATCAAATGTTTATCCCCCATTAGTGCTAATCCCCCATTAGTGCTAATTTTTTATTTATTTATCCTGGTTGCTGCTCCACCCTCTGCCGATCTGGGGAGAGCCGAAAACTGGCTCCATGCTTCCACATGGGCAGTTAGCCAGCCGCTTCTTTTCACCTGACAGGGGAAGCTTCACCGGTAGGACATAGCACGTGGGAGGATCACGATATTCCAACGAGTTCCCCTCCCTCCGAACAGGCGCCCTTAACGACCAGAGGAGGCACCACATCAGCAACCCTCAAATATCAAACACTTGACAAAGATATGATTGAGTTGACATGAATTGAAATATGTGATGTAGGCAGGATATTTTACAGCTTATTAATAAACTCAATGCAATGAAACAGTAAACTTAACTGGGAATTTAATAATTATAAATAACTAGAAATACAAAAACACAATAGAACAAATAGTTAAGAAAAAATATCAAATATACACAACATGCTGTCCATGCTGTCTATAACTTATATATATATATATATTAAAAAAAAATAAAAAAAATCGGCCGATATTTTTTTTTTTTTTTACCGATACCGATATATCAATAATCGCCAATATCGGCCGATAATATCGGTCGGGCTCTAGTCGTTGGCATCACAGCCGATCTGTCACAAGCTCTCTCCATCTCTCTCTGTCCTCGGCACGAGTCGTTTTAATTGAGTCCACTGTAAATCCTCCAATCTTTTGTTTTGTCTCCGCCGTTTACCCGCTGCAAACACGTTTCTATTGTCCCACACCAGTCAACAAAATAACCCGAATTGCATCAAAACACATGTTTTTAACAGGTATATGATGTGATGGTGTCGTTATGAGATAGGAATAATATATACAGTCAATAGGCCTACACCTATCCAAATTACGCATGGGGAGAAGTACAGCATGCCTCACGCAAACTGTACAGGGAGTGCAAGACGGGAATCTGATTGGCCTTTGATTGTAATGCCCAGGCATTGCCAGACCACACCTGTGAATAATTCTTGTGGTTAACACCGCACAAATCCCGTTTGCGCTGTGCATAAATTATTTGGCACGTCTCTAATCTGCGTTTGCACCCGTTGTTGTGACGAGTTATGCTTCCCTGTTTTTAATTGCATCACCACCATATATTGGGGCTGTTTTAACTTAAAAACAGGGAGGTCGCGTCTACCCAAACAATTATATTGTTTTGAAACAGTTACGTTTCTGTATAAATCATTACAATATGCTCCCGTGAGGTGGGGATGTGTTTGGCGGCGGGGGTGCAAAACTCAGCATAACACCTGGACACTGGCGCATGGCAGACTGCTATCGTCGTGCAGAGACAATAGTATAAGGCAGGCGCAAACAGGTGTGCAAAGTGCACAAAGCGGATAGCGCCTGTACCAAGATAGAGCCCTGTGTGTGTGTGTGTGTGTGTGTGTGTGTGCGTGCGCACTAGAGAGCTGCGCGGGCCTGACATTTTGGCCCCCAGCCCGTGACATGCAGGCCCGTGCCCGGCCCGGCCCGGAGGAGTTATGAAATTAATCGGCCCCAGCCCGCCGCAAGGCCCGACATCAATATCACGATATGACGACACATCTCTCTCTCTCCCTCTCTGTGCATGCTGCCGCGCTGCTGAACTCGTTGGTCCAAAACGTTGCTAGACTGTGTTGCCTATAAAGACAACCACCGCAGCTTTCTCTCTGTCTCTCTCTCCCCCTCTCACACACGCTACCGTGGCCTATCAAAATCCACACATATTGTCTCGAGAAAGAGAACGTTAGATCGTTTAATTGCCAACAGCAACAATGCCCACAAACTGAAACATTATGTCACTCAAGCATATCGAAATTAAAACGGCAGACTTACCGTTTATAGCTGCATTGAATAACGTCACATTAGTGTCCTCACAATGTATGGTAGATGGGTTTGTTTTCCACAGGTTGAAATGAGCTTTCCCTACTGCAGTGGGGACTGTTTAACTCTCCCCTCGCAAACTTTGTTTTATGTCCATCGATCTTATTTCTCTCTCACGACACGGACGCACGCGGCTTGTTTTGTTGTTGTTTTTTATGCTGACAGTGACAGCACGCTGACTGAAACATGTCATGACGTGGATTGTGGACTGGAGTGGCAGACTAACGTCACGGTGAGGGTGTGTGTGTGTGTGTGTGTGGGGACGGTGTGTGCGTGTCTGTGCGCTCCTCCTCTTGGTCTCATTCTGCTGTGTAAAATAAAGCGAGTAATACAACTTCATTTTATTTTATTATTGAAACGGGCCCGAACCTGGCCCGGCCCCGGCGGCTCGGAGCAATTCATTCAAAAAAAGCCTGTATTGGCCAGGCCCGAGGGGCCCGCGCGGGTACCCTCGGGTTTGCAGCTCTCTAGTGCGCACAGGCCTGTGTGTGTGTGTGTGTGTGTTTGCGTGTGTTTGTGTTGCAACATCAGTGATATACAACGGTGATATTTTGTCTCACCTCTTCTGAAGAATTCACCTTGACAGCGTTCCTCTCCTCTTCCCGCCAATCAGCTCTGACATCATCAAACAGAGACAGACAGTAAGACGGGCAACACCCACAAAAACAATAATAATAATAATAATAATCATCATCATAATAATCATAATAATAATGTAGCAGCAAGCAGTAATTGTTGGATCCACGCAGTTCTCTGAAGACTAAAACATACTGAAGAAATACTAAGGTTTCATTAATGCGAGTGGAAAAACAGTAAAAGTGCTGCTGTCCAACAGACAGCGTCTCAAATAAGTCATTTAAAACACTAGAGGGCACTGGACTCGGCCACACCCATTAGCACACCGCTTTTTGGTCAGTGCATGTGATAATCAGTTCTATAGGCCCATGACCTAGTTATGATAATCAGTTCTATAGGCCCACTTACTCCTGTTACTTACTCTCCAACCCTGCTCATATAGGTCTCCTTACCTTTGAGAAGACTGGCAGGGGCTCCTCTGGTTGCGTTGACGACCTCTCTCCACCCGTGGACGTGTCACCCGTGCTCCACTTCCCAATGTCGGGCTCTGCATTTTCCTGTCCAGATACGCCCTGCCCAGCTCTGTCTTCAGGACATCTGTGAGGAGCACACAGGGCCTCCTGCTACAGGATGGAACACAGAGAGAACCATTGACAAACATCCTACAACTGTCACCTCCAACCCATTGCAGCCAATCAAGAAAGAGATTCTCACTCTTAGCACATCTGTCATTCACACTTCCCCTATTAGCTGAACAATAGGGGGCAGTAAAGGGCTGCAGTAAGGAGAGGTAGGCAAGTGGACAGGGGTAAGACGTGCAGTCATAAGCTTGGTCTTGAATTGTGGGGCTTTAGCATGGCAGGTTGGAGCACTGTAGTAAACACATGCTGTACACACAGACAAGAGAGTGGGGGTGGGACGACACATCGTTACTAGGGCTGTCAGCGTTTTTTTTTAATCGCGTTAATCGCATGTCGCTATTTTGTCCCTTCGTCACACCCGTACTTGTAGTCAAGCCGGTCGCAGCCGTTTCCTGTCTCCTGCCTGTGCAGGCATGGAAGAGAAAGACAGCAATACGCTTCTAAATGGCTCGTTTTACTTTAAAAAAAATCCCAAATGGCACAGTGGACAAGTCAACAGTAGTTTGCACCTTGTGTAAAACGTAATTAAAATATCACCGAAGTACATCGAGTTTGAGCTATCACCTAAAAGCTAAACATAATGGAGCAGCTAGCGGCCAGCTAGCAGCCAGCCAGCTAGCGCGAGACTCATCACTCATTCTTCCTTCAGAGTCCCGGATGTGCGGGTCCTCTACTAACGCCGGGATTGCACTGGTTGCATTTGCGTTGCGGCTGTGCTCCGGTTTTGCTCCGTGCTCCGCCAACACTAACCGGCTGCGTGCAGAGCACGTCACGGCTCCGCTCCGCCAGACAGCTAGAGTGACGAGACCGACAAGTTCTCGCGGTGAAATGGTGCGAGACAATTTGTATGTGGTTTTCCACTTCAATGATGAACTTTTCCTCATACATGTTTGTCCTCTGGCTTGATATTGAATGCTGTAAACACCTCTGCCCTGTTGATTTCATGCCTGGCTCCGCCCAACTTGCTGCAGCTTTGCTCCGACATCCGTGGAAAATAGAAGCCTTGCGTATCTTTTTCGGAGAGCTCCGGATCGTCGGAGCTGGGACGGAGTAGACACGCAACGCAGCGGAGTAGGTGGGAGTTGACACAATGATTAGAGTGGAAACGTATCGGCTCCGAAGCCGTACCGCAGCGCAGACGGACCGAACACGGACTCAGTGGAATGTGGCCGTAACCACTGGGAGGTCGGCTCCAATGGCTTCATGTGATATACACGTTATCAATATACACAGTTTCCAATACCGAGCCATTATTCACATGGAAGTGCCAAAGTTTTTAGACACAGCCTTCTTCGGCTGTGTCATTTTGGGTTTCGACTGCTCCACAACGCCGCCGCCGGAACTATCGGTTCTGGAGCGTGTACTGCACTGTTTACAATTGCATTAATTTTCTATTCCAAGATATATTTTGTAGACATTGTTACCTCCTGTCTACATTCCACTTCTATTGAATTGAAAATAAATCTAAAATTCAAGATCACAAAGTACATTTATTTGCATTCATTTGATTCCCAATCACGACACACTGGTAAGAATTATTAATATCTAATTAAAAATGCTTTGAAATGCTAAATAATGGCATTTTAAACATGCAATACAAAGATGCGATTAATCGCGATTAACTATAGTTAATCGCAAGATTAATCGCGATTAATAAAATTAATCGTTTGACAGCCCTAATATATACATGACATAAGCTGGAGCCCTAGTGTGTGTACTGCAGTGTGGATTTGAAGTTCTTCTCACCTGGCTCTGGTGGTCCTGACAGCTCTCGGTGGAGGTGGTGCTTCTAAATCAGACTCCGCACCAGACTCTGAAGTGCTCTCCTTCTCACCCTTCCTCCTCCTCTTCTTCGTCTTGCTCTTGTGTTTTCTCTGCTTCTTGTTTTTCTGACGGGCCGTCTCCTTTCCTTCCTTGGCTTCCTTCACTTCATCTCTCTCAAGTGTCTCATGCTCACCTGCACAGGGAGGTTTAACGCACAGCGTTAGAGCTTAGATGAGTTCAAGTTCAAGTTCAAGTTCAAGTTTATTCATATGTCCCAGAAGGGCACTTTGGGTTGCAGCAGAGCAAAAACAAAACAGTCATCAAATCACACAAGACTCGAAATAAAAACATGAAACACAAAGTGCAGACACAAATAGACCATAAAACCATAAAAACCATAAAATACCATAAAACCATAAAAACAAAATGAAGACACAATAGACCATGACATGGTGCAAAGTAGCATTCAGTTCAAAAGTGCCAGTGTAGTTTAAAGTGCACTAGAGGCCGGTAAGTGCAAATGCGATAAGTGCAAATGCAAGGCAGTCTAAGGAGACTTAGCCACACAGCGCTACATATTACAGAAAGTAAATGCTACAATATAACTATTGTATATAACACAAAATAAATAAAAACATCAAATAGAGTGTCTGGCAAAGCACAAGTCCTACACTTAAACTGGACGCATTTAGTCTTGCCCTGGAGGAATATAAAATAATACTGGTACTTGTCTTGAGAAACAATGCTCAAGAACAAAATACTTGATCTGATGGCCTTCATTGTTTGTCCTATGAGACATACCATTTTGCTTAAGACGCTATCATTTTAGCTAGAGAAACAAGGATGGTTTATAAAATCAAATATAAAATATGAATCCGAATTTGGACAACTTCGAAAGTGATGGCATAGGGTCTAATGATCCATCACTCACATGAGGGAATGTCCACCATACATTCCATGATGCCAGTGTCCCAGAGGTGTGACTGATCTGTCTTCTTGTCCCAGAGGTGTGACTGATCTGTCTTCTTGTCCCAGAGGTGTGACTGATCTGTCTTCTTGTCACTGGAAGGCGTGCTGCTCCTTCACTCAAACACTCTGGATAGGAAAACAAAGAGAATGTCATTAAAGCAATAGAGAATAATACAGCACAAACTGCATTCTGGGTATTTGTTTCTTACAGGGTGCTGTATTGAAAAGAAAACGTAGAGCACGCACATCCAGGCCCCTATCTTCCCACTGGCCTTAGGCGCTAAACTGGCCTTAAACGCAAAAAAAAAACACGCTTTGCGCCTGAGAAACTGTTTAAGGTATGTGATTTATATGTAAAGCTTATATATATACATGAACGTCATGCCTTGTGTAACAGATGTGGGTAGGGCCTGGAACGAGACAACGCAGGGTTGTTCTCTAATATCGGTAACCCCTGCAGAATACAATAGCCTACAACACACATGAGCTGCCTGCCTTCTGCTCTGCGAGGCAAAATATCAGAATTGACATCCACGGCATTCTGCTGTTGTTCCTGCTGTTGTTGTTAACGTTAGAAAGTGACAACGCCTAGAAAATAAAAACGTATTTTTTTTTTTTTTAACCATGTGTGCCCGGGTGGAACTGAAGAACGCAAGTCAGGTTGCGTGTCGGCCATAGATTGGAGGAGGAGCCGGTCTTCCCGCAGATATATTTCCGGCGGCGGCACGAGCAAACATTTTGGACGTGCACGAGCACGAGCAAACATTTGATGTGCTGGTCGAGACACGCTAATACCGTGGCTCGGGCGTTGTTTTGCACCGTGTGCAGTGAACCAGAGGCAAGACACGCTAATACCTGGGGCTCGTGCATGTTGGATGCCGTGTGAGTATCAGAGCAAATCTGTGCATTTGATAATTTCCTTAAACATCAGTGAGGCGTCTGAATGTGGGTTTAATGGGGAAACTATTTCCAGGGAGGAGCTATTGGCTGGACAGGCTTCAGGAAGCGGGGTCTGCAAGTGGCGGTGCTGCGACCCAGGACCCCGGCTGAGGAGAAGCAAGGAACCGGAACCGACACACTCTATAACCCAGGCCTGATTGCCGTTACTGGACGAGGCTGGAGCCTGGTCCAGGGCACTGAGTCTCTCACGATTGTTATAGTGATTGTCTGCCTAGCCGGGAGTTCCTGAAATAGAGCAACCAAGTTACGTTAATTTGCAATCACAGTATTATAGCGCTACTGCTGTGGGACCGCGACAACACGTACTCGCCCGCCTTTTCTCTTATAGAGGCCACCTCCGAGGGAGTGGACGGCGGAACCGAGACGTGACGGAGCCAGAGCGCTGTGTTTGAAGGATTGCCTAAACGTTGGTGCGGCGCTGTTGGGCGGCTGGTTGGACCCCGCCCGGAAGTGAGGGGCACGTCTGCTTGGCTGGGGCTATGGAACACACGGGACTCTCTGTCTGGACTTTTTAGTTGTACATTTTTATCCCATTTTATTCCCTGTATTTTAGCTGGCTTTTAAAGCCCTTAACCCCATTTTTATCTCTGTTTGAAATGCCCCGTTTTTAATACCTATTTATATTGGAGTCAATAAATGGTATTTGTTTGGGTACAACTGTTTCCGTCTCTGTCCTTGGGTCTAGTTTACACTGCTCTCCCTTGTATAGAACCTACATTTTACATTTTGGTCTTTTTCTAATAGAGTTCCTAGGCTCTATCAAAACAAACCTAGGTGGCGTTGTCAGGCAAGCACCACAAAAACCAAGCCATTACATATACACACTGTGTAAGACACATCACCAGACCCCTACATTACACTATACTGGTGGTCACTGGCTACTATAGTGCACCCTGATAGGTCATGATCCAGTGTGTCTGTGCTGAAATGATTAACAAACTGAAGCAGTTGAAAACAACCAACAAGCTTCAAAGCAGGTGCAGGAACCAAAAACAGCTGCAAACAAGGAGAGAAGAAGGCACACTAGCTGCCTTTAGGTTACTGTGGAGATTTAACAGCTCAACTGGCAGGCATCCCTTCACTGACTGACTACCGTATTTCTTCTAATAAACCCCCCGGGTGTTTATTTAGCTAAATCAACCCAGACCTTTACCTATTAGTATTTACCGATTAGTATTACCTAGTATTAACAGCAGGGCCGCTGCTGGCCATTTGGGTGCCCTAAGCGTAATTGTTTTGTGGTGCCCCCCCCCCCCCCCCCCGCAAAACTTTCAATAACTGTCAAACGAAAGACTGCAAATTCATTAATTATGAACGATACTAGTGTATCTCACATTACATTACATGTGGCAAACAAACAATTGTTAGAATTACTGTACATGTCAGCAAACAAGCGATTGTTAAACTGTACATGCAAGCAGGGGCGGACTGGGATCATAATTCAGGCCGGGCATTAGATACCAAGCAGGCCAGGCCGATACGGGCCGACGTGCGTGCCGGCGTCCGAAGGGCGGTGGCGAAAAATTTGGGCTGTTTGAAGCCCAATTTGGGCCGTTTGAAGCCCAATTTGGGCCATTTGAAGCCAGATTTGGGCCGTTTGAAGCCAGATTTGGGTCGTTTGAAGCCAGATTTGGGCCAGTTGAAGCCAGATTTGGGCCAGTTGAAGACAGATTTGGGCCGTTTGAAGCCCAATTTGGGCCGTTTGAAGCCAGATTTGGGCTGTTTGAAGCCAGATTTGGGCCGTTTGAAGCCCGATTTGGGTCGTTTGAAGCCAGATTTGGGCCAGTTGAAGCCAGATTTGGGCCGGTTGAAGACAGATTTGGGCCATTTGAAGCCCAATTTGGGCCGAGTCCAATTTTACAATGAGATGCACCCACTTTAACCCTGAATAAATTAATAAAAACACTAGTAAACCAGTAGGCGGCGACTGGCCTGCTGTTCAGTGAGTGGCCTGACTGAGGGCACCAAAAAAAAAAAAAAAAAAATTTTTTTTTTTTGGTGCCCTCAGTCACATGATGCCCTACGCAGTCTGCGTACTCTGCGTAATGGGGTGCGGCGGGCCTGATTAACAGTATTTACAGGGGCCGTCCCACACGATACAGTGGACATTATTTCTGCCCTTCAGGGAGACATTCCACATGACTGTTATCTTTTTAAATGTTTTATTTGATTTGATTATTTATTAAATGTTTTATGTTTATGTTATTTATTTTATTTATAGTATATATATTTATTTTAACGTAATTGATGACAACATGATCAGGCTCGTGTAGCTGTACCAAAGTAGAGCATGTTGTTATGTTATGGTATAATAAGACTCTGTTGCAGGATGTGGGGAAAACATCCAACAGATTCTAACAAAAGCACAGGAAGGAAACTGGGGGTCAGATGGCAGTGAGTGAGTAGCAATGGGGGAAGGAAGGGGGGGGGGGGTAGTGGAGAGTGGGAGTGAGAAAAGGAATGTCCTCTTCACTCTCTCTTTCTCCATCTGGTTATCATGCTTATGTATAATAACCGCACTACTTTCTCCATCTGGTTATCATGCTTATAATAACCGCACTACTTTCTCAACAATTATCATTCTCAATGTTCCTCTTCAAAACAAGTCACATTTAACCATGGAAATCCGTAACAGTATACAAAAGTAGGAACAGTGGCACCAAGTGGACGAAATAAAAAGGTGCATAAGGGGGGAGTAAATAAACAAAACAAACGAAAATGATAGTTACAGCAATGAAATGCATACCTGTAGAAGACATGAAAGAAGCATGAGTTGCCTTCTGCTCTCTGCTGTGCATCTGAGTGGTCTCTAAACATGTAAAACAACAGCATGTTTACACGTGAAACTACCCCCTACGTTACATTGGTCACATGACAAAATGGCGGCTAGTGTGTGTTTAAACAGTCTACAAACTTAGATTAGCGGCCCAAATAATACACAACAGCTACACAACGTAAAAGCACTAAGAGTAAACAACATCCACCAAAGGCTATACTACACAATTGGTTCGTTTTTCCAAAGAAAACAAGGAAATAGCACGGGAGCATTCACAACACAACTTACCCTCATCAGTGCCAGTCAGATGTGAGGGTAGAGGAGGGGCTACGGAAAGTCAAGAGGCACAGAAGAGGCGAAATACAGAAGGTTACTTCTACAGGAAACATTGGCAAAGTAAATTAATAAAAATAACTCATAGAGATAAAATTTACAAATACTCAACAGAGTCATTAAATCAAAATAAGATTTGCAGATACAACTTGGAAATAATAATTGATAATGTGTATTTTTAACTCTGTTACACACACTACTTTCTCCATCTGGTTATCATGCTTATGTATAATAACCACACTACTTTCTCCATCTGGTTATCATGCTTATAATAACCACACTACTTTATCCATCTGGTTATCATGCTTATAATAACCACACTACTTTATCCATCTGGTTATCATGCTTATAATAACCACACTACTTTATCCATCTGGTTATCATGCTTATAATAAATGCACTACTTTCTCCATCTGGTTATCATGCTTATAATAAACACACTACTTTGGCACTAAAAGCTTATGAGAAGAATGCAGCATCACAGTTATTCCCTGTAAGCAGAGGGGGCTGGGGAATGGGTGCCCCGTCTATGTGCCGACAGCCTGCAGTGCCGATAGCCCACAAGCAGAACGAGCTGAGCGAGGGGGCGTGCAGCGTGTCGGTGGACCGGCTGGAGCTAACCTCTCCCAGCCCCCATGCCTAAACCTAACCTCTCCCACCCCCCACGCCTAAACCTAACCTCTCCCACCCCCCACGCCTAAACCTAACCTCTCCCAGCCCCCATGCCTAAACCTAACCTCTCCCACCCCCCACGCCTAAACCTAACCTCTCCCACCCCCCACGACTAAACCTAACCTCTCCCAGCCCCCACGCCTAAACCTAACCTCTCCCAGCCCCCATGCCTAAACCTAACCTCTCCCACCCCCCACGCCTAAACCTAACCTCTCCCACCCCCCACGACTAAACCTAACCTCTCCCAGCCCCCACGCCTAAACCTAACCTCTCCCACCCCCCACGCCTAAACCTAACCTCTCCCAGACCCTAACCCTAACCTCTCCCACCCCCCATGCCTAAACCTAACCTCCCCCAGACCCTAACCTCTCCCACCCCCACGCCTAAATCTAACGTCCCCCAGACCCTAAACCTAAACCTAACTTCTCCCACCCCCCACGCCTAAACCTAACCTCTCCCATGGCTCCCATGGCTCTTGTGCGCAGGTAACTTCACTGTGTGGAAAGTCTCAGGAGACTTGAACGGGACGAACGAGATTTGGATTCACAGACCCCGTATGAGGAGACCAGAACAGCCGGGATGCGTACAACAGCCATGTATTTATGGATCATATAATGAGTATATGAACCGCTGTATATGAAAAGTTGTTATTTACAGAGCGCATGCAGCTTGCCCCGTTTGCGCCCATTATAGCCTGTTTGAGGAGCCTACTATGAGCTAAATATCTCCTGTGGGCATCCGAATGAAACCAAAGTTATTTGGGTGAGTAAAACATCATATTTTAAGCTGGAAATAAGGTCTGGGGTGTAAAAAAACGGAATTATCCTTTAACAATAAAAACAATATTCTCAGATTTGGCTTTCGGGAGAATCTCATCAAAGATCTGTGGCTATAATGTGAACTAAATTAGAGGTCTCCATCTGCTCGCTCTCTCTGTCTCTCTCTCTCTCTCTGTCTCTCTCTCTCTCTCTCTCTCTCTCTGTCTCTCTCTCTCTCTCTCTCTCTCTTTCTCTGTCTCTCTCTGTGCCCTTCCCCCCCCCATTGGAAGAGTTGATGTTATCAGCATCAATAAAAGGTCCTATACTCTGGCCTCTGTAGTAAATCAGCCGACACTAGTGTATCATCTCATCAACATTTCCTCCTCCTCCTGGGTTGCCAAGACAACAGAAAACATATTGTTATCTCTCATGTGTCAGCGGCTACAGTATAGATAGGGTTGATGCTGTATTATTTTATAGCAATGGCAGTTGGTTACTTTACAACCGTTTGGCTGTTTATTAGTTCAGAAAGACGTTGGACGTACAATAGGAAGGTGCCTTCAGTTAATGATCAATTTGCCAGGACAGTCAATGCAGTCAATGCTGTCCACATCTGACATGATGGAGGTTCCTGCTTGACCACAGCTACAGAAATACAGACACAAAGACAAAGCCTCACATTTTATTTCCTTTGCACATATTTAGGACTTCCCTCTCCTCCACTCTCATAGACATGCACACTTGTTATTGTAGACTAAGATCCACATGCAATAGAATCGAGGCTGCAGCAACTACAAAGTAGACACACCCCCAGGGAGGTGACAGAGCCGACTTTATTATTTTCATTTCAGGACTTTGGCCTTGAAGCTTAATTTCCTATGAGCTGACGTGACTGTGATACATGCAGCAGGTAGGCTATGCTAAGGCTAAATGTTATATTATTTTCTAAGTGCGTATTTTATGAATAAAAGCAGATTGTCATAGCTCGAGGTTTCCCTCTCAGTCATGACTATTTTTTCATAGTTGTGAGTATTTATTTCAGTCTGAATTGTATGCGGAATGCTATGAAATGTAATATATGTATTTTTTCACTTCAAAAATTCAATCAAACTTAAATGCATTTTGGAAACAGCAGTGCTATTTTTAATGTTTGACACAACATCCTTTGCCTCTGATTCACACCAACTGTCATTTGCTGTGTTTAGGCTACATGTCAGTAACTTAATTTATGGAATAGGGAATTGTGAAATAGAAATGGCCGGTTATAAATCATTGTGGCGTAATATCTTCAACAAACCTGCATGGCAGCTTCAAACTATTTTAAAATGCACAACTAACAGTCATTAGTGACAAATGAAGGTTAAATTAATTATCATCCATCATTAGCTGTTGCACAGTGAGGGTAGCCTATAAAGTATAAAGCCTACAGTGTAATTATTAGGGGTCCAAGCACGTATATATTATTATTATTGTTATTTTATTAGTATTATTATTACTCACTCTTGTGAAAATGTAAGGTTTGAAATGGGCTCACAGGCACATTTGGGATCACACTCCATAATTCAAACAAGTAATTTATCTGTACACTAACATGTAGATCAGATTAAAGGAATAGTCCCCCCTAAAATCATTTTGTGACCTACACTTCATGCCAGTCAAAACACTGGTGAAGTTTGTATGTCAATTTAGCATACAGTGAGTTAGCAACTACTGCTCCAGTCCAAAACAACTGAAATGACTGGGTCCTAACCCTAACCCCCGGGTCTTTAAAGTTCCCAAAAATACTATATACTGCACTTTTTTTTTAAGCCAGGTCAGTACTACCCACATTTTGATGAGATATTTAGGATTTCATGATTTTGCATAAACACCACTGCATGTATTTCTATGTTCTTCCTGGAAATTAACATTTTGCATTTATTACAATGTTCAGAACTCCAGGATGCTTCACCTGAAGGATGGATTGTCTCTCAAATCTCAGCTCAGAGTCTTCAGTGCCTTGGCTTTCCATCACACTGCCATTGTCCTTCTTCTAACACACTCTTGTGAAGGTAAATTTAAATTACCTACACACAAAATATCAGTATCACTTGTGTCCCTGTAGAGCAAAAATAAATGTGTTTTGAGTTTGCCACAACAGAGGAAAGTTTACCACCCAACCAAATTTGACAGATTATACATGTCACCATATACAATTAGGTTTCAAAAACATGAAAAAATAAGCAGTATTGTCTGCTCTGAAAACTGTGGGGGGTTTGCTGAAGTGTCCCCAGTGACTTTGGGTCAGAGATGGGAGCGGGACAAAACTTTTAGGGTGCACCGTGCACATCAGGGTGGGAATTTGGTCATTTTATGGGCAAGGCCATGGCCTTCGGCGTAGCAAAATTGTTGGCATGAGGTTTTCCCATGAGGACCAGGAAGTATAACCCTGAAAGCTGTAATTCCTCGAATGGCCACTTGAGGGCTCAGAAGTCCCGCCGTTCCCATTCACCCCCATGTAAAAATGCTCCACTTTGTAACAGTGTTTAAGCATCTTTACAGGCTGGGCCTTAGGGTTTTGGTCTAGATAGCTAATTTAACCTTATCATAACTGTAGGGCGTAATTTTTTATACTAGGCGTGGGTAATTCTCACACTGGTGCACATGGTGTCAGGGGAGAATTATCCCCACCTGGATGAATATGCTGATTAGAATTCTCTGTGAATACATCTTTTTTCCTGACACATTAAGGAGAGAGGACTCTTACATGAGAGTTATGGGGAGTTGTTTTGATTTTCAGAATTTCAGTAACAGCAAATGCAGCAGCCATAACTATTCCCATAACCATAACCACTTCACTTTTCATCTCTTTTCAAAATAAGTCAAAGAAGCGCACGCTGTTAGTAAGTTCCAGGCCGGTGCGTGACAGAGTGATGATATACTTATCATTATCACTCTGTCATGCACCTTGTGCACCAGGCCCATGGGGGCTAGTTGTATTTTCTACCCCCCAGTTGAACTCTTCCACTGTGTGACATTGCTGTCTTTCAGAGTCGGGCTCATTCTTACAGCTAGAGTGAAGATAATATGAATGGGATCATATGAAACTAAGACCTAAGGCATCCATTGCTACCAACTATGTCATGCTAGCTTGTGCGCAAGGGGGTGCAATAATGTTCAAAATTGGGCATACATTTTGATGAGGGGAAAACAGGCATGGCCATTTTCAATTTTGCCCCCTCACCATTTTTAACTGCCCCCTCAGTCACTTCATTCTGGAGCTGGGCCTGTTGTCTGCAAACACACAGGGATGCATCGCTAAACAAGCCGTGGCATCACAGGCGTATGGAACGAACATGGATGCACCTGGTCGGGGTCAGGCAAAGGTCAAGTTATGCTGTGGGGTTGGAGGCTGGTCTTCCAAGGGGAAAAGACCCCCATACCTGGTTATGGCTAGGGTCTCCAGGGTAAGGCTTATGCTTAGGGTCTTCCCCCCCTGGGGGTCGGAGACCCCCTTAAAAACTCAGGGGTGGGGGGGAGGGGTGGAGATCCTAACCCTAAGCCTTAACCCATGGCTACCAGTGCCTAAACTTACCCCCTCCCCCCTGTGCCTAAACCTAAGAGAGGTGTAACTTGACCTTTGCATTCCATTCGACACAAGGTGCCGTGCCAGAGCAGTGATATATTACGTGGCTGGAATGAGAACATGTTGCAAGTTCTCACTGCCAGTATTAAAACAGACCTATTTCTTCCCAGGTCAGCCTCAGGTGATTGGTCCATCTCAGCCAATAGTGGCAATAGTTGGTGATGACATCATTTTGCCATGCCACCTGGAACCTGCCATGGATGCTGTTGCCATGACACTGGAGTGGGCGAGACCTGACCTGACCCCGAGATTTGTCCATGTGCGTCGCTATCATGAGGAACTTGTGGATAAAAAACACCCGTCCTACAAGGGAAGAACCTCTCTGTTCATCAACAAGCTGAAGCACGGAGACATCTCACTGAAACTCTCTAATGTGAAACTCTCTGATGAGGGAAGATACAGATGCTTCCTTCCCTCATTGGGAAGAGACTCTTTTGTTGAGCTTCTCGTTGGTATGTGGGCATATTTTCATTGTGCATTTGTTTTAACTTTATTAATCAGATAATTTGATTGATAATGATGATGATGACAACCGCAAACACCTTGGCGCAGTGGTGTGGCCATTCAGCCTCATGGCACTTTAGTTTTGGGGGTAGCCTACCTCAACAACATGGCAAATTGTTTTCAACAAGGGAAATAGTCCTACACCTACCCTACCCCTAAGCCACCCACATCCCCCTATCCACTCCCTTTACCCACCCCTCGAACCCCAACTCTCTACAACATACATGGGCAACATACGGCATACGGCCCGCGGGCGCCCCCTGTGTGGCCCGCGATGGAATTGCAAAAAAAAAAAAAAAAAAAAATTACAGTGCACCTGAACGCAACATGCAAGATACCCGCTGAATAAGTGTCCAAATGTTCATGTCATTCTGGCCAATACTCTTCTGATAGCATTTCAGTCTGGAATATGGAATATCTTTCAATAATATTTATGACTAAAAGGCTAAAAGTAATCTCATGTGTAAGAAATGACTGTTCTACATTGAAGTAGAAATTTAAATAATTGTTGGTTTTGGATTTATTTAGCTTCAAGAGTGCATTTTTGTTCTTGTGTGACCCTCAACACAGGCTTTGAGAATCCCGGGCCACTTACTGATACTTATGCTTAAATTAACCCACTCATATTCTGGTTTATTTCAAGAAAAACATTTTGGCTAGTGGAAATTCTAATTTGCTGGTAACTTTAAAATCTAGCAGCCATATTGGCAGGTGGTGAAAAAAGTTACTTTCAAGCCCTGCAGGGAGAGCAGGTGGTGACATAGGAGTGAGTGAGAAAAGGATCAAATATTGGTGGTTAAGACTGAATAATGACATCACAACTGTTAATTTAAAATGAGTTATTCCTCTAAACCTGGCTTCAAATGCCCAAAATTTTTCGCGCTTGCGCCGTTCAGCCCTCAGCAAAAACTGGTAGCGAGGACATTTTTTTGTGGCCCTCTCTATCATCAAAGTTGCCCATCCATGGGTTATGGCATGACAATATTTGTTCGGCCCCCGGCAACAATCTGGGTTTCTCATGTGGCCCCCCATGAAAAATAGTTGCCCACCCCTGCTCTACAACCTACCTATCCCGAGCTGCGGCCCCTATACAGCTAGATCTTTTTTTGAAGATAGCATCTTTGTCAGAGCTCCTAATTCTCTCGATACTGATTATTAACAGATTGACACAGCAGTAGGTCACAGATAAACACATTTACAGTCCGGTGCAACAACATAAGCAGAGTTTGTAGTAGGCCTATGCATTATTTGCTATGATTCACCAGATTTAATGAGTAGCCTACCTGCATCATGTGTGCATCATTACAGTCACTTTATCAGGGTTTCTCTCCACTTTACTGATTTGATGATTGTATACTGTGTCAAGTATCATTATTTAATTTTCATTGAAACTATTTCTCCTGTTGTTCATACTGTAATTAGGTGCTGTCTCCTCGCCTGTCATCAGTTTAGTAGGACGTAACGAAGCCAGTGGTGGAGTGGTTTTAGGGTGTGAATGTAAAGGCTGGTACCCAGAGCCTGAGGTGTTTTGGCTGGACGGTGAGGGAAACATCCTCTCTGCTGGACCTCCAGAGACACTCAAAGGTCCTGATGGCCTCTATACTGTCAGCAGCAGAGTGACTGTGGAGACCCTCACCAACAGCTTCACCTGTAGAGTTCAACAGCACAACATCAACCAGACCAGGGAGACACACATTCATGTTGCAGGTATAAACATTTTCTAAAGTCATGATATGGACACTTGATTAGCTTTAAACAGTTGAGGTTTAGTTGGATATAAAGTCATGATATGGACACTTGATTAGCTTTAAACAGTTGAGGTATAGTTTGATATAAAGTCATGATATGGACACTTGATTAGCTTTAAACAGTTGAGGTATAGTTTGATATAAATGCTGTCAGCTGTTCTGTGTTTTATCATTGCAGATGAGTTCTTCATGGTCCCATCTAGTGCTGCTCTTTATATCAGCATTGTCTTGGCTGTTGGCTCCATGTGTATTGTTGCAGTTGCAGTTGTCTTTGTTGTGTGGAGATCGAGAGAAAACAAAATCCGTAAGTTACTTTTTTATTTTTATTATTATTATTATTATTATTATTATTATTATTATTATTATTATTATTATTATTATTATATTATTATTATTAAAAGGGATCGTAAATTTGACACAGTTGACAGTTAGCAGTGACGTGAAGGATTTCATTCCAGAAATAATAAAAATTAACCAAGTGTTAATTGTTTACTATGAAAAAACGACTTATGATGACATTATTGAAAATGGTAAGGTTATAGGGTAGAGAAAAATAACTTTAAAGTATTCGATGTAAAGTTTATTCTCACGGCATCAGTCACTTTGTCAGAATAGGTGTTTCTTTTTTTAATGTTTACAGTAAGGGTGCTTTCACATTGGGGACCTGGGAGCGGAACCGAGCACATGTCCCCAAATTGACCGCAGGTGCCGTCCGTTTCATGAGTGTGAACGTTGTGTGCCTGGGACAGGGTTCACTTGAAAAGGTGGTCTGCGGAACATGCCCAGCGACAGAAAACTTGAGAATCTGAACACCAATCGTATACCGAACCACATAGACAACACACGGGCGAGGATACACTTCAGGCATAGTTGATGAAGCAACTGTACTCTGCAAGTGTTCCGTTCCATCGAGCACGCAATACATTTTGTAATGTGAAAGCTGACCAGCAGGGAAGAGGGGAGGGCAATTGTACTCGGGCACAGAACGAAAGCAATCGTTCCCAGTGAGAAAGCACCTGAAGTCTCATTAAAGGATGGCTTTACCGGTTATCAACTCACTTTGCATCATATAAAATCTCGGTAATATAAGCACATGGGCAGTGTTTTATCTTCTCTCTCTGTTTACCTCATGGTGAAAAATGCTCCTGTTCCTGTCTGCAGAAACTCCGCCCCCGCCAGCTGCAAGTCTATAAGGCTCGTTAAGGCTCTCAATGCATTCTCCATGGATGTGCGCATACTTAAAAAATTTAAATAAACAATAACAACCACCCTCTGAGCAGATTCCACATCTCCAGCAGGACTTCCGCAGCTCCGTTGTGACGCGTTATGATCAGGGCTGTAGTGGTGGCTAAACGCACATAAACACCGTTTAAGTACCTTTTTCAATGCTCTGCAGCGTTTATGCACCTTTTAAGATAGTTTACTCACATTTTTAAATCGTTTATGCACTTATTATTGCACGAGTTTTAAAAAGTTTGAGTAGGAAACTCCGTTGATGCAGAGACCACGGCAACCACGTCACACACCAAAACATAAGAAACAAGATGACACATGGCACTGACCAGGAGCTCCGCGAACCGTATAGCCTACTACTTGTGGAGCGCTCCACGGGAAAGGTAGGCTACACGGCCCCGGTCACGTTGGTGCCTTTCTCGGGCTGCGCTTGCCTGCCCAGACAAACAACTTGACGGTGCCATTGTGGCAGCGATGCGCAATGCGCATTTGGAGACGCGCATTTGGAGACCAGCTCATGGTGAGCTGAACGGATGTTGGTTAAAAGTGTGTGTCAGGGAGGTACGGTGGTGCAGTGGTAAGCACTATCGCCTCACAGCTCGAAGGTCGTGGGTTCGATTCCCACCTGGGGACGAGGTGAACGCTGAAGGATTGCGTGCCCGTCCGCATGTCCTCGAGTGCCCACCGCCCGGGTGGGGTTGGCAAAAGGGCCTTTCTGTGTGGAGTTTGCATGTTCTCCCCGTGCCTCCCGGGGGTTTCCTTCATATAGGAACCCCCTTCACAAAAACATGCAATATCCTGGTTGCTAGTGTGGTTTCTCCTCTGGTCGTTAAGGGCGCCTGTTCAGAGGGAGGGGAACTGGTTGGAATAGCGTGAACCTCCCACGTGCTATGTCCTACCGGTGAAGCTTCCTCTGTCAGGTGAAAAATCGGGGGGGGGAAAAATCGGGAAAAAAAAAAAAAGTGTGTGTCAGGAGTGGGGAAAATCATATAGGCCTACCGTTTTACAACTGAAGAGTGAATCACTGGTGTAAGAGACATGATTGATTTCCCTCTGATCAAGTAACGTTTGTAACATTAGGTGCTACTTGAATAGTCTGGCGAGATCTGTGCCCCTGGCCTGGCTGCCGGCAAATTCACAAAATGTTTTATTATTCGTGAAAAGCCGAGGGCGAACTACGGCATGCAGGTTATTTTCTTCTTCACGCAATTAAGACAACGTGACAATTTCTGACGCAGAAGAAGTAGAATGGATTCGTCAGTTTTTCACAAATAACCCGAAAAAACGAAGAATATAGGTTGCAAATGGTAAATTGCTTGTTAAATCAGTTAGTCAGATTATGCCTGACATTATTGTTGTCAAGTAGCAATGATTGAAGCTTGATGTGCTGAGATCAATCAAGCTAATGTTATTAATTTGCACAGCTCTGGCTGTCATTAGGCATTGATTAACTGAATGCTATTGCTAACTGTTACTTTGAACATCCATTTGCAATGCTTCTGGCTGGATATTAACTATTGTAAATTTGTCACAATGAATGCACTTTGTGTACAATGTGTAAATACATTTTATATTGATTATTTAGGCCTAATTATTTGTAAAGTCACAACACATTAGAGATGTGTGTATTTCTTCATAGATTTAGCCTCTTCATTTTGCTCTCAAATGCACCAGGTTGACAAATTTTACTTTAAAATGTAAAAAAAATTATTCCGGGGGAGAATCCCCTCGGACCCCCCTTGAAGGTCCAAGGCCCATCCCATATTTAGCCAGCTATTTTTCCTATCTGGCGGACTACTCAGAAATGTGGGGCACCCTCTGATATAGCTTATAGGGCTATATTCAGATTAAGTTGTTCTACTCTCATATTTTGTCTTGTATATCGGTCACGGAAGCTTATAGTTTATCCGCCGTTATAACACTGCCGGTGCCGCGTGAGAAAGCTGCCTCAAAAGTATAGTTTACCCACCTTTTTTTTACCACTACAGCACTTTATGATGTAAAACGCGTTACAACAGAGCGCTTTGCCAGAGGAGGAAATGGGAGAACTCTGTGAGGAAAACACAGAGGGCCCTATCTTCCGACAGGCGCTATCCCCTAATAGCGCTTGCGCACCTGTTTGCGCGTGCCTTAAAGGGATAGTTTGGTTTGTTTGAAGTGGGGTCCTATCAGCTAGTTGCATATGGTACAGTGTTCTGGACGCTGAGCGCACCGTTTATCGAGACCCAGCACTCCAAGCAACAGCCTCCACAGCTCGGTCTCTCTAGTACACAGGGCCAAGAACTAAAACGTAATTTAGCCACCTAAAACAAAGCCCACCTAAACAAATCAATATCAGTGTACATGCAAGCTCTATTTTGACAATTTTCAGCGCTTTACTTTACCGTCAATCAGCCCTCTCATTCGGCACTATTTCCTCCCAACCGTAGAACTACCGTATTCCTCCGCTAAACGCCTGTAGTGGTCATCTGCACGCCAATCCGAGGAAGCCTGAGCCTTTGGGTGGCACGCTGCGGTATAGTCACGGAAATGCAGGAAACGTGACTCCTTCCAGAGCATTTTGTAAACCGTTTCCACTTTCCAGCTTTACTCACCAGTTTGACGTTTTCTGGCCCAAAATAATCCAGGTTGTAAAGTACCTATCCAACACTGCCTCGCCATCGCGCCTCCTCAGCTGTTGCCAAAGAACTGACACTCCAACACACAGCTAATCCGCCATTTTGGACAGACTAGGCCAGACGTTCTCAACTGTTTTTCAGCCAAGGGCCCCTTACAAGATAGAAAATATACCGGGGACCCCCTCATTCTGATTTGTGATTTTGGGCTAAGCTTAATTGTTTCCATGGTAACGTGCTTGACTTATAAATTGATAGGTTTGTTAGATTAGAATGTAATCCATGAACTATTTTAGATTTAAAGCATAACATGTTTCGTATGAAGCTTTTGCAAAAATAAATTACCTCCACCTCCACGAATACACAGTTTGTTAATCAGCGCAGATTGTTCCACAAGCGCTGATCAGTCAGATTTTATAGACCAGACTGAGAAATACGTGATTTATTTGACATTGATTGCAACCATTTAGTTATCCTCATGGATATTTCAGTAGTGAGTGAAGTTAGTTGGATAGTGATACAGTGATACTCTGGGCCAGATCTGACTCGTCATGATATGACTTGAACTTCAGACCCCGATTGGGCTCTCTTGATTCATCCGGGTCCGTCCTTGCTTGCTGCGATATGGCGGGGAAGCGGTGTGTGTGTGTGTGTGTGTGTGTGTGTGTGTGTGCGTGCGTGCGTGCGTGTGTGCGTGCGTGCGTGCGTGCGTGCGTGCGTGCGTGTGTGTGTGTGTGTGTGTGTGTGTGCGTGCGCGCGCCTCGCTTCGGCGTGCGAGTTCGGAGGAGTGGCTTGCTTGGCAGGGTGGCAAGGGTTGTGGGGACAAATCAAATTAGTTTGGGGTGTGGTTTCATCTGAAACTAGATTGCCAAAAGTATACATGCAGCCAGGCCAGCTCTGCTGCCGGACACTACTTGTATTTGCTTATATTCTTCTTCCTTTTCTTTTTCTTCCTCTTCATGTTCTTCCAACCAAACCTTGCACAAAGGTCCAGTCCCATGCCAAACTTTGTCAACACGAATTTGGCACCAATAGTCCTGATGGTGTATGTCCTCGACATTGCCTCGATGAAAAAAACATAAAACAAGCTAAAATATAACTGCTATGGCACCAATCTCCAGCAAGCATAGCTTCAACTCTCTACCACACCTGCGTCTCACTCAGCCTGGCTCAGTCTCCTCACTCACTCCTCCATGGAGTAGGCTGCTATTTGGCTTTATTTGTGGTAAGCATTTTGAGTCACAAAACATCCTCCTCATCATACATGCTTTTGTCCGCTAAATTGACAACTACTGTGGGGTTAATCAATCAATCAATCAATCAATCAATCAATTGATCGCTTGCAGTTATAGTGCCCGACTGCATTCACTTTCGTTCCAAAGTGCTGTTTGTTTGACGTGTATCGACATCTTCTCTCTGCAGCACGTTTGTGTTTTCTTTGTGCCATTAACAACATTTCAGCTTCACACTGGAGAGCCTTTTATTAGCGCCGCTGCAATTCTAAATATCTACGCCTCTGCTCATTTGCATGTGGTGAAGCACAGCTGCGATAACTGTGAGAGCCATATTTAAAGTGGCCGTAGATATTGAAGTAATTAAAATTACCATAAATGCCAGCATGGGCCACACAGCTGGCCCGTGGGCCACTGGGGAACCCTGCTGTTAGGCAAGTAAAATGTCTTATATATGCGTTCATTTTAATATAGAACTGATGTTTTTAGCTTCATCATCACAAATGTTGTCTCTGACAAAAGGGCTAATAACACTAATACAGTAAATGTGAATATCAAGAATGTTACTTGCCTCTATTTGCACACAGAAACCAAGAAGCACCATGGAGCTGAAATAGAGCAGCTGATGGCAGAAAGAGACGCCCGTGATGGTGCTACATTGACAAGATGGAAGACAGAAGTTGAGGAAGAGCTCAAGAAGAAAGACATTGAATTGAAACAGGAGAAAGAAGAATCACTTCTTTGCTCAGACCATGCTCAGATCGACGCAGCTTCCGGCCCAGCTGCCGACCCTGCCCAACTGACCAACGACGCCACACCTCCGGCAGTCGCCACACCTCCGGCTCTACAGGTCGACGCCCCACCTCCTGCCGCCGCCCCGGCCCAACTGACCAACGACGCCCCACCTCCTGCCGCCGCCCCGGCCCAACTGTCCAACGCCACACATCCGGCAGCCGCTGTCCCGGCAGCCGCTGTCCCGGCTCTACAGGTCGTCGCCCCACCTTCTGCCGCCGCCCGGCTCTACATTTCGACGCCACGGCTCAACTGGACGACGCCACGCCTCCTGCAGCAGCTGTCCTGGCTCTACAGGTCGACGCCGCGGCTCAACTGGTCGACGCTCCACCACTTCATCTTCTCCCCTCCCCTCCTCTCTTCCACCCCCCCTTTCTCCTCCACCCCCCCTTCCCCACTCTTTCCCCCTCCCCTCCACTCCTCCACCTCCCTCTCATCGCCCTCCTCCCTTTCCCCCTCCCTCCACCTACTGCCATTCTCAGCTGGCACGAACAAGCTAATTGAGGAGGTTAATGTTAGTCTAGCTAGCCCGCTCCGCACCTCCAACAAACTGTTTGAGCGGGCTGACGCTGGACTAGCTAGCCTGCAGTGCACCCCTCCGCCTGGCCTAAAAGAACTGGCTAATCAGCCCTCTCCATCTGTCATGAACACACTGGCTGAACAGACTCCTGGCCTAAAAGAACTGGCTAATCAGCCCTCTCCATCTGTCATGAACACACTGGGTGAACAGACTCACGCCAGAATAGCCAGCGCCCCCTGCTCCTCCCCACCCTCAACACCTCCTCCTCCTCGCCCCCCCCCATCCCAAAGACCCCCTCGCTTAAATGAGCTGGCTAATCAGCCCTCTCCATCCATGAACACACTGGCTAAACAGACTCATGCCAGCATAGCCAGCACCCCCTGCTCCTCCCCACCCCAAAGACCCCCTCGCTCCTCCCCACCCCCAAGACCTCCTTGTTCCGACCCCCCACCCTCAAAACCACCTCCCCCTCCCACCCGCTCACCTTTCCCTCAATCTCCCTGCCCGCCCCAAAGGGGAAAACTGAAAAAATAATTTCCTGCCCCAAAAACAAGGTCACAGAGCGTCATGAAACGATCAAATGTCTAGCTATCCCCACCCTGATTAGCTACAGAACAAACAAAGATTATCTCTCAGCACGTCCTGTTCCAGGACCAAGCCTAGTATCTGTTCTCCAGGGACACTCTGAAAAGCATTTACAAAATCAACCCAGCAATGCAACTATCAAGGCTGCACTGCTAAATATTAGGTCACTTGTAAGCAAGTCGCTTCTAATAAACGATCTGATTACGAGTCATAAACTGGACCTCATGTTCCTCACAGAGACCTGGCTTGATCTAAACAACAGGGAATATGTTCTTAATGAGTCAGCCCCACCTAACTTTAACTACATTGACGCCCCCAGAGTCGGTAAGAAGGGGGGAGTTATTTTCTCTGATGTTTTTCAATGCAAGCAGGTATCGTTTGGCGACTTTTCATCGTTTGAATATCTGGCCGCTGTTCTGAAGTGCTCTCCCTCTATTTTACTACTGATTATATACAGACCACCTAAGTACTCTAGTAGTTTTTTTGATGAATTTTCAGAACTCCTTTCTATAATCTCCATAGAACATGACTGTTTAACTATTGCAGGAGATTTCAATATTCATATTGACAACCCCAATGATAATAATGCCAAAGAATTGAATAACCTCCTTGACACTTTTGACCTGTTACAACATGTCTCTGGGCCCACTCACAATCGAGGCCATACCCTAGATTTATTTATCACCAAGGGCTTTGAGTCATCGTTTCTTTCAGCTAGTGATGTTGCTCTGTCCGACCATCTCTGTATCTTTCTTGAACTCAAGATCACCCCTATCGCTCTTACTCGGTCAAAAACCATCAAAAAGCGTCACATCAACGAGAGCACTAGCATACGGTTCATGGAGGCTTTCTCGCTGGCCCCTTCCCTCCCCTCATCCTCTGTCAATGATCTCCTAGATAACTTCAATTCTAAAACCCTAAAGGCTATTGATGCTGTAGCTCCCATTAGATCTAAACTAATCTCCGGTAAGAAAAAAGCACCATGGAGAAACGCTCCCTCTGTAAATAACAAAAAAAGAGATTGTAGGAAAGCCGAGCGCAAATGGCGGAAAACTAAACTTCACATCGATTATGACATCTATAAAAATAGTCTTCACTCCTACAACCAGGAACTAAAAAATTCCAGAAAATTCTTCTTCTCCGACATTATCAGCAAAAACACCAATGACGCTCGCACTCTTTTTGCCACTGTTGACAGGCTGACAAACCCCCCCCCACAAATTGCCCCTGATCTTCTATCCAATGTCAAATGCAATGAATTTGCGACCTTCTTTAGGGATAAAATTATAAATATCAGACTAACTATTTCCACATCAAGAACAAATGTGGCTCCGCCGCACACACAGAATAGGTGCTTAATTAACTCATTCACCGCCAAAGACGTCTTTGACGTGTTATCAGAAATAGCCCTCCCCGCCAATGACGTGTTTGACGTGTTTTTGGTTTTATTAGTACAGGGCGTATTTCAAACACTTCCCCAGCCTCTGACATAGTATCAGGTCCCTAGCATCTAAGACAACACGTGAACAAACACATACCGCAGCTGTTGTTTTGAAATTGAGCAGGAAGAAATTCAGAAAACGGATAAATGCTTCCTCCTTGTGCAGACAGGAGAAACGCCATTGAAACACCGCTCGGCGCGCTGCACGAGCTGGAGTCGCCTTCCTCTGTGCCAGCCGGGAGAAAACGAGAGAAAGTAATCCAGAGAGATGTGTTTGATCATCGGAGGAATGAGGAAATGATCGATCAGTTTGACGGGTAATCCAGAGGGCGGTGAGGAAGTGTTGAATAGCCGAGGGGAAAACGGGAACGATCAAATAGCAGGGCCAGGGAGGCAAGAAGACAAGGCAGAAGCGGCAGTCACAGCAGCCCGCTGTCTGTTCTCAAGAGCTATTCAGTTGGTTCATGAAATCGCTGGGCTGCGTGCCCTCCAGTGTTGCTCCTGGCCAATCCCAGCGCCACAGGGCGTGGTTATTGCTTATCCTATGTGGGGTTAGAAATCACGCAACGAAGATAAAAGATGGATCGTGTGTGTGTGTGTGTGTGTGTGTGTGTGTGTGTCTGTCTGTCTGTCTGTCTGTCGGTGTGTCGGTGTGTCTGTCTGTCTGTCTGTCTGTCTGTCTGTGTGTCTGTCTGCACACTCACTCACACCGAGTAAACTGTATTGTTGAATGTAAAAAAAAAGCACTTCATGTGTATATATATATATATATATTTTTTTAATTTGTGTCATAACGAATAATATTTACATGTCTGATGTCAATACAGTTCAAAATAAAAGAATTGAGAGCGAGTTCTGCATGAGATTGTGTGATTTAGAAAAATGCCAATATCTGCAATTTATCTTGTCAGAGAGACCTTTTTGGTGAAAACAGGGTGTATATAAAGGGCTATAAGTAGAGTACAGAACATGCTAAAAGCTCACTTTTTTTTCCTGGTGAACCCAGAGACGTACATCTTCATTTTGAGCTATTGCAAATCACTTTGGTGCTAATAGATAATTTACTGTGGGTCTTGAAAGATGACCAACAATTATGAAAATCTTTGGCCTGTGCTAAATATTGGCAGTCCTAAACTGGCGGTGAATGAGTTAACATGACTCAGTTCAATGTCATTGACCACAAGAAACTAGAAGAAACGATACGAGGCCTTAAATCCTCATCGTGTTGCCTAGACACCCTGCCAACAAGCTTTCTAAAAAATGTCTACAGTTGCCTGGCGACCGACATACTGAAGATAATTAATACCTCTCTTCTTACAGGCATTTTTCCAAAATCTCTAAAAACTGCAGTTGTTAAGCCCTTGCTAAAGAAGCGTAGCCTCGACCCCTCTATAATCAGCAATTACTGACCAATATCAAATCTTCGCTTTATTAGCAAAATACTCGAAAAAACTGTCTACCAACAACTCAATACCTTTCTATCCTCCAATGACCTCCTAGATCCCTTCCAATCAGGCTTCCGACCCCATCATAGCACCGAAACTGCGCTTATCAGAGTTATAAATGACATCCGAATGAACACTGATTCAGGTAAAATCTCAATCTTAGTGTTACTAGACCTCAGCGCTGCCTTTGATACGGTTGACCACGAAATTCTATTGGACAGACTGGAAAACTGGGTCGGCCTTTCCGGCACGGTCCTAGAGTGGCTCAGATCTTATCTGCAAGACAGGAACTACTTTGTCTCCATTGGCAACTACACATCTGACCAAACCAAAATGACATGTGGGGTACCCCAAGGATCAATTTTAGGTCCTGTCCTGTTTAACATTTATATGCTCTCTCTGGGCCTAATTATGCAAAAAAACAAAATAGCTTATCATAGCTATGCAGATGACACCCAACTCTACATAGCCCTCTCATCGGATGACTATGCCCCCATAGAGACACTGTGTCAGTGCCTTGCGCAAATTAATGATTGGATGTGTCAGAATTTTCTCCAACTTAATAAAGACAAAACAGAGATAATTGTCTTCGGCAAAAAAGAAGATAGGCTCAAAGTTACTGCTCACCTCGAATCCCTATCTTTGAAGCCAAAGGACCAGGTAAAAAATCTTGGCATTATTATTGACTCTGATCTAAATTTCAACTCCCACATCAAGCTTATAAGAAAATCTGCCTTCTATCATCTAAAAAATATAGCAAGGATTAGAGGCTATATGTCCAAACAAGATCTTGAAAAACTAATTCATGCTTTCATTTCTAGCAGGCTAGACTACTGCAACAGTCTTTTCAATGGTCTTCCCAAAAAAGCTATTAAACAACTACAGCTCATTCAGAATGCGGCTGCTAGAGTTCTAACAAGAACCAAGAAAGCTGAACACATTACACCAGTTCTCAAATCCCTGCATTGGCTGCCAGTAAATCTTAGAATAGACTTTAAAATTCTGCTAATAGTTTACAAATCTCTCAACGGGTCAGGCCCACACTACATCTCTGAAATGCTTCTACACTATGAACCATCCAGATCCCTGAGATCTTCAGGCACTGGTCTACTAATTGTCCCGAGGACCAAATCAAAACATGGTGAAGCCGCGTTCTCCCACTATGCCTCTCATAACTGGAACAAACTCCCTGAACACATTAGATCTGCCCCTACTCTGCCTATTTTTAAATCCAAGCTAAAGACCTTTATGTTTACTCTTGCTTTTAACTGCTACTAAACTACTGCCTCTCTCGGCCTGTAATTTTTATTTTATTTTTTTTCCTGTACATTTCCAACAAATGGACTGTACATGTAATAATAATACTGAAGAATGCCTTGTAACTTATTTAAAACAGAAATAATGTTTCATGTTTGTTAATTTGAGTATATATTTTAACTAAAACTGTCGGCTGTGTTTTTTATGTGTTTTTTATATGTGCATTGCTTTGCTGCTTGTTTTTTCGATTATTTTTTTGTAAAGCACCTTGAATTGCCTTTGTGTATGAAAGGTGCTATATAAATAAAATTTGACTTGACTTGACTTGGAAAACAAGACCGAACAACTCAAAGCAGCACTGGAGGAGGTAGAGAGACAGGAGAAGGAGAACAATGAGAATGAGATGAAGCTTCAGGCAGCAAATCTGATAGTAGAAGAGATGAGACACAAGCCTCCATTAGAGGTCAAAAAGGATATGGAGTGGAGAAAGGCAAAGATTAAGAAAGACATACAGAAGGCAGATGAACTACTGAGGAAGAAAGAGGGTGACATTACAAGAGTGACAGAAAGGAAGAGGGAAGCAGAAAACAAGAAGGAGCAAATCAATGAGATAGAGAACAAATTAAAAGAGTTGACAGCTCTACTTACTAAACTGAAAGGAGATCAGAAGGAACTGGAGAACAAGAGAGAACAATTCAAATTAGAACCGAATGAGGTAGAGAGAGAGGAGGACGAGAACAATGAGAATGAGAGGAAGCTTCAGGCAGCAAATCTGATAGTAGAAGAGATGAGACACAAGCCTCCATTAAAGGTCAGAAAGAATCTGGAGTGGAGAAATGCAGAGACTGAGAAAGACCTACAGGAGATAGAGAGAGCACTGCAGAGCAACGAGGGAGAAGTTACTAGAGTGACAGAAAGGAAGAGGGAAGCAGAAAATGAGAAGCAGCAAATCAATATGAAATGGGAGGAGGAAGAGGAGATAGAGAACAAATTGAAAGAGTTGACAGCTCCACTTGCTAAACTGAAAGGAGATCAGAAGGAACTGGAGAGCCAGAGAGAACAATTCAAATTGAAACTGAATGAGGTAGAGAGAGAGGAGAATGAGAACAATGAGAATGAGAGGAAGCTTCAGTCAGCAAATCTGATAGTAGAAGAGATGACAAACAAGCTTCAATTAAAGGTCAGAAAGAATCTGGAGTGGAGAAAGGCAGAGACTGAGAAAGACCTACAGGAGATAGAGAAAGCACTGAGGAATAAAGCGGGTGAAATTACAACAGTGACTAAAGGAAGAGGGAAGCAGAAAACAAGAAGGAGCAAATCAATGGTGAGATACAGAACCGATTGAAAGAGTTGACAGCTCTACTTGCTAAACTGAAAGGAGATCAGAAGGAACTGGAGAACAAGAGAGAACTATTCAAATTGGAACTGAATGAGGTAGAGAGAGAGGAGAAGGAGAACAATGAGAATGAGAGGAAGCTTCAGTCAGCAAATCTGATAGTAGAAGAGATGAGAAACAAGCCTCCATTAAAGGTCAAAAAGGATCTGGAGAGGAGAAAGGCAGAGACTGAGAAAGACCTACAGGAGATAGAGAGAGAACTGCAGAGCAACGAGGGAGAAGTTACTAGAGTGACAGAAACTATTACGAAAAAAGAGAAGGAGGAGGAACAAATCAAAGGAGCATTGAAGGAGATAGAGAAAGAGATGGATGAGAGAGAGAAGAAGCTTCAGTCAGTCAGTAGAGAAGTAACAGAGAGTGAGACAGAGAAGACACAGCTCAACATACATCAAGAAGCATCAGAGAGAGAAAACTAAGAGTTCAGACAGGAGACAGAGCATCAGGCAGAAAGAGGTGGAGCTGTTAACTGACAGAGTAGACAGCGATACAATACAGCATGCAGTGATTCCCAACCAGCGGTACGTGTACCCCTAGGGGTACTTAAGCAGCTTGCAGGGGGTACTTGGAATGATTGGGGAATACAATTTACTTCCAAAATGATAAATCAATATATATATATTGCAAGTCATTTCATGAGCCCATTGTTAAAATGTGATGTGTGTGCCGCAACTAGTTCTGCTGGCAAGTGTCAAATGCTACACTGTTCTGCTACTGATAATGGCAAAAAACCCAACTAAAAAGCCCAAACACCGGCAATTCAGTGAAACATATATTTTGTATAGATTTACTTGTATGTAATCATCAACACGCATGAGTGAGGGGTACTATTGTCATGGAAAAACAGCTCAAGGAGTAGGCTACATAAGACAAAAAAGTTTGGGAACCACTGCAATACAGACCCTGCAGGACAAAACATAACAGGCCTCAGGAGCTCACATGTAGAGACAAGACGAACTGTAAGACAGCAATCAACATTCAGAGCTCCAGTGTAGCAGTTAGCATAGCAACTTCTGTCAGTGTAGCAGTTAGCATAGCTGTTAGCTTCTGTCAGTGTAGCAGTTAGCATAGCTGTCATCTTCTGTCAGTGTAGCAGTTAGCGTAGCTGTTAGCTTCTGTCAGTGTAGCAGTTAGCATAGCTGTTAGCTTCTGTCAGTGTAGCAGTTAGCATAGCTGACAGCTTATCTCGTATTTGTGTGCAGAGCAGCAGGTTCAGTGTTCTATGAAGATGGATCCTTCATCAGGACTGCTAGCTGACCAACTTTTTACAAGACTGTTGCTGAAGACTTCCTAGCTGTAGGGTGACCATACGTCCTCTTTTGCCCGGACATGTCCTCTTTTCACGTCCTGTCCGGGGTGTCCGGGGGGGGTTTATTAATTATTGAAAATGTCCGGGTTTTCACAGGATCATTAGGCATAACGGTGCCTGGCGCTTTAAATAGTACTCTGTTGCGTGTGACGTAATCCCTGAGAGGCTGCCTCCCTTGTGGGCGGCTCTTGTGTCACTCAAACACAGAGAGCTGACATCGGAGCAGCACTGGCTCCGAGCCTCCTACTACAAAATGCCGAAGCGTAGGTGTGAATTAAGATTCCCCACTTACCGTCCGGACAAATATGAGGCGGAGTGCACTGTGTGCAAAGCTATGTGTCCCTTTCAAATAAAGGTGCGGGGGATCTGAAAGCTCACATGGACACAGACAAACATAAGAAAGCTGTGCGGGGGGAGAGTTCGTCTACAAAATTAACGGACCCGGGAAAACGGAGGATTTGCATTTCATACTGTGAAACACCACAACAGCTACAGGTCCATGGATTGCACTATAGTGCCTTGAAGTAATATTGATAGTATTATATTAATATTGAAGTAGCCTAATTTTTGGTTTGTTACGGTTTTATTATTTACATTATTACATTGACAATATTGTAAGAGATATTTTGTTAAAATATTTTCTAATACAGAGGTATTATTTATAACATTATTTCATATTTTTGTATTTATTTTTCCAGTAAGACTTGAAAAGAGTATTTTTTTGTATTATAGGCTATATAATAAAGTATCTCGAGGCGGAGCCCAGTGTCCTCTTTTTGGAAATCAAAATATGGTCAGCCTACTAGCTGTTGTGAGACAGCAGCTCAGTTTCTTGATTTAGATAAACTGCAAATGATACAAACCCAATATTTGAAGACAATAGTTACTTTGTGATGCTTTCAGTTTTTATTATTTTGTTTCTCTATCGCAAGTGAGTTGATTGTGTTGCAGTGTTGTGTGTTTTGAATGTAGCCTATAGCCTGCTTGTAAAAAAATTATAATAAACTTTTGCATTCACATCATCACTTACCTGGCATCAGGTGACTTATTGTTATTTTGTGTGAATAAATAATCCAGTAGTGGGATCATTGTAAATAAAATAGATGGATACATATAGATGAATACAAACATAATAGGCTAGGCATTTAGGTTCAATGTCTTCCTCCGTGGTTCTTCAGCAGGACCAGTGACCTTTTGATAATGTGAAGGTATTTTTGAATCCAGGCGAAGACTTAGTCCTGGGTTCTGTCATGTAGCAGTTGTGTCTGTCAGTGCCATGAAGCTATAACGTTAGTGCTTGAGCCTTTTAGACCATTTTTAGACCATTTTCTGAGCTGCGGTGGGATGTCAGGTTAGTGTGTAGAGGGGGAAGAGCCAGGATGAGAGGATGCAACCCTGGGGGGTGCCTGTGCTGAAGGTCAGTGGTCAAGATGAAAGGCTCTTCATCTCGACCCTCTGTCGCCTTTTCCACAGTAAGTCCGTATCCAGTGGCAGATGCAGGGGTCAATGTTCTGATGTTGTTCATCAGTTTATTGAAAAGATTGACCGGTTTATTGTATTGAAGGATGAGCTGAAGTCGATGAATAGGATGAGGCGTAGGTGTTGCAGTGTGTGATAAAGGGCTAATTGACCTCATCCTCAACAGACATATTGGCATGGTAGGCAAACTGGTGATTATCCATCAGAGGGGTGGTGGGTGGTGTACGATTCGGTTGCCAGAATAAAAGGTCCGACTCTGCCTCCTGCTGTAAACCAGCTGACCTATCACCTCAGAAACATTTTGTTTTCGTGGTGCCAAGATGATAAGGCAAATATTATCGCTCATGTAATAAAGAAATAAAGGAGCAACAACTGTTTGCTCTCATCAAATGTCAGCCAGTCAGTATTGTCCACCTCTATGATGGAGGTTCCTCCATGACCACAGCTATGCAGAAAATCAAACACAAAACCAGACCTTCTTCTTTGGACATTTTAATTGTTCATTTAATAGTGTCTTCTGTAAAAGGCCTTATGTCTCCCAGAGTTTGTGAACCACTGAACAGGTGTTGTGTCACTCTGGCTTAAAGAGCTGCTAACACTAATGTCATCTGTCTGCTCTCATTGGAGAGTTTTGTGTCCCATGATCAGAGGGTGAACGCAACACAGTTTACCCACCTCTTTGAAATGAGGCAGAGAGTTTACTCGCCTATTTTCACATCAACTGTATCAAACAATGAGGGGAAACAAGGTGGTAACACCTCTCACCTCACACATTCTGAGGAAAGGGGGTTTGGGGCAAACACTCAACAGGCCTACTTGTATTTTTAGGGCAAGAAAATGGTAGGTTATAAACTGAAATACAGAAATATGCTGTTAGTATTGGCCCATATTTGTCAAACCCTATTGATATGGCCTAAACTATATTTAAGCTAATTGAAAAGCTCACCCACACCAGTGTTCATTTATGATATGTGCACAGTTGAATGATTGTTGACAGTCGAATGATTAAATTTGACTGCACAGTTTATTTTGAGCGGTTAAGCACAAACTCCTCTCTCTTTCTTTGTCACCAAACTGTCGGCCATTATGGGTTTACACGTCAGTAATTTATTAAAGAGATTGGACTTATAAACAGTGGGTTAATCAGTATACATTTTATAGGCTATTCAACAAACCTGCATCAACTAGTTCTCAAACATTACACAATGAAGGCATTTTTTTCTCCCCTATCTTTACAACTGGTTTCAGATATCAAGGATGCTTCAGCTAAAGGATGGATTGTCTTTCCATCATGCTGCTATCTTGCTTCTTCTAACACACTCCTGTGGAGGTAACCTAAACCTACCAACATGTTCTCAGAGTACCGCAGGAATGATTCCAGAAGTAGCACTTCCGGTTCATAGAGGGGGCAGTGAACAGGATTTTAGTATGGGGATTTCTTCAGCAAGATAATCTTCATGGAGGACCAAGCTATGACTTTTGCAGATTTTCAGAAAATGCTTCAAAAGTCATAAAAGTCTTCCTCATTTGTGAAGATTATCTTGCAGAACACAAACTTCACTGTTTCATAAACTTGTGTTAACCACAGACCTTATGTCATGCATTTAACCGAAATCCCCATACAAAAATCCCATTCACTTTTCCCCTTAACACATTCACTGCCAGCCTTTTTTTTTTTTACTGTAGGTAGGTTCTGCCAGAGTTTTTTTTTGAGGATTCTGGCTCATTTTACAAGAGCCGAGGATTATTTTCTGCTTGGACTTTGTGAACACAAAGTTCACAAAAGTACTAATAGAATGTGTGCTTTCTCTGTCTAAAATAGTTAGTTTGTAGAGTTAGTAGTTATGTAGATATTAGCCGTTGAGTACAGCATGGTTTCAGCGTCTGAGAGTGAAAGCTAAGATAATCGCAGTTTTGTGAAATTCAATCAAACAGGCAGAACAGTCACTTTAACCATTTATTTTTGGCATCAGTGAGAGATCAGACATCTAAACAATATAGTTCTGAACGCCCTCTCCTTCAAACTCCTCCCTCCGTGGGCGTGTCTGGTGGCTTTCAGCAGCGTTTGTCACAAGCGAGTGTTCTGCTGCTGCTGCTGCTGCTGCGAGTTTGAGCAGCCTCCCTCCCTGGCAGCGAGTAGGGCTCACTTGTTTCTTGGGTTTGAGAGCTTTGATGAAGCTTTGTGCGATTCTAGGCTTTATGCTGCATGTTTCAAAGTGTGTTTTCCACCCAGTCTATTTTTGGAATCCCCCACCGCCAGCTCCCAGCGCGATAATGCGCGAAAGTGAAAGCGTTTTCGCCAATCCATTTTACAGTAGAGAATGGTTTCCTCGCACGTTACCCTACAGTTTTGGCTCTGCTTTTCCTAGTGTGGAGAGCAGTGTCGCCACTTAGTGGGTCCGTGGAATGGGTTGTACACGTTCGCTGACTCCAATATTTTTATAGGAGACGTGGGGAGCATTGATCCACGTCCCACCATCAAAAAAAAAAAAAAAAAATTTAAGCCGAGATATCTCGTCATTGGCAGTGAACCGTTGGATTCTGTAAGCCGAGATATCTCGTCAATGGCAGTGAACGTGTTAAGAAACAGCATGGCGGTGATTTCTGGGTAAGACTACAAAAATACGTCATTGTAAGCCTAAACAAATATGTCATCCCTGCAATGTTTCCAACACGTCCTACTGTATGTTGACTATTCCTCAGGACCCCTTGGCTTCAGTTCTTAAAGGAGAACTTAACCAAAAAAACCAATGCTCATTTATTTTACACATGATCTCACACATATCTGAAACTGTAAACAGTTTTGCAGGCATTCATTTATTTTGACAGGATTTGAGAGTTGTATTGAGTTAAGTTGTGGACCAGCAATTAAATGAATGTTTCTGGTATGTGTGAGATCATGTGCGACATAAATCAGCATTGTTTTTGCTGAAATTAACCTTTAACACATACTCAACATAGGGGAATAAAAATGCCTTGCATTTGGCACATGACAGTAGAACCGCGTTACGCTGTCACTTATCTAAATCATGTTAAATCTACGAGGGATATACTGTATATAGGCGCAGGATGACATATACAGTATGTTTCACATGTGTTTGGATTTCGCAATTTTACTTTGTCCAATATTGAAATGTTCTACAATTGCATGTTGTGGGAAACTTACACATTATTTCGATCTATTTCGATGTACCTTTCTATCTATTTAGGCTAATTTGGATGTGATTTATTATCGAAATGTATTAGCACAATGCATGCTGGGAGATTTCACATGTGTGGCTGTTGCAGGGAAGCCAGGCAGTGAATGTTTGGCCAGAATGATCTCGTTTTCTCTCGCCTTCACTGCACAGGTAGGATGATGCAACAGCCTCTGAATGTCACGGGCTCAAAACTGTCATGTTGTTATACTATATACGGTATAACAACTTCTTTTTCCTGAGAGAGAGAGAGAACCGGCAAACTTTTTTTCAAGCAGTCGTATTGTGCCTGTCAGACTGATGAGCAAATAAAAACGGGAGCTGCTAATCAGTGTGCGGACAATTCCTTTATTTTTTGATTTCACCTATTTGTCCTGCACCTGATGCCCAATGTGGTTTTGGATGTGCGCACAGTTTTCCTACTTTAAGAGAGAGGGAGTGACACAGAGAGAAGGGGGACAGAGGAGAGGCAGAGGAGCGCTCCGCGCAACCGGCGCACTGAATAGGCCTGGTTTTCAAAAGCGCAAATCGCTAAATTAACGCCAGGAGGGAAGATATCATTAGGCCGGTATTTAAGCCCGAAACGCCCATTCTCGCCCATTCTGGGACTGCGCCATGCCTATTTCGCGTAAAGCGCATTTCGGGGCCTAAAGCCATGTTGCTATCTTCCCAAGGCAGGCGCAAGGCACGTTTTTTTGCGTTTGTGGCGGCAGCGAGAGTGAGCAGAAAAGTCTCAATATATGTTTAGAGTAATAAGGTTACATGAGATTCCTAAGTTGCCAGACAACGCCACCCTGGGAATTTCACCCAGGGAATTATGTACTTTTTAACACAGTAAGACACACAGGTTCGTTACTCAAATAGGCCAGAGACGTGGTTCCACAAATTAACAGTCTTTATTTTAAATTAAGTTGAAGATTCTTTTTAAAACTCAGTCACACCGGGAAGGGGGAGGGATACCTTTCAGAAGCTGAGGCTTAGTGGCTAGGTAGGGGCAAGTGACAAGGGAGAGGAATCCACCAAAATAATACAAAATCACCCCAGGCACACGTGACGCACACTCGGTAGTGAAGAAACTCAAATCCCAGGGGAACACAGCACACGAAGAGGGGACACCACCTGGATCACCAGCACCACCACCACCGGCCTTCAGCAACTGAAAGGGATAAAACACATTAGTGGGGTAGGAAATTAGGAAATAAACAAACAAAACAAAATATGCAAGATAATAACTAAAATGAAACCAAACAAAACAATCTTAATACGAGAAAACAAAACAAACTGTGTCCACAAAGACACAGGTAAAACAAACAAATTAACCAAAATTAAATTATAAACCTAAATGAGCACTTGAGGTGATTAAATCAAAGTAATCAACAGAAGTAAACTCAAAATAATCAACAAAAGAAATAAACGTATACCATTCACCCAAACTAATAAGAAACTAAAGTAATCTACTCCACCATTCAGTCATCCATAAAAAGAGGCAAGGGGTAAAACCCAGGTCACACGTATGGTCACGTGTGTATCTACAGCCAACATGCAGTCGTTTTGGCAGCAGTTAGCCTTTTAGCCAACGATCAGTCTCTTTGCGGTGGCGGCGGCCAGCCAGACGCAGCCGTGCAAAGCAGACAAAGCAGCGAGACAAAACAGGCGAAGCCAAATAGAGACAAAGCAGGCGAAGCCAAATAGAGACAAAGCAGGCGAAGCCAAATAGAGACAAAGCAGCAGCGGTCTCAGTCACGGTGTGATGACGTCACACATAGCCGCGTCGGGTATCAGCTGACCCACTTCACCTATTGAAAAATAACATTAACGTTACTAAATAACGGTGAAAGCGTCACTAATGATGTAGATGCAACGACATTAATACATACTGTACATACCGAGAGGCTGCAGTGGACATTTACGTCAGGGAGGGGGGAGAGACCCATGCAGCTACCGACGTCTTTACCTGTGACCACACTAGCATTAGCAAGCTAATAGCATACACACCGACGCCAAGAGAGAAAGCGAGAGTACACCTACCACAACAAGCGAGGCGGGTGGCACACACACACAGGCCAGGGAGACGCACACCAGTCGCTCTGCAGCACAAAGTAAATGCCGTGAGCACATCATCACTGAAACCGCATAACTAGTGAGTTGAAGCAGACATACCTGTCGAGGGCAACACGACCCGAGAGTGGACGCAGGAAGGAGCGCAAGAGGAGGAAGTAGGTGAAGCGCCGCTGCTTAAATAGTCGGCTCCAGTCCAATGATTGGCCCCCAGTGGCACCCCGTTAAATGACACAACAGTACATAGAGAAACCTCTATGCTGCTACATTCTACCCCCCCTTCCTGCATCGTCGCCCCGACGATGGACAAACTAAGGCAAACACTACTAACTAGCTCCAGGGTCTAAACAGAGCAGACACTGCGTGGGACACAGAAGCAGGAGGGTTAGCAGCAGGTGCATTTCCAGCCTGCCGTGGAAGATGGTACACATTAGTGTGATGACCAGCCGTCGACCGTGGGGTCCGGCGTGGCGCGATCTGGCCGGAACCAGGACAACTAACCAAAGGAGTGGCTAAAGATGTTGATGCTCCAGTATGTGAAGCTGTCGGAGGGCCACACCCAGAAGGGTTTGCAATGGGTGGTGGCCCTGGCATTTGAGGTGCAGTTTGGGTCACTGTGTCTAATCTGGCGGACGGCATGGCAGGGGTGGCCACCGGACATTGTTGCCCAGCAACCAGCAAATCATACTCAAGAGAACACTCATCCTCAAAAGATGGCTGTTCTACCGATGGAGAGTCATGGGAAGGGGCACACACAGGTGAGTCGACTCCAACCACTGCCTTCAACTTGGTACGGTGGACCCGTCTAACTTTGGTCGGGTCATCTACTGGCCCGATTGTATACACTGAGCCCCCTTCGCTAGGAGCCCTCAACACTCGATACTTCACAGAGCTCCACCGATCCCGAATCTTATGGGGCCCCCTTGCACTGAAGTCACGCAAAAACACCAATTGACCTTCACTCAACGGTAGATCCCTAACATGCTGGTCATGGGCCTGCCGTCGGCGATCAGCCGCCTGCTGCAATCGTTCTCGTGCACCTTCAAATGCCACCTGCAGTCGGGCTTGGTGCTCCTGGACCCACTCATGAACAGATCCACCAACCGGGCTCTCAACTCTACCCAACAGGAAGTCTACTGGCAGTCTGGGTTCCTGGCCAAACATCAGGAAAAAGGGACACTCTCCAGTAGCCTGATGGGGAGTTGTGTTGTAACAATAGAGGACCTGGGGCAGACACGCATTCCAGTCCCTCTTTCTGGAAACTGGCAGTGTACGCAACAAATTGTGGAGCGTACGGTTAAACCGCTCACATTGACCATTCCCTTCAGGATGGTACGGCGTAGTACGTGATTTTACAATACCGTACAAATTACACAACTGCTGGATAAGAAAGCTTTCGAAATTTCTGCCCTGGTCAGAATGTAACCGAGCAGGGACACCAAACCTGTAAAACCACTCAGAAACCAGAACCTTGGCCACAGTGGCGGCACGCTGATCCCGCGTCGGGACAGCTACCGTGTACTTACTGAAAACATCTGTTATTACCAAAACATTCTCTACACCATTCTGGGCCGGCTCTAGAGTGGTGTAATCAATGGCAAGAATTTCATTAGGGCGCGACGCCAATAGATGCCCCATATAGCCGTTAGCTTTGGGGTGGACATCTTTGGCAACCTGACACCTCTCACATGTCTGACACCATTGAGCCACAGCAGAGGACATACCAGGCCAGTAACATCGAGACCGTAGGAGCGCCAACGTCCGCTCCACTCCCTGGTGCCCATGCTCTTGGTGGACTTGGGTTAAAACCTCACAATGCAGCGCACCAGGCAACAACAGCTGAAGCACGGCTTCAGCACCATCTGGGCGGAACACCTGGCGGTACAGAACGCCATCCTTCTCAACCAGGCGGTCCCACTGCCGAAGCAGGGCCAGTGCAGACCGGGACAGTCGTTCCCGCTCCTCACGGCTGGGACGCTGCCTTTTTGCCCAAAACTCCAGCAGCTCTTGGATGACCGGGTCAGCCTGCTGAAGGGTACAAAGCTCAGAGGAGGTGTGCTGTGGCATTGCTGCAACGGCAGCCTGAGTTGCCTCTACCTTCCTCAACCTGAGGGCTTGTTGCAATGGCTGGGGCATAGCAGTACCTGGGAGCATCGCTTCCACATCCTGGGGGCCAGGTGGGTACTGACGGGAAAGAGCATCTGCATTTCTGTTACTTCTGCCTGACCGATACTTAAGCTCAAAGTCAAAAGAGGCAAGCTGGGCTGCCCACCTCTGCTCAGTGGCAGCCAATTTGGCAGAAAACAAGTGACGCAGGGGATTGTTGTCTGTGTAGACAACACACTTATTACCCAGCAAGTACTCTCTAAATTTTTCTGTCATGGCCCACTTAAGGGCCAAGAACTCGAGCTTCATGGAACTGTAGTTCACCATGTTCCTTTCCGTGGGCCTCAAACCTCGGCTAGCGTAAGCTACCGGTCTCACCTTCCCTGCCTGCTCTTGAGAGAGCACCGCACCCAAGCCGCCGTGGCTTGCATCCACCTCTAAAATGAAAGGGAGGGAAAAATCTGCATAGGCCAACACTGGTGCAGTGGTGAGCCTAGTCTTCAGCGCTTCAAAACTGTGTTGACACTCATCAGTCCAGCACCCGATGACCCCACGTTCAGACTTCCTAACAGTCCGAGTGCGGCCACCGGAAGCTGCCGCTTTATGCAGAGGGGCCGCCTGCTTGGCAAAACCCTCCACAAAGCGCCGGTAGTAACTGGCGAAACCAAGAAAAGACCGCAGCTCAGAGACAGTAGTGGGAATCGGCCAATTGGCTACCACTTCAATCTTGCGCAGGTCTGTGGCAACGCCGTCGCCCGAAATCACATGGCCCAGGTAACTCACTTCCTTCTGGAAGAAAGAACATTTACTGAGCTTAACTTTCAAGCCCTCATGCTGCAGTCGCCCCAGCACCCCCTTCAGTCTCTCCAGGTGTTGTTCTACACTGGAGGAAAACACCACAATATCATCCAGATACAACAATAGCGACTGGTACTGCTGATCACCGAACATACGCTGCATTAACCTCTGAAAGGTGCTGGGAGCATTACAGAGCCCAAAAGGCATTATGTTCCACTCGAACAAACCAAACGGTGTACAAAAGGCGGTCTTGGGCCTATCTGCTTCAGTGACTGGCACTTGGTGGTACCCACTGGCCAAGTACAGGGTAGAGAACCAGCAAGCACCAAACAGAGCATCAAGAGACTCCTCTATACGTGGTAGAGGGAAAGCGTCTTTTCGGGTCTTACTGTTGAGCTGTCTGTAGTCAACACACATGCGTATAGTACCGTCTTTCTTTCTCACCAGCACGATGGGAGACGCATAGGGGCTACTACTCTCGCGAATGACCTGTGACGACAACAGCTGGTTGATGTGTTCCTTCACAACCTCGTATTCGGAGGGAGGAATACGCCTATAGCGTTGCCTAATGGGGGCATCGTCAACCAGGGGGATGTCATGGGAGATTAGGTTGGTACAACCCAGGTCTCCATCGTGGGCTGAAAAGACCGAGGCGTACTGCCCGAGCACGGACCTCGCCTGACCCTGTTCCGCCTCAGACAATGAGGACAGATCCACGTCCTCTACCTGCGGCCGTACACCAGGTGCAACTGTCTGGGAGGACAGGGTGGCATCGGCCCCACCTGATGACACCTCAGTGACGCCCGCAGGGAGACTCACTACATTAACAAAACCCAGCGTGCCAACAGCCGTGTGGGGGTACAACAACACATCAGTAGAACCTACATTAAGAATTAGTATGTAGGCTGTGCCTCTGACTACTCGGACCAGGGCAGGGGAAGCAAGCAACCCAGCGGGCAAACCGGAGTCCAGGGGCTCAAAAAGGACGGTGGAACCTGCGTATTGCTCAGAACACGTGGCGGTCACGATTTTCATTGTCCCGCCAGGGATCCGCCAGGCCTGCTTGCCCCTGACCTTCACCCTCCCTGGACTGTCCCGAGGAGTCTGGTTGCTGGCATAACGACATTGCTGCAGTGCCTGCACAACAGACGTGGAAGCTCTCGAGACACAAGACTGTGAAAACAAAGTTTCACCATGCTGCACAAAAAGCTCTTGATAGCATTTACGAATCACGTTCATCCCCAGAATACCAGGCACTTGAGCAGGCACACCACCAGGGGGGTCCCTTACAACCAACACTCCACAATGGGGCACCAACTTGCCACAAAGTTCTACATCGAGCTCCAGGTAACCAATATAAGGGATGGCCAGACCATTGGCAGCTTTAAGCTCTAACCAGTGACACGATCGGAGGCTCTCCTGGCCCCAGGGCTCAAAATGCAAGCGGAAAAAGCCCTCAGAAATTGTTGATACCATGGATCCAGTATCGACCAAACAAGAGACTTCAATCCCACCCATGTCCACATTTAAATGGGGACAAGACGAAATCAGCTTGGAAGCCACTAAGCTACTTGAAACCTCTCGTGAGCCTAACGCGGCCCCACCCAAACTGTGGCTCTGCAGCTCGGTGGGCGCTAGTTTTCCGACCCCGAAGCGGTGTGGGACTGGCTAGCAGGGTTAGATGGGGGTCGTGCGAACTGTGAAGAGAACTGTGAACGAAGAGGAGCACGCGCTCCATCACAGTCTCGTGCAATATGGCCAGGTTGGTTACAGCGGCGGCATATGATGGGACCAGTACGAGGCGGACGGTGGTACTGTTGGGGATTATGCAGCCGAGCAATGCTTTCAGTGAGCTGATTAAGCTGCTCTTGCTGACGCTTTAGCATCTCTCTCATCTCACTCATCTCAGACACTGAAGATGAGGGGCCAGACGCTGCAGGGCCACCTCGAACACCATACTGGACACCAAACACTGAAGGAACCGAGTGGCTGCGGCCCCTCGCACTACCCGGTACGCCTTCACGCTCCCACCGGATGGCCTCTGCCCTGACATCAAGCAAAGTGGAGTTAGGCTGCCCACGCACCAACTGCTTCAACTCACGACGCAGGGAGCTGTTCACCACATGCTCCACAAATTGGTCTCTCAGAAGAGCTCCAGCATTTGGCACCGCAGCAGGTGCACTCTGCTTCACCTTCTCCATGAGACCCAGCAAAGCGAGAGAGAACTCCTGAAGAGTCTCTCCCTCTTCCTGCCTCCTAGAGAAGAAAGCCTCCTGCAGAGCGACATACGAATCCGAGCACCCGTACAGCTCCTCTAAAATGGCAAGTACTCTAGCGGGGTCCTCTCTCTCCACGCCAGCGCGATACTTGATCTCATCTCTAGCTTCACCCTCTAGATGGTCATACAGGAAAAACGCCTGGTCAGACTGCGATAGACGCCGGGCCCTCATACAAACCTGCACCTCCTCCCTCCACGCACTCAACCCTATACCTGTCCTCCCCCTAAAGACGGGACACTTCCTGTCTCTAGGCACAAAAACTAGTCTCTCTGCTACCGGGACATTAGAAGTGGGAGGGGCACTAGGTGGCGCAGAAGAAGTAGATGGAAGAGCACTAGGGTCAGCCTGTCCCTGTCGCAACCGCTCATTATCAGCTTTTAACTGTGCAACCAAATCTCTAAGTTCCTGTATCTCTTCCGTCATGACTACCGCAACTCACTATACTACAAGTAGTTACTCTATGGTGCAACGGCACCACGAAAACCGAACCTGCAGTAAAAGAAAATGTCACCCGAACCGTCACGGGGATCCGCTGAGAACCACTGCTGCTTTGTCTCCGAGCTCTCCAATCTGCATACAAGAAATACAAAATCAATGCACAAGAAAATAAAACAAGGATCAAAAACGACAGCAAAAGGAACCCACGTCTCGGCCGTTTACGAGAGTAAATCCTGCCGACCAACGCCAAAATGTGGCGGCAGCGAGAGTGAGCAGAAAAGTCTCAATATATGTTTAGAGTAATAAGGTTACATGAGATTCCTAAGTTGCCAGACAACGCCACCCTGGGAATTTCACCCAGGGAATTATGTACTTTTTAACACAGTAAGACACACAGGTTCGTTACTCAAATAGGCCAGAGACGTGGTTCCACAAATTAACAGTCTTTATTTTAAATTAAGTTGAAGATTCTTTTTAAAACTCAGTCACACCGGGAAGGGGGAGGGATACCTTTCAGAAGCTGAGGCTTAGTGGCTAGGTAGGGGCAAGTGACAAGGGAGAGGAATCCACCAAAATAATACAAAATCACCCCAGGCACACTCGGTAGTGAAGAAACTCAAATCCCAGGGGAACACAGCACACGAAGAGGGGACACCACCCGGATCACCAGCACCACCACCACCGGCCTTCAGCAACTGAAAGGGATAAAACACATTAGTGGGGTAGGAAATTAGGAAATAAACAAACAAAACAAAATATGCAAGATTATAACTAAAATGAAACCAAACAAAACAATCTTAATACGAGAAAACAAAACAAACTGTGTCCACAAAGACACAGGTAAAACAAACAAATTAACCAAAATTAAATTATAAACCTAAATGAGCACTTGAGGTGATTAAATCAAAGTAATCAACAGAAGTAAACTCAAAATAATCAACAAAAGAAATAAACGTATACCATTCACCCAAACTAATAAGAAACTAAAGTAATCTACTCCACCATTCAGTCATCCATAAAAAGAGGCAAGGGGTAAAACCCAGGTCACACGTATGGTCACGTGTGTATCTACAGCCAACATGCAGTCGTTTTGGCAGCAGTTAGCCTTTTAGCCAACGATCAGTCTCTTTGCGGTGGCGGCGGCCAGCCAGACGCAGCCGTGCAAAGCAGACAAAGCAGCGAGACAAAACAGGCGAAGCCAAATAGAGACAAAGCAGGCAAAGCCAAATAGAGACAAAGCAGGCGAAGCCAAATAGAGACAAAGCAGCAGCGGTCTCAGTCACGGTGTGATGACGTCACACATAGCCGCGTCGGGTATCAGCTGACCCACTTCACCTATTGAAAAATAACATTAACGTTACTAAATAACGGTGAAAGCGTCACTAATGATGTAGATGCAACGACATTAATACATACTGTATACCGAGAGGCTGCAGTGGACATTTACGTCAGGGAGGGGGGAGAGACCCATGCAGCTACCGACGTCTTTACCTGTGACCACACTAGCATTAGCAAGCTAATAGCATACACACCGACGCCAAGAGAGAAAGCGAGAGTACACCTACCACAACAAGCGAGGCGGGTGGCACACACACACAGGCCAGGGAGACGCACACCAGTCGCTCTGCAGCACAAAGTAAATGCCGTGAGCACATCATCACTGAAACCGCATAACTAGTGAGTTGAAGCAGACATACCTGTCGAGGGCAACACGACCCGAGAGTGGACGCAGGAAGGAGCGCAAGAGGAGGAAGTAGGTGAAGCGCCGCTGCTTAAATAGTCGGCTCCAGTCCAATGATTGGCCCCCAGTGGCACCCCGTTAAATGACACAACAGTACATAGAGAAACCTCTATGCTGCTACACGTTTAAGGCCAGTTTTTGCGCCGAAGGCCTGTGGGAGAATAGGGCCCATGGTCCCTACCAGTGGCCAACAGAATATGGGAATTTCTGAAGCCCATCCTGGAATGCCATTAATTCAAAAGTCCGTAGGGGGGCGCACGTCAGGTCCGGAAGTGACGACACGTACATTGGCTCCAATTTAAAAATGAGCCAACTTCTCTCTCGGCCTGTATCTTAAATAAACATTTTCCGAATTAGTTTATGGTCTGAATAAACAATTTCAAGTCTTTTTCATGCTCTCCTGGGCTCCGTTTTCTAAATTATGGTCCTATTTCGAGTAAAAGAGCCGATAAAAATGATAACTTTGTGGGCGGGATTTTCCTTGATTGACACCAGCCACAGGAAACCAGATGATCCCAACCACAGCACAACCAGTTGCCAAGGCAGGCTAGCTAGCTAGCTAGCAACGTAGCCATAGATTAAATCTAAATTACCAGAAACAGCGTTACATTTCTGATCTTTTAATGATGTTAGTAGACACACGTAACAGTATAGATCCCCGTTATGAGGTCTGTTGATCAAAATAACACTAACGCTATATCGAAATCGGGTTTTAGTGGACGGGCAGCGACCATACAAGTTGGGGCTTCAGAGCTGATCTGCGGCTAGCTAGCTAGCAACGTAGCCAGAGATTAAAAGTAAACTACCAGAAGCGTTACCTTTATGATCTTTTAATGATGTTAGTAGACACACGTAACAGAATATTGTTTATTGTTTATTGAATGGATCCCCATTAGCTGACGCCATGGCGACAGCTAATCTTCCTGGGGTCCACAAAAAAACATAGAACATATAGAACATAACATAACGTAACAGTATAGATCCCCGGTATGTTGATCAAAAGAAAACCTAACGCTATATCGTTATGTAATGTGACTTGTGACATGATCACCACATTTCAATAAATATAACGTTTTTGCACATTTGAATGCTGCTGGTGGTTTGTTTAATGCTGTATATATTGGACATTTAAAGCTGATACACAATTGTGTTGAGGTAATTCCGCAAAGCTCAGTTAAAAATATAACGTGTAACACTTGAAACAATCAAATGTAACTTTTTCACAGCAATACAGTCCAGCCCACCATGGTATGGTGAGCTAATTGTTTGAATTATATCGAAATATATTTGCATGGTGTAGCATAATGCAGTCTGTATTCAGATGTTACAATACTTTTGCTTAGGGTTTTTCCCCCCTGGTCGGAGACCTTAAGAAGTCAGGGGGGAGGGGTGGAGATCCTAACCCCAAGCCCTAACCCATGGCTACCAGTGCCTAAACTTACCCCCTCCCCCCTATCCCTAAACCTAAGAGACCCCTCCCCAATAAGCCTAACCTGTGTCTCCCAAGGTATAACTTGACCTTTGCGTTCCCTTCGACACCCAAGGTGCCGTGCCAGAGCGGTGATATATTACGTGGCCGGAATGAGAACATGTTGCAAGTTCTTACTGCCAGTATTAAAACAGACCTATTTCTTCACAGGTCAGCCTCAGGTGATTGGTCCATCTCAGCCAATAGTGGCAATAGTTGGTGATGACATAATTTTGCCATGCCAGTTGGAACCTGCCATGGATGCTGTTGCCATGACACTGGAGTGGGCGAGACCTGACCTGACCCCGAGATTTGTCCATGTGCGTCGCTATCACGAGGAACTTGTGGGTAAAAAACACCTGTTCTACAAGGGAAGAACGTCTCTGTTCATCAACAAACTGAAGCATGGAGACATCTCACTGAAACTCTTTAATGTGAAACTCTCTGATGAGGGAAGATACAGATGCTTCATCCCCTCATTGGATAGAGACTATTTTGTTGAGCTTCTCGTTGGTATGTGGGCATATTTTCATTGTGCTTTTTTTTTTAACTTTATTAATCAGATAATTTGATTGATAATGATGATGATGACAACCGCAAATACCTTGAAGCCCACGGCACAGTGGTGTGGCCATTCAGCCTCATGGCACTTTAGTTTTGGGGGTAGCTTACCTCAACAACATGGCAAATTGTTTTCAACATGGGAAATAGTCCTACACCTACCCTACCCCTAAGGCCTTGGCCACACTGATCCATGGTGTCTGTCCGTGTGTGTTCATTTCTCTGTTCACTTCCATTCATTTTCAATGACAGCTGTCCGACTGTCCGTGAAGCACTCAGAAGCGTACGTATCCAGAAAATTTGCATACGTTTTGATAGACAGAAAGTTAAAGAGGGATGAACTTTTTCTGGATGGACGTATCGGATGGTCGGATAGTCACTGTCCGTTTAGTCAATCAGAGTCGAGGTCTCGAGAGGAGGCGTTCCGAGATTTGTTTCAACTTTTCAAAGAAGATGGCGGCCGAGGCGGTGAAGGAGGCTATAATTAATGCTGTGTACACCATCCCGCTGTTGTACAACGTGATAGTCAGTGTCACCATCTGATTTCACCATCTAATCAGGTCATTCAGTGGCATTTTATTGCCACATAAGTAACGTAGCGCACAGAGCTAACAGCTAGCTGACGCCAGCTTTCTTCTTCTCTCGGTTTATAGGCGGGTCGCTGACACCTTCAAGGCGCTTACCGCCACCTGCTGTACAAGTAGGTTACTTGTACATGCAACGGACATAAATCTATCCGTCTATCCGTTCTGTCCATTTTATGACGGATCAGTGTGGCCAAGGCCTTAGCCACCCACATCCCCTATAGCCACTCCCTTTACCCACCCCTCGAACCCCAACTCTCTACAACCTACCTATCCCGAGCTGCGGCCCCTATACAGCTATATGATCTTTTGGAAGATACAGCATCTTTGTCAGAGCTTTTCTCAATGTGCAGGGTAGACTGACTTCTTTAGAACTCCCACAACGTCTGAACTCCATGATTCGAGGCCAAAGTAGTCAAATGTTCTCTGCTATGCATGAACCAAGCAGACCACAGTCTGTGTCCACACAATCTGGGAACCCAGAGTACATTTTTATTTGAAAAATAGACTACCCTGTATCCGTGCTCCACTGCCCTACCTTTTTTCCCGGCTTCCTGTAGAGCGCGACTCTCCTGCCACTGTCACTTCCTTTTCTGTGTCCGTGCTCCACTGTACACAGTCTGAATAGCAACTTGTGCCATGACTTGGCCGATACAATTTCCACTGTTGATGTAAGACGAGTTGACGTTTTCTATGCAGTGTGTTTTTGCGTTGACGTTATTAGCGAATAGCCGAAACGGACGCAGAAAAGGAAGTGACGTGGCGGGAGAGGCGCACTGTAGGAAGCCGGGTAAAAAGGTAGGGCTGTCTCAGAGTCTATTTTTCAAATAAAAATAGACTCTGGGTTCCCAGATTGGATTCCACATGACGTAACTGTCAAGTTTCTCTTTGCGGTGAAAACATTTGCCTGAGATTGCTTTTATTTTCAGTGGAAAATGCAATATATAGTGTAATTACTAGTTCTGCTGTACTAGATACACACACACACACACACACACTCACACACACACACACACACAAACTTCACTAGACTATAATAAATTCAGTCAAAGAGTTTTATAGAAGTCGATTGGACTACCGCACATTGAACATTGGGATACCAAATGAACCTGACCAATCATCATTATGTTGAGTTGATAAGACGAGTAAATGTCTTATCTGCTGCAATTATCTTAATATAAAAATAGCTGCACTATCATGTTTATTTTGTGCTTCTGCAGCTGTCACACATTTTATTCCAAAAGACAACACTGTGTAAACACAGCAGGTGTGAATGTCAGTTGACACCATTTCCTGCTCCTTGCAACAGAGACCAGGATGCAACATGAGGGTGAAACTAACCAGAGAGGAGAGAAGACCGTGAAATATATATTAGCAGCACGTCAGAGTGTCACATTCTGATGGAAGAACAAAGAGATGGCAAGCAGCTCATGGCAGAAAGAGAGGCAAAGTCCCATCTAGACAAGCAGGAAGGAGACAAGACTTCATTTATAAATAACAGTCAGTTTCAGATTATGGAAGTTGAAAGAGACAGAGAATTGGCTACTAGATTCATGGAGAATGATGAAGAAAAGGAGAACAAACGAGAGAAACTCCTGCAGGTGGAGAGACAGAGGGATGAGAACAAGAGGAAGCTTCAGTCAGTAGATAGAGACATAACAGAGAGGGAGAGAGACAAGGCTGACCACAGAATACAGAAAGACACAGCAGAGAAAAATGAAGAAGAACGTAGTCAATTAGAGGTCAAGAAGGATCTGGACAAGAGAAAGGCAGAACCTGAGAAACAGCTGCAGAAGACAGAGAAAACACTGGAGAGCAAAGAGGGTGACATCATTAGAATGACAGAAAGGACGAGGGAAGCAGAGAATAAGGAGCAAATCAATGTGAAATTAGAGGAGGCAGAGAAACAGGGGGACGACACAGAGAGGGAGCCAGAGCTGATAGACCTCAAACAGCAAGAAGGAGCAGAGAGAGGAAACCAGCGGAGGCTGAGCTTCAAGCAGAGCTACAGCAGAATGGCAAACCTGTGGAAAGTCTGGAGGAAACCACAGAGCAGGAACAAAGTCAGAATGCAATCAGGGAGCAGGTGACAAGTCAAGAGGAAACTGGAAAACAGGGCGAGAGTAATGAGGCAACTGGGGAACAGAGGGAAGGACAGAGCACCACTGGGGACAAGAACAAAAGTCAGAAGGAAACAGAGGAGCAGGTGGAAGTGAGGAAGCAAACAGAGAGCAGGGGAACGGTCAGGTGCCAACCAAGGAGCACGGTGCAAGTGAAGAAGCAAATGAAGGGAAAGGCGAATGTCAGGAGGAAACTGGGAAACCGGAGGAATGTCAGGAAGCAACAGTGCAGCTGGGGAACAGTGAGAAGGCACTTGGGGAACATGATAGAACTCAGGAGGAAACCAGGAAGTAAGAGGAGAATCAGGTCGCAACTGGTGAGTAGGGTGAAAGTAATGAAGCAACAGTGGAGCAGGTGGAAGGTCAGGAGGCAACTGAGAAAATGGGGGGAAGCCAGGTGGCAATCACCAATTCCACCAAAAAGAGGAAAGGGGCGAGGGGCACTTTTGAACAGCAAGGGAGAAGTCGAGCTGTTTAAAAAATGATGTAAATGACTTGATGGTGTGTGTGTGTGTGTGTGTGTGTGTGTGTGTGTACCAGTGGCGGCTGGTGTGCTAGAAAGCAAGGGAGGAGACCCTTGCTTGAGGAGACCCTTGCTCGCCCCCAAAAAAAGATTTGGGCGTGTTTTTTTTCCTTTTGCAGTTTGAAGACAGATTTAGAGGAATATCTCATTTTAATTTAGCATTAGGATTAGACTGTTGTGATGTCATTATTCAGTTTTAACCATCAATAATTGTTCCTTTTCTCATTATTTCATTTCTCAGATTAAATACTGTATATTTATTTTGAGATTTTTGTCAATTATTTGTGCTGTTATGGTTATTATAGCCTAGTTACTCACTTCTACACTAGCTTAGATTGTGTTACTTATGGATGGCATGGAATTATAGTGAAAATAGATTAATCCCCCCTTTTGCTGGGGACCCCACTTTGAAAACCACTAGCTTAGGCTACAACTGTTTGAGGACAAATAAGATCGATGTCATCTGGTGCATTTTAACTCATTGAGTGCCAGCCACTTTTGGAAAACGGATGCTCCCAGTGCCAGCCCTTTCAGAGCGTTTTCAGTGATTTCTCGAGGCCCACAGAATATTGTGTGATATTACTATAAACACTGAACACGCCCAAAGAACGATGAGACTCTCTTCTATCATCAGCAAAAAAAAGTTTATTGATATGATGGAAGGGATTTTTCTGTGCCTCGTTCAACCTAGTTAAAACTGCCCACTCCAATCAGAAGGTGTGACATATGTTAATACCTTTCCAGTGTGTCCAATTATTCCAGATATATGAAAAACCAATACAACAAGCAATTCTGATATTTAGAACATTATTTTATATAGAGAATATTGCATAGTGGTACAAAACAGGTCAAGTTATATATTACCCCATTCAGAGATCTCCGAGGTGAATTTTCAGTGGTCCTTCCCAACAGCAAAATATGTAGCAGGTCAAAAAAGACCCCTGAAAACCGACCAATTCTACTATTTTGCGTGGGCTTTTAAAGTGCATTTCCTTGGGGGCGTTTGTCTTCCGGTGAGGGCTGGTCTCTCCCCGAAGGTTCCTCCTCCATCTAGTGACACCCTTCACTGCTTGGCTGACATTGGTGGTCATACGATCTCTCCTTCTGTCACTCCTACTTGGCAGGAGTGTTTTCTCCTCCTCCTCTTGGTCCGCATCATGTGACCTGGCTCTTCCACTGGAGGTCACAGCACTAGCCCTCACTTGAAATAGTCATCTATAAACTTCCCTGTCTACCAAAGCAACTGTCAATATATTTACTTTAAATTCCTATTTTCAACTCCTATAATTTGGTCAGCTAATTTAGCTATTTACCTATTAGAAATCCTATAGCACTTTATCTATGGTTTACTCTTAGACTAGACAATCTAATTCTACATCCTGGATAAGATCAAATTCAGCTAATCAGTCTGAAGCTGGAAAAAACATCATACAGCTCAAACTTTCTATCTCTTAGTCTAAAACCACTCTATGAGTGTAAAAAGAGAAGAGGATAGCTCCTTAAGTTAAATTCAACAAATCAGAGAAAACCTCACCCTGTTTAATCAGGATGAGGAAACTCTTATCAATTACCAATTATCAACTAATTTGACAGCTACCTGCCAATTCGGTCGGCAGATTCAACTTTAATATAACCACTATTTTGACTATACATTTATTTTCCATTCTATAGTTGCAGTAGTATCAATAGGCTAATATTTATCTAAATATTATATAGCACTCTCCTTGTGTATCAAGTGGGACAAATTGAAGTTGTTCACAACATCAGACTCTCCTCTCATTGGTGCTGTGTCCTTGTGCATGTCTTCTCTTCTCTGGGGAAAAATCAGCGCATCTAATGTATGCTCTTAAACTTTATTTCATAAGATAACCAGTCATCTCTCTATTACCACTTCACATTACACTGAGCCTCTATTTTCCCAGAGACCAAAAAGCCTATTCGAACCCGGGCCCCTCTTCTCTTATGGGCTGTGTCCCATCCATTGTTTAGACACACCGGATAGCAGGCCCCATCTCCTTTGGGGGAAAGGTGAACGCATTGTAAAACATCATTTATTACTCCAAAATACACATTGCTGTTCTTCCTCTCCACTGGTCCCACAGAGGAATGGCCCCATGTCGGCAGATCTCCGTGACCTCTGCTCCAAAGTTAACCTACCATGGCCTAAATGACATTCTGGGGTTGCAGTTTCATTTCCTAAAAGCAGGCTCTGCCTTGAAATGAGGAAGTCTCCATCTGCAGTCATATGAGTGTACGTTCAAACTGTCTTTGGGGTGTGTTGAAAATATGCATATACGTGTAGTATCTGATAACAGGAACTGAGAGGACCATTTCCACATAATGCTTTTGTGTAACCACGAGTTGTAGTAACTAAAAGGCTGAGGTGGCCTTTTGTCCTCTCGCAGAGAGGAAGTTTTCACTCCCCCCCTGTGACCTCCAATGAAGAAACGTTTTATTTCTCAATTTGAAATGATGTTTTCTATCAATTGGTTACTTGTCAAAAAACCAGGGATTGGAGGAGAGAAATCCTATCAGATATCATTTTCCGTTCTTTAGTTATCAGCCGGAGAAGATAGGTTGATTTCAGCAAAAACAGACGTTTCAAATTAGAAGCTGAGATAATAAGCCTTTTGTGAAATGAAGCATTTCAAGCACATCACTGACTCTGAAGCTAATATTTTCTGATGTAATGATACCTCAAAAATAATTTCCTTCAATAAAACAGTGAAAACAAAAGAATTTTGTTTGGCAAAATAATATTTTTTTGCTGCAACCAGCAGCGCTGGCCCCTGCGTGCGCAGACCCTACACCTTCTTGCTGGTCTTGATTTACTGCTGGTGGGCATCAGATATTCTAGCTTGTTTGCCTGTCTCTGTCCATCGAGCCTGCTGTCTGGGTCTGTGTTGTATGCTGCCCTGCGTGTCCCACCCCCCTCCTCCTCCGTGGGAGTGTCTCTGGTGGCTCTCTGCTGCGTTTGCTCTGCACTGAAAAGTGCGCTGCACCCAGCTTTTTCACAGCGTGTCCGCCGATTTTGTCACCGGATCCCAGCTGAGAATAATGTAACTTTTCAGAAAGACGCTGGTGTCGGCAACTAAATCATGTGGAGGGGCTATCGCAGCGGAGACGGAAGGGCTCAATTGTGGCAGCAGATTGACTGCTGTTCACAGGCACAGCTAACGTTATGCTTCATGCATATCGATGCATACCGATGCCGTTTCCGTTTCCCCATGACTTCTTCTCTGTTTTTTCCTCGCCTTTCTCTAATCTGGAGAGCACTGTCGCCACCTAATGGGTCTGTAAAATAGCTTCTACACATTCAATAGCTCCCATACTTTTAGAGGAGATGTATCAGGCTTTGATCCACGTCCTACCGTCAAAAAACGCAATTGACGACTTTAGTCGTCATTGGCACTCTACGTTACTATTTGAATTGACGACTATAGTCGTCATTGGCACTCAATGAGTTAACGTTAGGCTCAGGAGAAAGAGTGTTGAAGTGGGAATAATTTCTGGCTGAGCAATGTAATGCACCTCAAAATAAGTAAGGGTTAATGCACGACGAGGTGTACATTATCACTTTTTAAGGGACGACGCGAAGTCCCTTAAAAAGTGATAATGTACACCTCGAAGTGCATTAACCCGCTTATACCATGGTCACTTGTCAACAAAACAATAAGACCAGTCATTTATATTTCCATGTGTAATAAATAAAGCAATCTAAATGGCTAAATGTCTGTTATTCATACTGTAAATCAGTCTTCCACGAAATAAAATAGTCCCTCCCACCTCCACCACCCTCCGTTTTAAAGCCGACTCAAACGTTAACTTTATCACAGGAATGCGGGTTTAACGACGTTTTGCGTTCTACATTAAATGAAGACATTACCGTTTGGCTGCTTGCTTTATTTTGTATGATAGATACGTATTGGCCAAGTATATTAACATTTAAGAGCGAAGAGTTTCAGGAAGTGACACAGAGCAGTGGGGGCTCGCACTGCGTGTGCTGTTGTGGTGAAATGCAGAGAGAGTTGTCTCTCTCTCTCTCTCTCTCTCTCTCTCTCTCTCTCTCTCTCTCCCTCTCCCTCTCCCTCCCTCTCTCTCTCTCTCTCTCTCTCTCCCTCTCCCTCCCTCCCTCTCTCTCTCTCTCTCTCTCTCTCTGTCAAAGGCCCCCGCTCGTGCACGAGCCGAGGGAAATCTCCTCTTTGTCGCTGAGAAGAACCTGGTGACGCGAGGTTAGAAATGTCCGAAACGAAAATCAAAATTGTAAATAAGAGTTATTTTTGATAAACTGAGCACACAGGGGTGATTTAAATAGTTACTTTGACCGACTCAATTTTTTTCTCAAGTTCCAAAATTGTCATATTAACCCTTAACGGGGGTATAGAACTCAAACTGCTCTCTTGATAACACTTTTGAAACTATGGCGCATTGATATGAACGGTGAACAGACCATTTAGCTAGGTGTACATTATCACTGTACAATATCACAAATTAATGGACACCCTGCAGCCAATCAGAATCGAGTATTTACCCAGACCATGCTATAAAGTAAGATATTTACAGTTAGTCTGTCAGTAAAAGGTTTGATGGATGAATAAATCAATCAAAAACACTTCACTACTTCCAACATAGACTACAAGTTTTGTTTCATTCCATTGCATGGAGGGGGCGAGTTGCGTGCTGCCAAATTCAGTTAAAAAATGTGGGAGTTTAAGATCGCCATTTTTATTAGGAAATGGCAGGCTATTCAGCACAAAACAATATAATACGAAAAATGTAGTGCTGCTTGGTGGACCATTTGCACGCCGAATTTACTAGAAGGCCCGGATAACTTGACCTTAATTGACTTACTTGCACATCCATGCCGTCTGCAACCAGTGCGCGTGCAGCCGATGACGTTGCAGTATCCCAGTGTTTGCTTTGTTGGGATTTCAGCCTCCGTGTACCTAAACTCGTGTAGAAAGTCGTGTTGGGCCGCTCGCGCAATACAATGCAACGAACGACTGTCTGGCTTGTGAGCTAACTTACTGGTTGATAATAATAAAAATAGGAAAAGAGAAAGGGGAAAGTATAGGTGCTACTGTCTGTAAATCTATCTATTAGCCTACTGCCAGGTGGTCACAGCAAAGTGGAGGTCATCACTTCCTAGTAGACAATGGAGCTGGATTCCACAAGATTTTCAGAGCATTCAGCATTGGACAATAGAATGTCAATCTTAGCAATCTATCCAATCAACAACCAATTAGGTTGAATAAATTAATTGTTTGGTATTGATTGGTGAGGGCGGGTTAGGCTCCAGCTAAATATGATTGATTGAAAAACACATCATTTCACTGTTCCTTGTGAAATGCATGTGTTTTCAACCAATAATATTTAGCATGAGATAAATTACCATGGGAATCAAACGCCCTAGGGGAGAATGTTTTTCTCCTCTACCCCCCGAGGGCATGACCAGGGCATGACAGACTGGCACAGACTCTGTCTGCATGCCGCTCCATCAGTGCCCTAGGTGTCACTGTTGTTGAAGCATTTTAAGAATAGCATGATTTTTATTAAGAAAAAACACATTTGATTGATATTTTATCAAAAATATATATATTATTATATAAAATCCCCCATCTCTTCTAACAAAATAAGGGAGGACCGTCCTCCCTTGCCTCACTAGAAAAAAAAACCTGTGGTGTGTAGTGTACACATGTCACCTACATGTCAACAGTCAGCCATGAGTAATTAGTATTATTATGGTACCACTAAAACAACCTTTATGCTAAAATATGATGACAGTATTTAATATTAGTATAATGTGAGGATGTTGTGTATAGCAGCAGGCGTTGTTAGGCGTAGCCTAAGAGACAAATTTCCACTGTAGTACAGCAGGTTGAGAAATAGAAGGCCCACATTCACCATTTTAGTAGTTTTTTCATTACATTTACTTTGTAATGACATGTTTACATTGTCGTTTACATTCTAGCAATCCAATGCCAAGATTTATGGCTAAGAAATAAACATAATTCTGCACAGCCAGACTTTGCTGTCACTGAACCTTTATTTCTTACATGTTTGGTTGGACAGTAGACATGAACAGAATTGAAAAGGGCCACTCTGCACTCTGTAGTAAATCAGCTGACCTAGTGTATCATCTCATGAACATGTCCTCCTCCTCCTGGGTTGCCAAGACAACAGAAAACAGCAGCTACAGTATTGATAGTATTCCGATGATGTCACAAGCCTTTTTCCTACCAATATGGCGTTACAATACACACAGCTCATTGGCTGTAAGTGTCACTTGATTGTAATCACCTGTTAATTGATCACAATCACCTGGTATTTTCCTACCAAAATGGCCATGTGGTGATGTAACAGAATACTATCAATAGATAGGGTTGATGCAGTATTATTTTATAGCAATGGCAGTTGGTTACTTTACAACCGTTTGGCTGTTTATTAGCTCAGAAAGACGTTGGATGTACAATACGAAGGTGCCTTCAGTTAATGATCAATTTGCCAGGACAGTCAATGCTGTCCACCTCTGCCAGAATGGAGGTTCCTGCTTGACCACAGCTACAGAAAAACAGACACAAAGAGAAATATTCACATTTGATTTCCTTTGCTTCACTCTCCTCCACTCTCATAGACATGCACACTTGTTATTATAGACTAAGATCCACTACACATGCAAATAATCTAGGCTGCAGCAACTACAAAGTAGACACACCCCCAGGTGACGGAGGTGACAGAGCCGACTTTATTATTTTGATTTCTGGACTTTGGCCTTGAAGCTTAATTTCCTATGAGGTGACGTGACTGTGATACATGCAGCAGGTAGGCTATGCTAAGGCTAAATGTTATATTACTTTCTAAGTGCCTATTTTATGAATGAAAGCAGATTGTTTCCCTCTCATAGTCACAACTATTTTTTCATAGTTGTGAGTAGTTTATTTCAGTCCGAATTGGATGCGGAATGCTATGAAATGTTATGTATTTTTTCACTTCAAAAATTCTATCAAACTTAAAGCAGCTACGAGCAACTTTTTCGATTGTTATTAAACAGTATAAATTTAATATCAATGCATCACATCTTACCTCTAATAGTAGACGAGACCAACGCAGAGTAGTCTCGCTTGAAGCCCGAGTGAATCGGCCAGTGTTAGTCTGTCTGTGGCCAGGGAAGATCAGGAAGTGAAATGAAACGGTTTGCAGCAGCCACTTCGGCCATAACCACAAAATAACTTTCAAAAACCTGTTAGAATATAACGAGAGATGTTCGCGAGAGTATGCGTGGCGTTCACATTGTTTATGCTATGTTGCTAGGCAGCGCGAACGGGTGAAGGCAGGCAGCTGCGTTTCACTTCCGGGTTTCACTTCCGCGTTTATCCGGTCCGGCGGTAAGGAGAGAGAGAGAGAGAGCCCCCTGTTGACGCGAGTTTAGACAGACACAGACTTAATAATCATCTAAGGGAGCAATCTCCGATTCACACGGCTTTGGTCTCAGCTACTATTATAGGTAACATGTGATGCATCAATATTGTAATTATACTGTTTAATAACAATCGAAAAAGTTGCTCGTACTGTAGCTGCTTTAAATACATTTTGGAAACAGCACTGCTATTTTTAGTGTTTGACACAACATCCATTGCCTCTGATTCACACCAACTGTCATTTGCTGTGGGTTTAGGCATATACATGCCAGTAACTTAATTTATGGAATAGGGAATTGTAAAATAGAAACGGCCGGTTATAAATCATTCTGGTGTAATAGCTTCAACAAACCTGCATGGCATCTTCAAACTATTTTAAAATGCACAACTAACAGTCATTAGTGACAAATTAAGGTTAAATTAATTATCATCCATCATTAGCTATTGCACAGTGAGGGTAGCCTATAAATTATAGCCTACAGTGTAATTATTAGGGGTCCAAGCATGTATATATTATTATTATTATTATTATTATTATTATTTTTTTTTTTAGTATTATTATTAAGGTTTGAAATGGGCTCACAGACACGTTTGGGATCACACTCCATAATTCAAACAAGTAATTTATCTGTACACTAACATGATGATCAGATTAAAGGAATAGTCCCCCCTAAAATCATTTTGTGACCTACACTTCATGCCAGTCAAAACACTGGTGAAGTTTGTACGTCAATTTAGCATACAGTGAGTTAGCAACTGCTGCTCCAGTCCAAAACAACTGAAATGACTGGGTCCTAACCCTAACCCCTGTTTTAAAGTTCCCCAAAAATAATCTGTTGGCTTAGTTTGAGTACTTATACTGCACTTTTTTTTAAGCCAGGTCAGTATACCCACATTTTGAATGATGAATGAGATATTTAGGATTTCATGATTTTGCATAAACACCACTGCATGTATGTATGTTCTTCCTGGAAATTAACATTTTACATTTATTACAATGTCAGAACTCCAGGATGCTTCACCTCAAATCTCAGCTCAGAGTCTTCAGTGCCTTGGCTTTCCATCACACTGCCATTGTCCTTCTTCTAACACACTCTTGTGGAGGTAAATTACCTACACACCAAAATATCATTATAATCACTTGTGTTTAAAGTCCCTGTAGAGCAAAAATAAATGTGTTTTGAGTTTGCCACAACACAGGAAAGTTTACCACCCAGCCAAATTTGAAAGATTATACTGTACATGTCGCCAAGTATATACAATTAGGTTTCAAAAACATGAACAAATAAGCAGTATTGTCTGCTCTGAAAACTGTGGGGGGTTTGCTGAAGTGTCCCAACTGACTTTGGGTCAGAGATGGGAGCGGGACAAAACCTTTATGGTGCACATCAGGGTGGGAATTTGATCATTTTAGGGGCAAGGCCATGGCCTTCGGTGTAGCAAATTTGTTTAGGGCACAAGCAGTGGGTAAGGCATGAGGTTTTCCCATGAGGACCAGGAAGTATAACCCTGAAAGCTGTAATTCCTCGAATAGCCACTTGCGGCAGGGCTCAGAAGTCTCGCCGTTCCCGTTCACCCCCATGTAAAAATGCTCCACTTTGTAACAGTGTTTAAGCATCTTTACAGCCTGGGCCTTAACAGGGTTTTGGTCTAGATAGCTAATTTCACCTTTTCATAACTGTAGGGGGGTCATTTTTTATACTAGGCGGGGGTAATTCCCACGCTGGTGCACATGGTGTCAGGGGAGAATTATTCCTGGATGAATATGTGGATTCAGATGTCTGTGAATACATATTTTTTCCTGACACATTAAGGAGAGAGGACTCTTACATGAGAGTTATGGGGAGTTGTTTGATTTTCAGAATTTCAGTAGATAACAGCAAATGCAGCAGCCATAACTATTCACATAACCATAACCACTTCACTTTTCATCTCTATTCAAAATAAGTCAAAGAAGCAGTAAGTTCCAGGCCGGTGCGTGACAGAGTGATGATATACTTATCATCATCACTCTGTAATGCACCTTGTGCACCAGGCCCATGGGGGGCTAGTTGTATTTTCTGCCCCCCAGTTGAACTCTTCCACTTCGTGACATTGCTGTCTTTCAGAGTCGGGTTCATTCTTACAGCTAGAGCAGGGCCGGTTCCAGAACAAGATGACTAGGGGTGCATCCTAGATAGGAAGGGGTGCAGATGCCCGGCCAAAGGCCGGCCGCCCGAAAAAGTTTGACATGTTATTTTACTAAAAATAATGCATTTGACCATCATTTCAAGTAGAATGATACCACCCAAGCAAGAATATTTCAAGTGTTTCAAGTGCTTTACTGAAATATTTGGACCATATAATGATAATACAATTATCTCAACCTTAAAAGGTTACATATAGGTGCCAAAAAGCCATAAAATCACATCAAAGAACAAAGAAAAACAACAACCATAATTCAAGTTTAAACAGTAAGTGTGCAGTTGTAGCATTTATAAAAAAAAATAATAATAATACTTTTCAACTGAGCATGCAGACAATTAAAATAAGGGTGCAATGCATGCTTTTGCACCCCCGTAGAACCGGGCCTGAGCTAGAGTGAAGATGATATGAATGGGATCATGAAACTAAGACCTAAGGCATCCATTGCTACCAATTATGTCATGCTAGCTTGTCCACAAGGGGGTGCAATAATGTTCAAAATTAGGCTTAAAACTGGAATGGAAATGAAAATTCCTGTTATCTTCCTCCCCTCTGCTTCTCCATACTACCTGCCCTGAACCGCCACTGTCATCTGTATCTGTTCCCTGTAACTGTTGCCTGTTACTTGTATCTGTTGCCTGTTTTGTTCCCTGTTGCTTGTCTCTTGTTCTCTGTTAAGCGTCTTTGGGTCTGGAAAAGCGCTATATAAAATAAATGAATTATTATTATTATTATTAAAATGGACATTTTCAAATTGCCCGCACAACATTTTTTACTGCCCCCTGGACTGGTCAGACAATACTACGGCACTTTATAAGAAAGGACAGAGTAGGCTGTACCTACTGAGGAGGCTGAGGTCATTTGGGGTGCAGGGGGCACTGCTGAGGTCTTTCTATGACACAGTGGTGGCCTCTGCCCTCTTCTATGGTGTTGCCTGTTGGGGCAGCAGCATCTCAGCCACGGACAGGAAGAGGCTGGATAAGCTGATCCGAAAGGCCAGCTCTGTCCTAGGCTGCCGCCTGGACTCAGTGGAGGTGGTGGGTGTGCAGCGGATGAGAGCAAAGCTGGCCTCTCTGATGGAGAACAACTCCCATCCTCTGCACGACACTGTGACAGCCCTGGAGAGCTCCCTCACCACCAACAGACTAGTTCATCCAAAGTGTGTGAGGGAGCGTTTTCGGAGTTCTTTCCTCCCAGCGGCTGTCAGACTTTTTAATTCTGTACACTCTTGAGTGAAAAATGGTTTTTAAATTGCTGCTAAAATGGCTGCGTGCTAAATGCACTTTTATCTAGCACTTTAATGTAATTCTGTGCTTTTAATGCAATTCTTAGTTGTGTAATTGCTATATTCAGTTTTTTACTATTGTTGAGCATACGTGCTATTATGTTGCTGTCTCTTTTTTTAACCCTGTCCACTTGCTGCTGTAGCACTGAAATTTCCCCTTGTGGGACGAATAAAGGATTATCTTATCTTATCTTATCTCACATCCTGGAGCTGGGCCTGTTGTCTGCAAATATGATACACCCAGGGATGCTAAACAAGCTGTGGCATCACAGGCGTATGGAACGAACACGGATGCACCTGGTCGGGGTCAGGCAAAGGTCAAGTTATGCTGTGGGGTTGGAGGCTGGAGCTGGTCTTCCTAGGGGAAAAGACCCCCATCCCTGGTTATGGCTAGGGTCTCCAGGGTAAGGCTTATGCTTAGGGTCTTCCTCCCCCGGGGTCGGAGACCCCCTTAAGAACTCAGGGGTGGAGGCAGGGGTGGAGATCCTAACCCTAAACCCTAACCCATGGCTACCAGTGCCTACACTTACCCCCTCCCCCCTGTGCCTAAACCTAAGTGACCCCTCCCCAATAAGCCTAACCTGTGTCTCCCAAGGTGTAACTTGACCTTTGCGTTCCATTCGACACCCAAGGTGCAGTGCCAGAGCGGTGATATATATATATTACTTGGTCGGAATGAGAACATGTTGCAACTTTTCACTACCAGTATTAAAACAGACATTATTATTTCTTCCCAGGTCAGCCCCAGGTGATTGGTCCACCTCAGCCAGTAATTGGAATAGTTGGTCATGAAATCATTTTGCCATGCCACCTGGAACCTCCTACGGATGCTGTTGCCATGACACTGGAGTGGGCGAGACCTGACCTGAACCCCAGATTTGTCCATGTGTGGCACGATCGTGACGAACTTAAACGCCCGAGATATAGAAACCCGTCCTATGAGGGAAGAACGTCACTGTTCATCGACAAACTGAAACATGGAGACATCTCACTGAAACTGTCCAATGTGAAACTCTCTGATGAGGGAAGATACAGATGCTTCATTCCCTCATTGGATAGAGACTCCATCACTGAGCTTGTTGTTGGTAAGTATGCGTTATGTTTATTGAACATGCTTTTTTTTTTCTTATTATTCTTTATTTATCCAGTGCATGGTTTAGCTACGAACTGCCCTGCTACATCCATACGGTACAACCATTCATGCTGGTAGTGGTGACGAGTACAAGCACAGTCTTTAAGTGTTATAAACTGAGTCTTTGGATTAATGGCTTTATTAATAGGCTACTACAGTGTTGTAGCTTATATGATATGCATACCACAGAACAGGAAGAGACTGGAGTTGATCTGTCAATTATTAGAATACTGTTTAAGTTTGACCTCCAAGTCAGCTGTCATGTTGAAATAGAGAGCTCCGCCTCTTGCTGCTACCAATGAGTCCAAATCGAGTATGTAAAAATATTTAAATTGGGCAAACATGATCAAACTTGCAGATATTTTATTTGTTTATAGGATTTTCCATTGTCTGGCCCCCCTCCGCTCAATTATACAAAATCAAAACTCATCTACTCTACCAGAGGAGATTGTAAAATACCACATACGAGAAGCTTTGGGCAGTCAGCCTTTTCCTAGAGCAGCTCATACCTGGAACACTATACCGATTTAACTAAGGAATATCACATCTCTCAACTCTTTCTCCAAATCTATAAAACAGTATTGGACAATAAAACGTTAGGGTTGTACCACAACCCAGGTTTTACGAGTGAGAACGAGAGCTCTCACTAGTGCCTATCATGCTGCGTACGCAGCCCTATTGAAGACTGTCATTTTGCTCCAAAATTTCTTTTCATTAAAACCGACCACCCACCCATAGGTGGCGTGGTGCCCCCCTGGGGCGGACGTGGCCACCCACCTCACCCACGTGACTACGTCACGTCCTGTCAGGCCCAGGGTCCGCCACTCATTTCTTCCAGCCAGCTGAGATCCGACGCACCCAACGACGCATCGACGCAGCAAGGCTGGGTAGTGAGAGCTCTTGTTCTCACTACTCTCACTACTCTCGTAAAACCCGGGTTGTAGTACAACCCTAACGTTTTACTTCGTTTTGAACTCAAGCTCTCACTAGTGCCTAATTCAACCGCCCTTGCTGCCGGGAGCACCCCACAGGGCGACCCGAAAGGCATTGGTGAACCACGGCCGTATGGCAACGTTCATGCCTGACCGTCTGACATATTAGAGTGGCAACGATACTACTTCCTTGCCACCGACAGTACCGCGTGCGCGAACCGCGAACCGGACACGTCGAGACTGTAGTACCTAACAAACGTGTGATGAGAGGACCATGAGGCCGCGGCACACATGTCCTCCACCGAAACACCACGCAACAACGCAGAGGATGTCGCAACACCTCGCGTAGGATGCGCCCTTGGTCATGAGTATATTGTTGGGCACCGGGACCTGACCCGGTACCCTGGTGGGGGAAGAAAATGGGGGGGGGGGGGGCAGGACGTAAGAGGCTATGCTCCCCTGTCGGTTTCTTACGCAGGCTCCGCCTACTGACGTGCCCTGTGAGCATGTCGAACCAACGTAACCCCCCCGCCGTGCGGCTTTCGCAGGCTGGGGGGACCAAGGAGGCAAGGCTCTCTTTCGACCGCCGCACACGGACTTGTCCGCTCGTGCCGTCCCCAGGAGAGCTCCCGACCAACAATGGGCCCATGGCACCATTGATGGTGGGCTTGTCCCGGGGGCCTCTTGATGGCGGGTATGAGACCCTGGGAGAGCGCCCGACCGAACTCGGGCCCTGGGCACCGAGGATGGTGGGCTTGTCCCTAAAGCTACAAGCCGAAGGCTGGCCCTGAGGCCAAGCCTTGGCGAGCTGCCGTCCCCGCCGGGCGTACTGCACCGGCGAGTGACGGGCTGGGCAGGTCCCTGCTGAGTCCCTGACCGAAGTTGAGCGCTGAGCTCCAACGACGGTGGGCTCATAGCCCCCCCCCCCCTTCCCCGGGAGGTGACTAAGTATGGGACTGGTTACCCGCGCACCCCCGCGCTTTGGGGGGCGGGGGCCGCATACCCTGGCCTGCAGTGGGACCCAGGACGGGCCCACTGCAGCTGGGTGGGGCGCCTCCATTACGGGTGCCCTAGGCTGTGGGGCTCGTATCCGCGGGCGCGGGGTGGCTCGCGGCGCTGGAGGCCCCGGAGGGCGACTCTGCGAGCGCGCTTGCACCTGAAACCGGCGGTCCTCCCCTTTCCGCCTAGGCATGAGGGTACTGACCACCACAGAGTCCCGCTGCCGCTTCTCCAACCGCTGGTCCAAATCCTCCATGGAAGGACCGAACAGGCCCTCCGGAGAGATCTGGACCCCTAGCAGCCTCCTCTTATCCTGCTCCGGGAGCTGGGTGAGGTTCAGCCACAGGTGAGGGTGAGTCAGAACGGAGAAGGCCATGACCTTCCCGCTGTTCTGCGCCAGGCAGTCAACCATACGCAAGGCGTAATCCGTGGCCATCCTGAGCTCTGTAAACAGCTCGGGGCGGGGTCAGCCTGCATCTCCCGCAGGAGCACTGCCTGGTAACCCTGCAGGATCGCCAGGTTGTTGGTCATGGCGGCGGACTGCCCCGCCGCCAAGTACGCCTTCTCGGCCAGCTTGGCCGTTAGTTGGCACGCCCTCGACGGCAACGTGGGCCTCGCGAGGTTGGGGGCCAGGTGTCTGGCCACCATCTCCTCGAGGGGAGGCATCGCGGCTAACGCAAGCTTATCCCCCCCTTCTAAGGCAAACCACGGAGCCATGCCCGCGCAGAGCGGCTTGGCCTCCTGAGGCTTCTCCCAACCCATCTGCACCGCGCGTACCACGTCTATACAGACGGGTAAGAGGGGCTTCGGGCGGGGCGCCTGTGGCGCCTGGCGTGGCTGGAAGTAACATCCCAGCAGCACTGACTCGGGGGGCGGGGGTGGTTCGGCCCGAGTGATGCCGAGCTTCGCTGCGGCCCTAGACATCACCCCCTGAAATTGTTTCTGGTAGGACTCGTTGACGCTCGTCTCCGAGCGGGCCCCTACCAGAGAGGTGACAGTGGTTACACCGTCCCAGTCCTCCCCGCCTGACATCTCCTCTTGGGGGGTGTCTTGGGGGAGGACGACTATGGGGTCGTAAGGGAAGAGCCCACCCTGTTCTAACACAGGATCGATGGGCTCATCTCCCCAACTTAAACTCTGCTGCTCAGGTTGGACCGGAGAGCCCTGCTCGTCAGGTAACTCCCCCCCGACCGAGTGGTCGGACCCAGCGGCAGCGCCTCCCTCGGGAGGTGCATGGCTGAGCATCGGGCCCACCTGGACAAAGAGCAAAGCTCTTTCCCGCAGCTCGCCCAGGGTGAAGCCGTTGCAGGTCTGGCAGAAGTCAGATTTCAGCAAGGCATCCATAGCATGGTTGTGCCCCAGGCAAAACACACACTCCCTGTGGCGGTCAAAACTCGCCAGAGTAGCCTCACAGCTAACACAGCTCCTGGCTGTCCCCCCCTTTCTCATGGCAGCCGCCTGGTCCATGGGCGAGTTCAGCGAAGCTAACTCACAACAAGCCTCGTCGACTGTACCAGGAATTAGCTGAGTTATACCGCGTAAGCTAACTTTTAACAGTAGCTTGCAACGGTGAAGATAGCTGGAGTGCTACAAGCTAGATGCTAGCTGCACTGAGCAACTAGCTAACTATCTATCTAACGTTACTCCAGCCGGAGTAACATGCGCGCTCTTACACAAGTAGCCGGCGCCTAAAGTACCTAGCACACGGACGCTAACCACACGGGTGCACGCTAGCTATCCGCCACAACAGGGCTAACTAGCCTATTGTTCTGGTGCTAAACAGTAAGCTATTCGCACGTATGCAACCTAGCCTAACAGTTTTGAGCGCGGACCTTAGTCAGCCCTCAATCCGATAAACGCTGCCCCAGCCGGGGAACGTTTCACACAGCTACACGGCGGTAGCAATAACAAGTGTTAACTGTAAGAAGACACTCTTAGCTTTAGATGACTTGATCCGACGCCGCTGGTGGAGAGAACAGGATCGGATCCCCGAAGCCTGCTTTACCTCGTCCACGCAAACCTCTTCAAGGTGGGCAAGTTTAGATGGAACAAGCCTATTTTCTATAGCTATGTTAGAGCGCTAACTTGAGTTAACCCATTGATACCTGACGCAGCATTTCTGTGTATATCCCTCATTTGTGTGTGTGTATCCCTTTAAGACCGCAAACCGTGTGACGCGGTTTGCGGTCTTAAAGGGATACACACACACAAATGCTGCATCAGGTATCAATGGGTTAACCACAGAGCTTTAGAAAACGCATCCTCTCACTGGCTGGAAGAAGCGATGAGTGGCGGACCCTGGGGCTGACAGGACGTGACGTAGTCACGTGGGTGAGGTGGGTGGCCACGTCAGCCCCAGGGGGGCACCACGCCACCTATGGGTGGGTGGTCGGTTTTAATGAAAAGTAATTTTGGAGCAAAATGACAGTCTTCCATAGGGCTGCGTACGCAGCATGATAGGCACTAGTGAGAGCTTGAGTTCGAAACGAAGTAAAACTTGCAATCATATTCTGGAACAGTGGTTATGACATCATTGTTTGTGTGCTTTTGTATGTGCTTATAGGGGCTATGTCATTGTTTTAACTGTGCTTATGTGTCTTGTTCTTGTACTGTATGTATTTATAGGCTATTAACCTGCAATGGAGTGTGCTTTTATGAGAGTTTGTCTGGATGTGCTTATAGTGCTTCTGTATCACAGGCAAGCATGGATTATGAAAGCAGAGGCCCCTGGGCTAACCTCTCTAGAGATTGCCTATAAGTCTTACTAGTCGACTAGTTGGTGAATGCCCCACAGTGTGAAGCCTGCCACCAATACAGATATGATTCAGATTCTTCCATCAATCACACACAAGCAGGCACACTCACAGTGATCAATCCTCTGCATATACACCTATAGTAAAGAATAAATGAGTCATCAACAACAACAACAACAACAACAACAACAACAACAACAACAACAACAACAACAACAACAACCTTTTCCAAAAACAAACAGGCCTTGTAAATATACAACACTTTGGAGAAAAAAATATTTAAATTGGAATAGTAAGCTCTCAGCTTAGCATTTTTAATCCTCGCCATGTCGGAAAATGAGCACTCCCCTTCGCAGTTTGTCACCTGTAAAATGAGAAACATCCTCAAGGCTACATACATGTACACGTTGGGGAAGGCAGATTGCAGGCCAAGTTCTAACATGGTGTTCAGCATCTTTGATGACGACTTGTCTTGGTCACGCATGAATGATCTGTCTAAGCTCGCTGTCAAAGCTGTTTAAGTCTGATGGATATTAGGGGGCATTGTGGTGCAGTGGTAAGTGCTGTCGCCTCAAAGCTAGAAGGTCCTGGGTTCGATTCTCACCTGGGACCTTGTGAGCGCTGAAGGAGGGCGTGTCCATCCACATGTCCTTGAGTGCCCCCCGCCCGGGTGGGGTCGCCAAAAGGGCCTTTCTGTGTGGAGTTTGCATGTTCTCCCCATGCCCCCTGGGGGTTTCCTTCATATAGGAACCCCACACCAAAACATGCAATATCCTGGTCGCTGATGTGGTGCCTCCTCTGGTCATTAGGGGCGCCTGTTCGGAGGGAGGGGAACTCGTTGGAATAGTGTGATCCTCCCATGTGCTATGTCCTACCGGTGAAGCTTCCCCTGTCAGGTGAAAAGAAGCGGCTGGCTAACTGCCCATGTCTCGGAGGACGCATGGAGCCAGTTTCGGCTCTCCCCAGATCGGCAGAGGGTGGAGCAGCAACCAGGATAAATACATTAAAATTAGTACTAACGGGGGATAAAAAATCGGGAAAGAAATATTAGGGGGAAAAAAAGTCTGATGGAATATGCACTGACTATAGTTGTATTGGCATGTTTTGTGATTTCACTGTTGCTCGATGTTTAGATAGATGATCAAGACAGCTCACCAGTTTGTGTATGATTAGATACAATTTATCAATTTGAAATGTGTTCCTCCCATCCCGGTTGCTCAGATCTTCTGTAACAGGCCCTGGTAATTGTGCTGTATGTTTTTATTATCTGCCTTTTTTTGGGTCTGGCCTCTATTTGTGAACAACATTCCTGTTTGGAGAGATTTGACCACCATTTTGAGACCCGCTCTTTACTGGAGGTTTTACAATATTCTGCGTTAGCAAATGTGCAATGATCATATCATCATTATTCCATCTTCATTGAAAGCATTGTTTGAAATGTCTCCTCTTCCTCATCATTAGGTGCTGTCTCCGCTCCTGTCATTTGGATGACCAAAAACAGCAGTGGAGTGGTTTTAGCGTGTGAATGTAAAGGTTGGTACCCAGAGCCTGAGGTGTTTTGGCTGGACGGTGAGGGAAACATCCTCTCTGCTGGACCTCCAGAGACAGTCAGAGGTCCTGATGGCTTCTATAGTGTCAGCAGCACTGTGACTGTGGAGAAGACCCGCACCAACAGCTTCACCTGTAGAGTTCAACAGCAGAACATCGACCAGACCAGGGAGACACACATCCATGTTCCAGGTACAAAGTCATGACATGGACACTTTAATAACTTTAAGCTGAGGTAGTTGTATATAAAGTCATGATATGGACACTTTATTAACTTTAAACAGCTGAGGTCTAGTTTGATATAAAGTCATGATATGGACACTTTATTAGTTTTAAACAGCTGAGGTTTAGTTTGATATAAAGTCATGATATGGACACTTTATTAGTTTTAAACAGCTGAGGTCTAGTTTGATATAAAGTCATGATATGGACACTTTATTAACTTTAAACAGTTGAGGTCTAGTTTAATATAAAGTCATGATATGGACACTTTATTATCTTTAAACAGCTGAGGTCTAGTTTGATATAAAGTCATGATATGGACACTTTATTATCTTTAAACAGCTGAGGTCTAGTTTGATATAAAGTCATGATATGGACACTTTATTACCTTTAAACAGTTGAGGTCTAGTTTGATATAAAGTCATGATATGGACACTTTATTAACTTTAAACAGCTGAGGTCTAGTTTGATATAAAGTCATGATATGGACACTTTATTAACTTTAAACAGCTGAGGTCTAGTTTGATATAAAGTCATGATATGGACACTTTATTAACTTTAAACAGTTGAGGTCTAGTTTGATATAAAGTCATGATATGGACACTTTATTAACTTTAAACAGCTGAGGTCTAGTTTGATATAAAGTCATGATATGGACACTTTATTAGTTTTAAACAGCTGAGGTCTAGTTTGATATAAAGTCATGATATGGACACTTTATTAACTTTAAACAGTTGAGGTCTAGTTTAATATAAAGTCATGATATGGACACTTTATTATCTTTAAACAGCTGAGGTCTAGTTTGATATAAAGTCATGATATGGACACTTTATTATCTTTAAACAGCTGAGGTCTAGTTTGATATAAAGTCATGATATGGACACTTTATTAACTTTAAACAGCTGAGGTCTAGTTTGATATAAAGTCATGATATGGACACTTTATTAACTTTAAACAGTTGAGGTCTAGTTTGATATAAAGTCATGATATGGACACTTTATTAACTTTAAACAGCTGAGGTCTAGTTTGATATAAAGTCATGATATGGACACTTTATTAACTTTAAACAGCTGAGGTCTAGTTTGATATAAAGTCATGATATGGACACTTTATTAACTTTAAACAGTTGAGGTCTAGTTTGATATAAAGTCATGATATGGACACTTTATTAACTTTAAACAGCTGAGGTCTAGTTTGATATAAAGTCATGATATTGTGACGGCCCAGGGCCTCTATAGTGCTGGGGCTTGGGTGTGCTGGGTATGTCTTGTCTGTCTTACAGAGCCTGGAGTACCTGGTTGGCTGAGGCAGCAATCAGCTGGAGTTGGGAGCAGCTTGGCCACTGAGCCCAACCCCTACAAATGCTCAGCCAGCCTGTCATTCTCGGGCTCCCCCTGCTCTGGCCTGTGCCTTTGTTTTGGGAGTCCATTTGCTTTGTACTTTGAATTAGGTTTATTGCACATTTTTGATCTGTTGTATTTTGCACCATTTACTTTGTCTTTATATAAATAAAATTCCTTTTTACATTTTGGAACCCCTGACTTTGCTTCCCATTATTTATGGTCCTTGAGCTAGGCCATAACATGGGGGCTCGTCCAATTGTGAAGTAGCCTATAGTGTTGAATCTGACATTTGTTTTTCAAATGTTTGTTTAGGCAACTTTTTGCAAGTTTTGTGTGGAGCGTTAAAAAAAAAAGTAAAGGTGGGTTCGCTGCTATGTGAAAAAAAAAAAAAAAAAAAAAGCAGTGGAATTCCCTTTTGCGCTCTGTTTGGGAAGCATCAGAGGGGTAGAGGAATTGTTTTGATGAGTTTTTGAAAATTGTTTGGTGCCAGGGTATGGGATCATTTAATTAATGTGTTCTCTCTCTCTTTCTAAAATTAGACACGGGATCAGAAGGTAAGTGTTGGCCTTGCTGTGCTGCGTAAAGTGGTGAGTTATCCCTGCAGGCATAGCGCGTATCTCCTTTGGGGGTTCGTGTGCGTTGTTAAAAGTAGTGTGGGGTGAAAACGGTTGGAGCATCCCACCCCCCCACCCCCTACGTCGGCTCGGGAGCGCATCCCTGGATATGAAGGGGTCGCAGTTTTCTGTTGCCTTTTCATTCCAGCGGGCTACCAAACGGATAGAGTTCCCTTCTCTATGCGAGCGCATAACAACCCATCGCAAGTAGCCCCTGAAGTGTTAGGGTTGAGTTGATGTTAGTGTTGGTATTAAGCATAGAGGGATACTCATGTGTGGTGCGCGCAAGGGAGGTCAATACTGTACATTCTGTTTTCCGTAGGGCTGATTAGTGTGCTTATTCAATTATGGCGTCAGTGAGTGATTTCTTTGACAATCCATCAGAGGATTTTTTGGATCAGTGCACAAGAGAACAATTAATTAAAATAGCCGAGCATTACAACATAGCTGTTGGTGATAAAAGGTTGAAGGAAAATGTTAAGACTAATTTAAAAGCAAGTTTGTCTGAAATGAAAATTTTTAAAACATTACCAGCTACTGCTAGTGGGGATGGGGCTGGGGTTCAGGCCCCACATTCTGATTTGTCGTTAAACTTTGAGCAGCAGAAAGAGCTGTTAAAAATGCGTATGCTGTTGGAGAGGGAGCGAGAGGTGGAATTGGAAGGTTTAAGACAGCAGGCTGAATTGAATAGGGAGAAGTTAAAGCAGCAGACTGAGCTGGATAGGGAGAAGTTAAAGCAGCAGATTGAGCTGGATAGGGAGAAGCTAAAACAGGAAGTAGAAATGGCCAAGGTGCAAGTAGAAATGGAGAGGCTGCATCTAATTAGGGATGGTAAATTGGATGAGAGTTCGCGGAGTAGTGATTCTGCGCAGAGCAGTGGTAATTCCCGTGACATCCTGAATAGTTTACGTTTAGTGCCTAGGTTCCATGAGAAGGACGTCGACACTTTTTTCACTCTGTTTGAGCGCGTTGCAGAGGCGATTGGCTGGGTTGATTCAGAGCGCGTAATTTTGTTGCAGTGTGTGTTGACTGGGCGTGCCCAGGAGGCATTTTCCTCAATGACTGCAAGTGACAGTCGTGATTACAATAAAGTAAAAGCGGCTGTGCTCAAGGCGTATGAACTCGTGCCTGAGGCATATCGGCAAAGGTTTCGGGGTTGGAAACGGGGTGATAAACCTTACCTTGAGTTTGCGCGTGATCTAGGAAACCATTTCAACCGATGGTGTTCCGCGTCGGATGTGACAGATTTTGACGGTCTGTGTAATTTGATTGTACTGGAACAGTTCAAAAACTCAGTCCCAGAGCGCGTTGCAATGTATTTGAGTGAAAATAAAGTGAAAACGGCGGCAGAAGCTGCTGCGCTGGCAGATGATTATCTGTTGACGCACAGGAGTAACGCAGGTGGGGAGAACCGTGTTAATGTTGGAGGGGGGCAGTTCTCTGGACGTTCTGTTGGAAGGTTTTCTTCAGAACAGAGAATGGGTCGTGAATCTCGTGGTGTTTCCGACGCAGAGTTAGTCTGTAATTTCTGCAATAAAAAAGGTCACTGGAGGCGAGACTGCGCTGCGTTCCATGCGCGCAATAGGAGCGGTGGAGACGTGAAGCCAGTGGCTTGTGCGGCACATATGTCCCATTTGGATAATCAGCCTAGTGGGAAACTTCCATCTGTTAAAGCTAAGCCTGATTTAACTTCCTACTTACCTTTTATTTCTAAAGGACATGTGTCTCTGGTCGGTGGTAAGGTAAAGGTGCCAGTCACCATTTTACGCGATACAGGCGCGTTTGACTCATTTATCCTAATGTCGGCACTCCCGTTCTCCGAAGAAAGTGACACGGGCTCGTTCATGCCTGTGTTGGGCATGGGCATGTCTGTGTTTCATGTGCCAGTGCATAAACTTGTCCTGTATTCACAGTTGTTTAGAGGAGAGGTTAAAATGGCTGTGCGCCCGGCTCTGCCTATTGAGGGAGTGACTCTGATTTTGGGGAATGATGTGGCAGGGGGACGTGTGTGGGCCGACCAGCCTGATCCAGTGGTTGTCTCAGTACCACTGGGCAGCACTGGCCCCGACGAAAGTGAGAAACAGTTTCCAGAAGTGTTCAGGGCGTGCGCTGTGACGCGCGCAATGAGGGCTAATTTGGAGACTGTCAAAGCAAAAGTGGGGGACAAAGAATTGTTGTCTGACTTCTCACTGTCTAACACGCCCTTGTCTGTCTCGCATAGTGAGCTCGTGCACGAGCAAAGAGGGGACTCCACGCTGAAGGAGCTGTTCCAGTCTGTTCTGGCAACAGAGGAGGTGAAAAATCTGGCTCAGGGGTATTTCATTCAAAACGAGGTGCTGGTAAGGAAGTGGGTGCCGCATGGTGAGGGGTTTGTGGGGGACCCTATTTACCAGATTGTTGTCCCATCTAAATTCCGTGAGGTGGTGCTGCGCGTCTCTCATGATGAGTCGGGACACATGGGTGTGGGTAAAACCTACGATCGGATTTTGAGACATTTCTTTTGGCCCCGTGTTAAGAAAAGCGTTGCAGCTTACATCAAAACATGTCATACATGTCAATTAACCGGTAAGCCAAATCAAACTGTCAAAGTAGCCCCTCTGTACCCAATTCCGGCTGTTAGTCAGCCATTTGAACACCTCATTATTGATTGTGTAGGTCCTCTGCCTACGGCGCGGTCTGGTGCACAGTATTTGCTGACTGTTATGTGTCAGAGCACTAGATATCCGGCGGCGTATCCATTACGCACACTTACTGCTAAGGCCGTGGTGCGCGCTCTCAGTCAGTTTATGTCCATCTTCGGGATACCGAAAACTGTTCAAAGTGACCAAGGGTCAAATTTCACGTCACACTTGTTTGCACAGGTATTGAAACAACTGCGCGTGACGCACAATAAATCATCCGCGTACCATGCGCAAAGCCAAGGAGCGCTGGAGAGATTCCATCAAACGCTAAAGTCGTTGCTGCGTGCGTACTGTGTGCAAATGAGTGCTGATTGGGAGGACGGGTTGCCGTGGCTCTTGCTTGCTGCGAGAGAGGTGACACAGGAGAGTACGGGATTCAGTCCGAATGAGTTGGTGTTTGTTCATACTGTACGCGGGCCTTTAGCTGCCTTACAGGATGACTGGCGAGAAGATGTGCCGCCTGGAAATTTAATTGAGTATGTAAATGGTTTTAGACAACGTCTATACGCCGCTGCGGAGTTGGCGAAAAAGAAATTGGCGTGTGCACAGGATAAAATGAAACGTTTGTATGACCGGAGAGCTGAACAGCGTGTTTTCACTGCAGGTGATCAGGTGTTGGCTTTGTTGCCAATCGTTGGATCGCCCTTTCAAGCTAAATTCTTGGGCCCATATACTGTAGTGAAACAGCTTTCAGAGCAAAACTATCTAATTGCCACTCCAGAACGTCGAAAACATAACCAACTGTGCCACGTGAATCTGCTAAAACCATATTACAGCCGTGCGTCTTCGGAACAGAGCGCACAGAGTGTTGGCGCTCATCCTGTGTGTATTTGTAATAAAGTGTCACCGGGCAGCGAAGCATTTTGTGAAGATGGTTTGCCTAATCATGATTCGGCGTTGTTAACTGGCAGACTAAAAAACTCTGAGGTGCTGTCAAATTTAGGGGGTTCCTCTGCCTTTCCGACATGCTGCCACTCCGAACGTTAACTTCCATTATTCGGACTGGCGGTCGTTCACCTTAGAAGCCGCAATGCCGACCTTAGGTTTAGGCGTGGGGGTGGGAGAGGTTAGGTTTTGGGTTAGGGTCTGGGGGAGGTTAGGTTTAGGCATGGGGGGAGGTTAGGTTTGGCGTGGGGGCTGGGAGAGGTTAGTGAAAAACGGGGAATATAGACCCCCTTTCTGAGTGCCGATATTTCGGAGTGGCAGAACGTCGGAGTGGCAGCACGTCGGAGTGGCAGCATGTAACCCAAATTTAGACAGTGTTCTGGGTCATTTACCTGAGCCACAGCGGAAACAGCTGGTGGAATTGATCCGGGAGTGTCCAGGTTTATTCGGAGACGTGCCCTCTGTTACACATGTGATGGAGCATGACATAACGTTGCTTGACAAAAAACCAATAAAACAGCGGTTTTACAGAGTCAGTCCAGATAAACGGAAGTTTTTGGACTCTGAAATTGACTATATGTTGAAAAATGGCATCGCCGAACCTTGTGCGTCCAGCTGGGCGTCGCCTTGCTTGCTGGTGCCGAAGTCGGATAATACCCCTCGGTTTTGTTCGGACTTTAGGAAAGTCAATGCTGTAACTAAACCAGATTCGTATCCTATGCCTCGTGTTGATGATTGTATTGACCAGGTCGGTGCAGCAAAATTCATTAGTAAGTTCGATCTCCTCAAGGGATATTGGCAAGTGCCTCTGTCTCGCAGGGCACGTGAGGTTGCAGCTTTTATTACACCGAATGGGCTGTATTCTTATTCGGTCATGCCTTTTGGGTTGAGAAATGCACCCGCAACCTTCCAACGACTGATGAATAAAGTAGTTGGTAAATTGGAGGGCTGTGCGGTGTATTTGGATGATGTTGTAATTTACTCTGATACCTGGTCTGACCACGTGGAGCGCGTGAGAGCGCTGTTTGGTCGCTTGGCGGAGGCGCGCTTAACTGTTAATTTGGCAAAGTGTGAGTTTGCCAGAGCGACAGTGACGTACCTTGGTCGGGAGGTCGGGCAGGGTGAAGTGCGCACCCTCCGTGCTAAAGTAGAAGCGGTTGATCAGTATCCTGCTCCAACAACAAAAAAAGAGCTTCAACGATTTCTTGGTCTAATCGGCTACTACAGATGTTTTTGTAGGAATTTTGCGACTGTGGCTGCGCCATTGACTGACCTTCTAAAAGGGGATGTAAAGTATCTTTGGTCCCCTGTCTGCCAAAAGGCTTTTGTAACTGTTAAAGGAATCCTCTGTGAATCTCCTGTCCTGGCTGCTCCGTGCCTGGATAGGCCTTTTAAGTTACAGGTCGATGCCAGTCATGTTGGTGCTGGTGGAGTGTTGTTACAGGAGGATGATTTTGGCATTGACAAACCTGTTAGTTTTTTCTCTAAAAAGTTCAACAGATACCAATTAAATTATTCTGTAATAGAAAAGGAAGCCTTAGCTCTGATTTGGTCTCTACAACAATTCCAGGTGTATGTGGGTTCAGGGCCTGTGTTGGTGTATACAGATCACAACCCTTTAACATTTTTAAACTCCCTGCACTGTCCGAATCAGAGGCTTATAAGATGGTCCTTATTTCTTCAGTCTTATATTTTGGATATACGCCACATTAAGGGAAAGGACAATATAGTTGCGGACGCTTTGTCCAGGGCCCCATGGCAGTAGTCTTGTTGTCTCTGTTTCTCTCTTAAAAAGCTTCAAGGATCCAGTTGCTGAGAGGAGATATGAGGCAGTAAGATGAACAGAAAGACATGTGAACAAGTAATGGGTTTATTTTGAGTAGTGTATATAAATTTGTATTTTGATAACCAGTTTTCTTCAACTTTAATGTATTGTGCATTTAGCGCTCATGTACAGTACATACTTTATTTTGCTTGGTGTTCAGGTTTCCCCTTGGGACCCTGTCTTTATGGGGGGGGGTGTGACGGCCCAGGGCCTCTATAGTGCTGGGGCTTGGGTGTGCTGGGTATGTCTTGTCTGTCTTACAGAGCCTGGAGTACCTGGTTGGCTGAGGCAGCAATCAGCTGGAGTTGGGAGCAGCTTGGCCACTGAGCCCAACCCCTACAAATGCTCAGCCAGCCTGTCATTCTCGGGCTCCCCCTGCTCTGGCCTGTGCCTTTGTTTTGGGAGTCCATTTGCTTTGTACTTTGAATTAGGTTTATTGCACATTTTTGATCTGTTGTATTTTGCACCATTTACTTTGTCTTTATATAAATAAAATTCCTTTTTACATTTTGGAACCCCTGACTTTGCTTCCCATTATTTATGGTCCTTGAGCTAGGCCATAACAATATGGACACTTTATTAACTTTAAACAGCTGAGGTCTAGTTTGATATAAAGTCATGATATGGACACTTTATTAACTTTAAACAGTTGAGGTCTAGTTTGATATAAAGTAATGATATGGACACTTGATTAGCTTTAAACAGCTGAGGTCTAGTTTGATATAAAGTCATGATATGGACACTTGATTAGTTTTAAACAGCTGAGGTCTAGTTTGATATAAAGTCATGATATCACTTTATCACTTTATCACTTTATTAACTTTAAACAGCTGAGGTCTAGTTTGATATAAAGTCATGATATGGACACTTGATTAGCTTTAAACAGCTGAGGTCTAGTTTGATATAAAGTCATGATATGGACACTTGATTAGCTTTAATCAGCTGAGGTCTAGTTTGATATATAGTCATGATATGGACACTTTATTAGCTTTAATCAGCTGAGGTCTAGTTTGATATAAAGTCATGATATGGACACTTGATTAGCTTTAATCAGCTGAGGTCTAGTTTGATATAAAGTCATGATATGGACACTTTATTAACTTTAAACAGCTGAGGTCTAGTTTGATATAAAGTCATGATATGGACACTTGATTAGCTTTAATCAGCTGAGGTCTAGTTTGATATGAAGTCATGATATGGACACTTTATTCACTTTAAACAGCTGAGGTCTAGTTTGATATAAAGTCATGATATGGACACTTTATTAGCTTCAAACAGCTGAGGTCTAGTTTAATATAAAGTCATGATATGGACACTTTATTAACCTTAAACAGTTGAGGTCTAGTTTGATATAAAGTCATGATATGGACACTTTATTAACCTTAAACAGTTGAGGTCTAGTTTGATATGAAGTCATGATATGGACACTTTATTCACTTTAAACAGCTGAGGTCTAGTTTGATATAAAGTCATGATATGGACACTCGATTAGCTTTAAACAGCTGAGGTCTAGTTTGATATAAAGTCATGATATAGACACTTGATTAGCTTTAAACAGCTGAGGTCTAGTTTGATATAAAGTCATGATATGGACACTCGATTAGCTTTAAACAGCTGAGGTCTAGTTTGATATAAAGTCATGATATAGACACTTGATTAGCTTTAAACAGCTGAGGTCTAGTTTGATATAAAGTCATGATATGGACACTTGATTAGCTTTAAACAGTTGAGGTCTAGTTTGATATAAATGCTGTTCTGTGTTTTATCATTGCAGATGAGTTCTTCATGGTCCCATCTAGTGCTGCTCTTTATATCAGCATTGTCTTGGCTGTTGGCTTCATGTGTATTGTTGCAGTTATCTTTGTTGTGTGGAGATGGAGATGGAGACAAAACAAAATCCGTAAGTTACTTTATTATTATTATTATTATTACCTTTATTATTATTATTATTATTATTATTATTAAAAGGGGTCGTAAATTTGACACAGTTGACAGTTAGCAGTGACGTGAAGGATTTCATTCCAGAAATAATAAAAATTAACCAAGTGTTAATTGTTTACTATGAAAAAACGACTTATGATGGCATTATTGAAAATGGTAAGGTTATAGGGTAGAGAAAAACAACTTTAAAGTATTCGATGTAAAGTTTATTCTCACTGCATCAGTCACTTTGTCAGAATAGGTGTTTCTTTTTTTAATGTTTACCGTAAGGGTGCTTTCACACTGGGGACCTGGGAGCGGAACTGAGCACATGTCCCCAAATTGACCGCAGGTGCCGTCCGTTTCATGAGTGTGAAGGTTGTGTGCCATGGCTGGGACAGGGTCCACTTGAAAAGGTGGTCTGCGGAACATGCCCAGCGACAGAAAACTTGAGAATCTGAACACCAATCGTATACCGAACCACATAGACAACACAGGGGCGAGGATACACGTCAGGCATAGTTGATGACGCAACTGTACTCTGCAAGTGTTCCGTTCCATCGAGCACGCAATACATTTTGTAATGTGAAAGCTGACCAGCAGGGAAGAGGGGAGGGCAATTGTACTCTGGCACAGAACGAAAGCAATCGTTCTCAGTGAGAAAGCACCCGAAGTCTCATTAAAGGTTGGCTTTACCGGTTATCAACTCACTTTGTATCACATATAATATCGGTAATATAAGCACATGGGCAGTGTTTTATCTTCTCTCTCTGTTTACCTCATGGTGAAAAATGCTCCTGTTCCTGTCTGCAGAAACTCCGCCCCCGCCGGCTGCAAGTCTATAAGGCTTGTTAAGGCTCTCAATGCATTCTCCATGGATGTGCGCATACTTAAAAAATTTAAATAAACAATATTAACCACCCTCTGAGCAGATTCCACGTCTCCAGCAGAACTTCCGCAGCTCCGTTGTGATGCGTTATGATCAGGGCTGTAGTGGTGGCTAAACGCACATAAACGCCGTTTAGGTACCTTTTTCAATGCTCTGCAGCGTTTATGCACCTTTTAAGATAGTTTACTCACATTTTTAAATCGTTTATGCACTTATTATTGCACGAGTTTTAAAAAGTTCGAGTAGGAAACTCTGTTGATGCAGAGACCACGGCAAGCACGTCACACACCAAAACAAAAGAAACAAGATGACACATGGCACTGACCAGGAGCTCCGCAAACCGTAGCCTACTACTTGTGGAGCGCTCCGTGGGAAAGGTAGGCTACACGGCCCCGGTCACGTTGGTGCCTTTCTCGAGCTGCGCTTGCCTGCCCAGACAAACAACTTGCCGGTGCCCATTGTGGCAGCGATGCGCAATGCGCATTTGGAGACGCGCATTTGGAGACCAGCTCATGGTGAGCTGAACGGATGTTGGTTAAAAATGTGTGTCAGGAGTGGGGAAAATCATATAGGCCTACCGTTTTACAACTGAAGAGTGAATCATTCACTGGTGTAAGAGACATGATTGATTTCCCTCCGATCAAGTAACATTTGTAACATTAGGTGCGACTTGAATAGTCTGGCGAGATCTGTACCCCTGGCCTGGCTGCCGGCAAATTCACAAAATGTTTTATTATTCGTGAAAAGCCGAGGGCGAATACGGCATGCAGGTTATTTTCTTCTTCATGCAATTAAGACAACGTGACAATTTCTGACGCAGAAGAAGCAGAATGGATTTGTCAGTTTTTCACAAATAACCCGAAAAAACGAAGAATATAGGTTGCAAATGGTAAATTGCTTGTTAAATCAGTCATAGGCATAATCAGTCAGATTATGCCTGACATTATTGTTGTCAAGTAGCAATGATTGAAGCTTGATGTGCTGAGCTCAATCAAGCTAATGTTATTAATTTGCACAGCTCTGGCTGTCATTAGGCATTGATTAACTGAATGCTATTGCTAACTTTGAACATCCATTTGCAATGCTTCTGGCTGGATATTAACTATTGTAAATTTGTCACAATGAATGCACTTTGTGTACAATCTGTAAATACATTTTATATTGATTGTTTAGGCCTAATTATTTGTAAAGTCACAACACATTAGAGATGTGTGTAGTTCTTCATAGATTTAGCCTCTTCATTTTGCTCTCAAATGCACCAGGTTGACGACTTTTACTTTAAAATGTACAAAGTTTTCTTCCGGGGGAGAATCCCCCCGGACCCCCCTTGAAGGTCCAAGGCCCACTTGTCCTATCTGGCTGACTACTCAGAAATGTGGGGCACCCCCTGATATAGCTTATAGGGCTATATTCAGATTAGGTTGTTCTACTCTCATATTTTGTCTTGTATATCGGTCACGGAAGCTTATAGTTTATGCGCCGTTATAACACTGCCGGTGCCGCGTGAGAAAGCTGCCTCAATATGTATAGTTTACCCAACTTTTTTTTACCACTACAGCACTGGTTATGATGTAAAACGCGTTACAACGGAGCGCTTTGCCAGAGGAGGAAATGGGAGAACTCTGTGAGGAAAACACAGAGGGCCCTATCTGCCGACAGGCGCTATCCCCTAATAGCGCTTGCGCACTTGTTTGCACGTGCCTTAAAGGGATAGTTCGGTTTGTTTGAAGTGGGGTCCTATCAGCTAGTTGCTAACACTTATGGCTCATTTCCACCACATTTTACTGCCCTGTACAGCTCGTCACCACTCGGCTCTAATCGTATCAGCCCTATGGACGTTTTGCTTCCACCGCGGATGATCTGCCCCCACCCACCCCCGCCCACAGCTGGTCGTCTAAAAATAGCGACCGCATATCTGTCCTTCGGCTATAACATAACGTTACAATTAAATCCATCCACAGAACTTTTAAACTGTTTATGAAATACTGGTGCCTCTAAATGACCTACAGTGTACATGGGCAGCGCATGCCTGTGATATCATATCACAGGCATGCGCTGCGCTGTGCGGGGACGGGAGAGGCGCAACAGAGTGAAGCCTCTACCCCGCAGCCTCTCACCAGGCAAGACCGGGGCTTCCAAACACCCGCTGCGGCCTAGCGGAGCGCTGCAGCCTCCACTCAGCTACAGAGCTCCCTGAGCGAGCAGCTGACTTTTTTCTCAGACAATTGAACACCCGCCACGATTTTATTTCACCGGAGGTGAAGGCAGCGACACAAAATACTGATGGAAATATACATAACAGAAGATAAGGTAAGACCACTAAACTGGTATGCAGCCGCCAGCATTGCATTGACAGTCAGTAGACAGAGTAAACACGATTCTCTCTGACCAATCAGTAGCCATCAGAGTTTTACGTCACCATTTGGGACCTACTCGCCAGCCCGAAGTACCCCGACGAGGCAGGGACCAAAAGTAGCACGACTTGGCCTCAAATCAAACCGAGCTGGGCCGGTTTTTGACGGTGGGATGAAACCAAAAGTCGAGTCGAGCGGAGCGGGACCGCGCTACTAGCTGCTGTGGAATTGGGCCATAACTGAAATAGGTACAGTGTTCTCTGACGCTGAGCGCACCGTTTATCGAGACCCAGCACTCCAAGCAACAGCCTCCACAGCTCTGTCTCTCTAGTAAGCTACACAGGGCCAAGAACTAAAACGTAATTTAGCCACCTAAAACAACGCCCACCTAAACAAATCAATATCAGTGTATATGCACGCTCTATTTTGACAATTTTCAGCGCTTTACTTTACCGTCAATCAGCACTCTCATTCGGCACTATTTCCTCCCAACCGTAGAACTACCGTATTCCTCCCCTAAACGCCTGTAGTGGTCATCTGCACGCCAATCCGAGGAAGCCTGAGCCTTTGGGTGGCACGCTGCGGTATAGTCACGGAAATGCAGGAAACGTGACTCCTTCCAGAGCATTTTGCAAACCGTTTCCACTTTCCAGCTTTACTTTACTCACCAGTTTGACATTTTCTGGCCCAAAATAATCCAGGTTGTAAAGTACCTATCCAACACTGCCTCGCCATCGCACCTCCTCAGCTGTTGCCAAAGAACTGACACTCCAACACACAGCTAATCCGCCATTTTGGACAGACTAGGCCAGACGTTCTCAAATGTTTTTCAGCCAAGGGCCCCTTACAAGATAGAAAGTATACCGGGGACCCCCTCATTCTGATTTGTGATTTTGGGCTAAGCTTAATTGTTTCCATGGTAACGCGCTTGATTTATAAATTGATAGGTTTGTTAGATTAGAATGTAATCCATGAACTATTTTAGATTTAAAGCACAACATGTTTCGTATGAAGCTTTTGCAAAACAAAATTACCTCCACCTCCACGAATACACAGTTTGTTAATCAACGCAGATTGTTCCACAAGCGCTGATCAGTTGGATTTTATAGACCAGACTGAGAAATACGTGATTTATTTGACATTGATTGCAACCATTTAGTTATCCTCGTGGATATTTCAGTAGTGAGTGAAGTTAGTTGGATAGTGATACAGTGATACTCTGGGCCAGATCTGACTCGTCATGATATGACTTGAACTTCAGACCCCGATTGGGCTCTCTCGATTCATCCGGGTCCGTCCTTGCTTGCTGCGATATGGCGGGGAAGCCGTGTGTGTGTGTGTGTGTGTGTGTGTGTGTGTGTGTGTGTGTGTGTGTGTGTGTGTGTGTGTGTGCGCGCCTCGCTTGGGCGTGCAAGTTCGGAGGAGTGGCTTGGCACGGTGGCAAGGGGTAGTTGCAGGGATAAATCAAATTAGTTTGGGGTGTGGTTTCATCTGAAACTAGATTGCCAAAAGTATACATGCAGCCAGGCCAGCTCTGCTGCTGGACACAACTTATATTCTTCTTCCTCTTCATCTTCTTCCAACCAAACTTTGCACAAAGGTCAGTAGTGTTATTGGGTGGGGAGTAAGGAAAAAAAAAAAAAAAGCCATTTTTAGAACTTCCGCAAAAAGGGCACTTCCGCTTTTTTTGAAAAGGGGAAGTGGTTTCTTTTTGGGTAAAAATCAATTTCTCAGTACTTCTGCAAAGTGCACTTCTCCATTTTTTTTTGCCTTGTGTTTAAAGCCATTTTGAGCAAAAATGCTTTATTCCACTTCTTCCGCAAAAGGGTACTTCTGTTTTTAAATCACTTTCTTGTGAAAAGTGATTATTTCAAAAGGCCTCCAAAGGCCACTTCCCCATTTTCCCCCATACCACCAGCTCACGACAAATAGCAGCGTTTTTTTTATCTTGGGCAAATACATTTGGCCCATTTGAGCAATCATTATGCAAACCCAGCTGCGACCATTTCCACTGTCTACAGTTTTTTGATCTCGGCCAAATACATTTGGCCCATTTTAGAGCTACTAAACTAGCCTACAGATTCCTCTATCTCAGGCCCCTCACCAAGAAAGATACCTCTCCTTTGCTCACTGTTGTTATGAGCGAGCTTGTGAAACATCAACGACTTCCGCATCACGTCTCTCTCTCTTCGTGACAAGAGACGTGCTGCGTGATGCGTGTCCTCTATGACGCAATTCCGTGACAGGAAACCCCTCCCTTTATAAGCAGCAGGCCTGTCAGGTGAACGCAAAACACAAACCTCACTGTTAGTTTTTGAGACAAGCAGTGGAGACAGCGCGCAGCATTTTTTGATCTCAACTGACAACAATTTTTTGATCTCGGCCAAAATGCATTTTGGCCCATTTTAGGAGCTACTAAACTAATATTTGTTAACAGCGGCGACCATTTTCACAATCTCAATCAATCTCTATCTCACCCCACCCCAGGTTGTCCCTCCCATCCCATCTCACCCCCAACACCAACGACAGATTCCACTGCCTGTTGATGTTTTCTCTGACTCAACCGGCCCCCCAGGCTTCCCCTGCCAGCCCATCCCACCCCATCCCCCACGTTTTATCACTTCTGTTTTAAATAAACTTGTTTGTTTTTTGACCGTCAGGTGGGGGGCGTTCCCGGCAGCACGTAACGCCCCTTGAAAGCTACGAATAGCTGCGAGATCAGGTGGGCGTTCCCGGCAACACGTAACACCCCTTGAAAGCTATGAATAGCTGCTTGCTCATGTATTTCTCTGACTCACCCATAGAGGCCCCACAGTTTTTTCCTCTCATGCCCCGCTTATATGTATGTACAATACAATGTACAATGTATCCACCATTCAAATATTCCATATTTGCATATTGTGCATGCAAATATTCCATAATTGCATGTTGAGCAGGCTATCTTAGCTAGTATAGCCTACTAATGTATAGCCTACTAATGTATTCCCAAGGCTATTCTGTAGATTCCATCCGGGCAACACACATCAAACACACACACACACACACACACACACACACACACACACACACCCACCCACTCACACACATATTCACAGCCAGCCACAAACACACGCACCCACAAATTCACAGGTAAACATGACACACTGAAACATTCCAGTCAACTTCATCATTCATGTGTGATATTATGTATTTTCCCATGTTTTTCCCCACTCCGGATCCAATTGTGACATCACCATTATGTTTTTTTTTTGATAGGCTATAAGCCTATTAAGCTTTGAATTAAATATGATCAATACAGATTGAGGTTTCAATTTCAGGTTTCAATTGAAAACGATTGAATACAGACTAGGGTGTATGACTATGCCGTTTGGTCTCTCAACCAGACCAGAGTTACCCAGCATGCACTAGTGTGTTTCAACACTGTGTTTTTGGAGATTATATGTGCTACGTTAGTTATGTGATGACTACTAGAGTTTGTACCCGTGTGAACTACATTGCTTTACGTTGTAAAATGTTATATGGCAGTAAAATACCACTGAATGACCAAATTGATGCATTGATAAAAGTTAGTTTGTTGTTTATGCGTATGCAATAACGGATGCGTTATTATATTTACTGGAATACATACACACGCCAGCCTATGTGTCCTATCAGAGTTTGTTACGTTATTGTACAGCATTTGGTTCAAACACAGCTGCATCACTATACGTGTGAGCGTAAGTATTAATGGTTTGCAACTTGTTTGTGTTGTACAGCATTTGGTTCAAACATATGGCGACATTGAATCAGTGTTAGCTTAGCGCTAGCTAGCTAGCATACACTACGATCTGTAGAATTGGCCTGGTTTTGGTCGATATGACCAAAAATTGATATAACGTTACAGTAGCATGGACCCCTCTCGTTTTTTATTACAGTTGAAGATTTCACAAATCTCAACCACTCTCAATCTTGGTACAACCCAGAACCCGGATATCCGTGACCTACGGGTATTATTTCAAAATATGGATTGAATATGGAATATGGAACGTGAACAAACATCTTAGTTTTATGTATCTGTATTTTTATATGATTATTTTAATAGTTACTAACTATATTATTATATAACTAACTAGTCCTCCTCACAGAATTGGTTAATTTACTGTGAGACTTTTATGTTTTGTAGACAAGCACCAAGTATATATATATATATATATATATATATATATATAATAATAATAATAATAATAATAATAATGGTATATAATAATAATAATCTTTGTAATACAATTGTTATCAAATTAAAATGTATATCACACTTACAATATGTTTGTTGTATATATTACAACTTAATTCAACTTTGTCTCTCCTCTCCTCCCCTCCCATCCCCTCTCCTCTCCTCTCCTCTCCTCTCCTCTCCTCTCCTCTCCTCTCCTCTCCTCTCCTCTTCTCTCCTCTCCTCTTCTCTTCTCTCCTCTCCACTCCTCTCCTCTCCTCTCCTCTTCTCTCCTCCCCCCTCTTCTCCTCTCCTCCCCTCTCCTCTCCTCCCCTCACAAGCCTATAGATGAGGGGTTTCAGACAATGTGACTATTGTTACAATATTGTCAACAATAATAGTACTTTTCTAAATAACATAACTTAATTCAACTTTTCTCACTACACTTTCCAAACATTAACACACATCAAACACAACAACTCTTTTCTTACTACACATTCCAAACATTAACACACATCAAACACAACAACTCTTTTCTTACTACACATTCCAAACATTAACACACATCAAACACAACAACTCTTTCCCACTACACTTTCCAAACATTAACACACATCAAACACAACAACTCTTTCTTACTACACTTTCCAAACATTAACACACATCAAACACAACAACTCTTTCTTACTACACTTTCCAAAACATTAACACACATCAAACACAACAACTCTTTCTACACTTTCCAAACATTAACACACATCAAACACAACAACTCTTTCTTACTACACTTTCCAAATGTTAACTGCATACATAATGTTATGTCTCGAAAGACAAGAGCTATGTAGCCTACTTTAAATCAGATCACTCCGGTGTACAAACATACATTGGTTGTCTAATAAAGTTTTACAAATCAATTAATTTGGTTGTCAACCATCGTTAAACGAAACTTAGTAGTTGTAAACTAAGTAGTTGTATCGATAAAGACTCTAATCGTTAAGCAGTCTCGAAAGTGGGGTCAATATCAATCTACAATCTAGATTGATTTGATTCACTAATTTGGCGTTCTCTCATGCAAAATATCCAACATCCAATATCCAGAAGTAGTGATTACTACACAGAAGTAACTTTAGTTCCACCATTTGCTATTTGCTTCAAACATAATTTGGATCAGTTGTAACTTTGACCATTTCTAACAATTTCTAGACAGTGAATTTACACAAACACTTGAGTGAAATGCATAGTACCTATAGGGACTGTGATTGAATGAATGCAGATTGTCAGATTTCTATACCAAACCCTTATCCTGGTGCCTGCAAGGGTCGTCTGTACCACTAATGTCAGCCACTATGTGTTACAATATTGGGTTGGTTTCATAGACCTGGCCCAAAAGTACATACATCACATATATGTGTGCTGCATATATCCATATATGCCTCTACCGTATGGGTTAGTCATAATAGTCAAACATGGTTTTTCATGTTCTGATGTGCTGAAATGTTTTACACGTCACGTAAAACAGTTTTTAAAAACAGTTAATTGGCCTACACAATGTGTAATTTCAGGTTATTGTAAGTTATTGCATAGTTGCAATCTTTCATACTTGCATACTTACAAGTGGGTTGTTTTTAATGGCATGTGATTTGCGGTACTAATTAACCAATGTGTATTTTCAGGTGATTGTAAGTGTGTCATACATACCTACAAGCCTTCATATCAGTTGGCTGCGTCAATGATTTTCTGTGTGTGTCATCATTGTCTTTGTCAGGCTTAGAAGCAATGTCTAAACAGTAAACAGTTTATGACAAGTGGTGGCAGCATGCTATGCTACTACACAAGACGTGTTATGGTACATAAATAATATGTAGTGTGTAATAATCTGTAGAACTCTGTCAGAGTTCTACTCTGTCATTATTTTTACATTTGACTTTGAGAACTATGATGAACTACTGTTAGTCAGTACTCTGTACTGATGTACAAAAGTAACAAGATTGAGGTTGTGAAATCTTCAACCGGAATAAAAAAACTGGATATAATATAACTGAATCAGTTAGGCCAAACTATTATCAGTCAGGTCGGTAATGACCGGGGGGAAATTATATGATTATTGTCCATTGTGTGTATGATACAACTTTGTTTATCATTCTCCCCCTCACACTATACAGTCTGTATTTAACTCAACACACTGTACCTGCCCCTTGACCTCGGAGGGGCTCTTCTGTCAACGGGCCTGAGGCAAGGTGTGATGATCACAAGCATTGTCCTAAATATTGTGACAATGAAATTGGTAAATTGGTTAAGCAAAGCAAGTAATGCTTATGTAATGTAGTTTGTAAGATGTATTTTACAAGATATTTTCTGAGATTTGGTTATATTAACTTATTATTTATATTATTATTCTATTATTATTATTCTAATTATTATCTACTATTATTCTAATTATTATATTATTATATTATTATTATTATTATTAGGGGTTATTATGTATATTAACTATACATATTAAAGTATAGATGATTGTTTTGCCCACCTTATCAAAACAAATGTACCGCATGTTAAAGTATGGATGATTGTTTTGCCCACCTTATCAAAACAAATGTATAGCATGTTAAAGTTTTAAATAAAGTCAAGTCAAGTCAAATCCAACAGGTCTTAATGTCAATTAATTTAGCTTTAACGTGTTTTGTGAAACACACACACACACCCACACATTGACCCCTCTCATATATACGTAACTGCCTATAACTGTACATATATTCCTTTCACACACACTTTTCAAAATAGACACTCTTTCATATTGTGATTCATAGTGCTTCTTGTTTGTTTTATGTGATCCCGGTTTTTAAGCAAACCGGATCCAGTTTCCTTGTATGTGTACATCCTGTACAAGGTACATCCTGTACAAGGTACATACTACATTGGACTCAATGATCCACAGATGTATCAAACAAATGTATGTTTTACTGATACAAATGACCAAATTACCACAAATTCAACATGTAATGCCTTTTTCTCAATAATTTTGGTCAAAACATTTGGTGTGACCCAGATCAGTCCTTGTAACGAGGACCTTCACTGGTGTATAGCCAGACTTGGCACATTTGGTGTGACCCAGATCAGACATTGTAATGAGGACCTTGTTATCACTGGTGTATACCCAGACTTGGCACATTGGATGTGGCCCAAGATCAGTCCTTGTAATGACTTGATCAAAAATATTACAGACAATATATATATATATATATATATATAGTAAATATAATTGTATAATATATTCAAAGTATTGTTAATTGTTAATTATTATTATTCAAAAACCTGAAAATACTGTAAATAAACTAAACTAAAACATGCTAAGTTGTACTGTGTGTTAATTTAATGTGTTTTGAAACACATACCCACACATAAAATCTCAAGTGAGATTTATGAGAAAGAAAAAAGAGAAAAGAAAAATTCACCCTGTGCGCTCGGTGTTACAAAGTGCAGACTTTTGAACCCTAGCGGCTTCCGTCGAGCCGACTCGAACATGACGAGCGTGACGTAACTGTGACGTTGCTTGCTGCCAACCAAAACAGTTGCTCAGGGGAGGAGATGCCGTATTTGATAGGTACACAATGAAGCGAAAGCAAACGACTCAAACGACACTCATTCAGTGTTTTCGTAGGCCTCCCTGCCCTGCTACTGCAGCTGTAGCTGTAGATGGCAATACAGAAAGGAATCCTGAGGACTGTGATGAGGCAGCTGCTATCGTAACGTTACCTGATGATATCGGCATAATTCAAACCACCCCTAGAAGATGTTTGAAGGCAGACATCCTGGCCACAATAGAGCAAATACAACAAACCTACGGCGAGAAATACATCATGGACATAACCACACACATTTTACGGATGATAGGGAGGGGCGATTTAGCTGAACGTTTAACAGGACCCAATTTTTAAAAAGCCACGCCCTCCATCTTACTTTTTGTTCACATTTGTTCACATTTGTTCACATTTGTTCTCTAACAAATTCCGGTCAGCGCCATTTTTGATGATCTCCTCCCATATCCCTACGCCACGCCCTCCCCTAGACCTAGCTCCTCCTCCTCATCACAACATAAGGATAAAAGAGACGGGTTCAAAAGAGACTCATACCATTTTACACAATAAAAAAGACAGATATCATCATGGAGACCCCGTCGCCATCACCATTGTCCTTCATTACAACTCACAGCCATTCTGAATCGGAGGAAGAAGAGTTGAACCGTCTGATGTACGGATGTTCCGCGTCGTCATCACCCTTGTTCTTCATTACCCCACCTACCTCACCTCCTTCCTCACAGGTAGACCTTGAAGAGTTGAACCGTCTGATGTACGGATGTTCCCCGTCGTCGTCACCAATGTTCTTCCCCACCCCACCTAACTCACCGGAAGACCTTCCTTCTCCTCCGAACTCGCCCCTGACTCTGGACCAGCCAGATGGACTGCTCAGTTTTACTTTTCTGAACATTATAAAAGCCTGCACCAGCATGCTACCCCTTCAAGAGTGCAGGATGCTTCGGAAGCTTTTCTGTATGAACTGAGGGAAATATAAATACAAATTCCTTGTATGTAACTTGTATATTGTGCCAATAAAAAATAAAATTGATTCTCATCATAATCTGGTTTTTTTCTTAATAATATTAATGTTGTACAAATGTCTGTTGTAATGAAATAATGAATAACATTATTACACAATATAATCCTAATGTTAATTTAAAATTAAATATTCCTCTAAATATTGCTCCTCTAAATATTGCTCCTCTAATATATAAGTTGCAGACTCTCATTGTTCACCATTGTACGTACACAGCCTCCATTTACCCATGGGAACTGGTCATGGGTTAGGGTTAGAGTCAGGATCAGGGTCAGGGATTTCCAGAGGTTTGGGGTATCGACAGCAAAACAACGCAGAAAAAGAGTTATTTCTTTTTATTATCTTTATTGTTTATTTGAACAGGGACCGTATACAATAAAAATATATTGCATATAAAAATATTGCCACCACAGGTGCAAACCTACGTCTTCAAATACACCATGGGCATAATCGTACAGTTACGTTGAGCTTCTTCTCCTTGCTCATCGATCGTTGTCGCCACAGAGGCTGCGTCAGCCTGCATCAGCTCTTTTCTTTTTCTTTTTTTTGCTTTTTTCTCTTTTATTTTTATATTTTCCTCCTCGTAATAGAATTGGTAGTGCCGGTCCTGGGAAAAGTCGACAAAACATCCCAACTCCCAAAGGGATATTGAACAGTCTCCTCGCTCCTCCCTCAGATAACACCCGGTATGGTTCACCTGGTCGGTGAACCGGCCATCCCGATTCAATGCCTCTCGAAGCTTTTCTCCCTTTAGCGCATACACTTGCAGAGTCAGCTTTTCCCGCTGGGACATCTTCCTCAACACCTTGCTGTTTAGCATGTGGCGCCCCTTGTCTTTCCACGTTACATTCACAAAGAATGTGACGTAACTATCCAACGGCTCGTCGGGGTACAGCAGCTTGTCAGAATGCTTTGGTATGTCATCGAACTTAATCAGCTTGATGGTGAGCGTTTCGTCAACATTGACTACACCACAAGGAGCATGTGGCGCTAGCATGCTTCCATCCTCTCTGGTAATCAGAGGATACAACCCCGAGGGATTGGCGCCGACTCTCAGCTGCTGTATCGATTTCTCGATGGTACAGGGTTTTCCGCACGAATGTCCCCACATAATGACGCTATTCTGCTGCCTAACGTAGAAGCTATGCATGTGGCGTTTTTCATAGTTACATCCGTGTCCTTCCATGCATGCCATGCTTAGTAACGTGCAGAAATCGTATAGGGGCACGGCTACTTATTCACACTCAAACTCCTCCCCATCAGCCAAAGGGCCTCTTCTGTCAACGGGCCCCTCCCCATTTCGAGTAAAATTGACGACAAACATCGGATAATAAGAACAGTAAGAACAGTAAGAACACCGCAAGGCATCAGGTAGCAAGTAATACTCGAGCAAATTATCGTATGTTATCTTATGTTAGTAGACACACGTCACTATATATATATACCACACATCTAACGTCCATAACATGGTGGACCATTTAACGTATTCAGATTTAACTCTGTATTCAGACCATTGGATTCAGCCCCAGAAAACAGAGTACATTATAGCGTTATAAATATAGTCACGTTATAAACAACTACCCAGCGCTGGGGTTAGATCAAAAATCGAGATAAATCAATGTAATGCAATGCTGTAATGCAAAGTAAGTAGCGTTAGTCGCTACATTAGCCAAAGTACCGGTAGTATCTGACTACCCATAATGCATTACGGCGATAAGGGAGACAGGGCAAATTTGGAAACCCCCCCCAGCACCCGCTGGGGGCCGTATTTCATTCAATTTAATTCATTCAACCCATCAAACGAAATGAAACAATATCCGGAAGTGAGCTTCATTTTGCTGTGTCAAAGTCAATGAGCTCCTTTTTGGTCCATTAATATATACGTCAATGGACTCCACCAAGCATGGTTAGGTTTTTAGGGTTTAGGGTTTAGGGTGGGACAGGATTTTTCAGAGGTTTGATTGTGGGACAGTGTGGGTAAATGCAATTACAATTACACAAACTGCTCGAGAAGAGTTGTTTTCCACGCAAAGTGTACTTTTAAAGTTAAAGTTTGATAGAGACCAGCACAAAATAGCTTGTTTATAATAATAATAATAATAATAAACTTTTATTTGTATAGCACCTTTCATACATAAAATGCAACTCAAAGCGTTTTACACATGAAGAATAAACAAAGGTAAATCAGTGAAAATCAGTAAAACAGTGAAATTTATGTGTTGTAAAGTTATGTGACCTCTCTTCTTGGTTTTAGTTAAACTAATTGAACTAGTTGGACTAATTGTAGCCTGTCAGTATTACTACTATTAGAGTAGTCAGGGTGTTATGAAGAGTTTGATACGTTGCTTTGATAAGTACTTAGTTTACCACGTGCTATTTGGATAGCCAATTCAGTACCACTTTTCACCTCTAGGTGTCAGACATAATCACATATCTAGGAGGGGTTTATATACTTTAAACTTTTTTTTCTTTTCTCTTTTTTCTTTCTCAAAATCTCACTTGAGATTTTATGTGTGGGTATGTGTTTCAAAACACATTAAATTAACACACAGTACAACTTAGCATGTTTTAGTTTAGTTTATTTACAGTATGTTCAGGTTTTTGAATAATAATAATTAACAATTAACAATACTTTGAATATATTATACAATTATATTTACTATATATATATATATATATATATATTGTCTGTAATATTTTTGATCAAGTCATTACAAGGACTGATCTTGGGCCACATCCAATGTGCCAAGTCTGGGTATACACCAGTGATAACAAGGTCCTCATTACAATGTCTGATCTGGGTCACACCAAATGTGCCAAGTCTGGCTATACACCAGTGAAGGTCCTCGTTACAAGGACTGATCTGGGTCACACCAAATGTTTTGACCAAAATTATTGAGAAAAAGGCATTACATGTTGAATTTGTGGTAATTTGGTCATTTGTATCAGTAAAACATACATTTGTTTGATACATCTGTGGATCATTGAGTCCAATGTAGTTTGTACCTTGTACAGGATGTACCTTGTACAGGATGTACACATACAAGGAAACTGGATCCGGTTTGCTTAAAAACCGGGATCACATAAAACAAACAAGAATCACTATGAATCACAATATGAAAGAGTGTCTATTTTGAAAAGTGTGTGTGAAAGGAATATATGTACAGTTATAGGCAGTTACGTATATATGAGAGGGGTCAATGTGTGGGTGTGTGTGTGTGTTTCACAAAACACGTTAAAGCTAAATTAATTGACATTAAGACCTGTTGGATTTGACTTGACTTGACTTTATTTAAAACTTTAACATGCGGTACATTTGTTTTGATAAGGTGGGCAAAACAATCATCTATACTTTAATATGTATAGTTAATATACATAATAACCCCTAATAATAATAATAATATAATAATATAATAATTAGAATAATAGTAGATAATAATTAGAATAATAATAATAGAATAATAATATAAATAATAAGTTAATATAACCAAATCTCAGAAAATATCTTGTAAAATACATCTTACAAACTACATTACATAAGCATTACTTGCTTTGCTTAACCAATTTACCAATTTCATTGTCACAATATTTAGGACAATGCTTGTGATCATCACACCTTGCCTCAGGCCCGTTGACAGAAGAGCCCCTCCGAGGTCAAGGGGCAGGTACAGTGTGTTGAGTTAAATACAGACTGTATAGTGTGAGGGGGAGAATGATAAACAAAGTTGTATCATACACACAATGGACAATAATCATATAATTTCCCCCCGGTCATTACCGACCTGACTGATAATAGTTTGGCCTAACTGATTCAGTTATATTATATCCAGTTTTTTTATTCCGGTTGAAGATTTCACAACCTCAATCTTGTTACTTTTGTACATCAGTACAGAGTACTGACTAACAGTAGTTCATCATAGTTCTCAAAGTCAAATGTAAAAATAATGACAGAGTAGAACTCTGACAGAGTTCTACAGATTATTACACGCTACATATTATTTATGTACCATAACACGTCTTGTGTAGTAGCATAGCATGCTGCCACCACTTGTCATAAACTGTTTACTGTTTAGACATTGCTTCTAAGCCTGACAAAGACAATGATGACACACACAGAAAATCATTGACGCAGCCAACTGATATGAAGGCTTGTAGGTATGTATGACACACTTACAATCACCTGAAAATACACATTGGTTAAAATAGTAGTTTTACGTGACGTGTAAAACATTTCAGCACATCAGAACATGAAAAACCATGTTTGACTATTATGACTAACCCATACGGTAGAGGCATATATGGATATATGCAGCACACATATATGTGATGTATGTACTTTTGGGCCAGGTCTATGAAACCAACCCAATATTGTAACACATAGTGGCTGACATTAGTGGTACAGACGACCCTTGCAGGCACCAGGATAAGGGTTTGGTATACAAATCTGACAATCTGCATTCATTCAATCACAGTCCCTATAGGTACTATGCATTTCACTCAAGTGTTTGTGTAAATTCACTGTCTAGAAATTGTTAGAAATGGTCAAAGTTACAACTGATCCAAATTATGTTTGAAGCAAATAGCAAATGGTGGAACTAAAGTTACTTCTGTGTAGTAATCACTACTTCTGGATATTGGATGTTGGATATTTTGCATGAGAGAACGCCAAATTAGTGAATCAAATCAATCTAGATTGTAGATTGATATTGACCCCACTTTCGAGACTGCTTAACGATTAGAGTCTTTATCGATACAACTACTTAGTTTACAACTACTAAGTTTCGTTTAACGATGGTTGACAACCAAATTAATTGATTTGTAAAACTTTATTAGACAACCAATGTATGTTTGTACACCGGAGTGATCTGATTTAAAGTAGGCTACATAGCTCTTGTCTTTCGAGACATAACATTATGTATGCAGTTAACATTTGGAAAGTGTAGTAAGAAAGAGTTGTTGTGTTTGATGTGTGTTAGGGCTCTATCGTTGCAGCGGCGCAGTTTCTAGGCCGAGCGCCAGCCGCAGCGCAAAGCAGTGGGCGTGGAAAGGCGCACTTGATATCTTGGTATCGGCGCTAAACTCAGCCTCAACCATTATAACCACGCCTTTTAAGCGTAAAATTATGCATTGTCCGCTCATTGGAGAATTGCAGGGAAGAGACACACGCTTGCCTTTTAAGCTCCAATTCCTGGACAAATCCGGTAAAACCAGACAAAGCCAAGGGCTCCGCCGCCCCCCCCTCCCTTCATCCGGTCTGTCTATCTCCATATATAGGCTATTATTCCATATTATTATGCTTCTCAAAGCAATCTAACTGCAGTTAAAATACTGCAAGCATGTAAATACCGTAAAATACCAATTATTAGCCCGGCGTTAATTGACAAAATATGTAGCCAGACCCCGCGTCAATATGGGACCTGCGGCAGTTTGGGACCTGCTTTAATTATTTTTGTACAAAAATATTGCTCAGCAAAGATTGTAAATAGTATGAAATTGTTTATTTAAACCATTTATTTTAATGAGTTGGCTACAGTCAGCACCCCACACGATTGCTTGTCTATGGGGAGAGCCGCGCCTCCCTCTCAGCGCAGCAGAGCACATTGCATGCCAGTTCTGGCCTGTACATGAAATCAAATAAAATTTGAGCTGAACTGTGACCTACCGGTATTTACCACTAAACTTTCTCCGCTGAAGGTGAGAGAACATGATCATCATGTGAGCAGATTATTTGTTGCATGCGCTGCCTCCTCCGCTGTTCATCACTCACGGAGCACCCTCTTCAGTAGCGCACATGTGAAAGAGCGGTGAAATACCAATTAGAAGCGGACTTCTATGCCCGCTGGCAGGGAAATATACCATAGGCACATTTCTCAAAATAATTATTACACCAGAGATGTCGGTTTTAGTGTATAAAAATCTTCAGGAAATGCCTACACAATTTTCAGAATCATCAGATGTTGAGGGAAAACGAATTTTGATCAGCAAGTTTCGTGCATGTGTTTTTTTTCCTCGTTGTTCCCGTTTCCTCGTTGTTCGTATTCTTCATCCGATTTTTCTTCTTCGTTGTGTTTGGGAGATGCATTCAACAGGATGTCGCAAAGGTAAAAAGAAAACATTGAAAAAACTAACCGGGCGTCAAATTGGGACCTGCTTTTATGTACAAAATATGTATCCAGACCCCGCTTATATATGGGACCCGCGGCAATTTGGAAGTCGGCTTCTAATTGGTATTTTACGGTACATGCCTATAATGTCAATTATCTGAATGAAATAATAATACATATTAATTAGGAATATTAGTAATATTAGTAGCCTAGCTAATTTCGGGGGGGGGGGGGGTAATAAAACGTAGAGCTATATTACACATAAATGGGGATTATTATGATAGCCTAAACTAAATTTATGAAACTGCATTACAGCTTCACCCAAAGCCTGAGAAGGGTTGCAATCTTATATTCTATTGTATTCTAAAGTATTTTTTTCTATATATTGTATTCTCCATTCACTTTCCTGTCCCAGGTGCACAGAATCCTGCTTTAGGCCTGCTTTTCAAAAGCGCAAAGCGCTAAAAGTAGGCCAGGTCGGAAGATGGCTGGAAGATAGCAGTACGCCGGTATTTAGCCCACTTCGGCGCATTCAGGGACTCCGCCACGCCCATTCGGCCTAAAGCGCATTTGGCAGCCTAAAGCCTATTGCTATTTTCCCGAAACAGGCGCAAGGCACGTTTTTTTGCGGTTAAGGCCCGTAATAGCGCCGATGGCCTGTGGGAGAATAGGGCCCTTAATGTTTGGAAAGTGTAGAAAGAGTTGTTGTGTTTGATGTGTGTTAATGTTTTGGAAAGTGTAGTAAGAAAGAGTTGTTGTGTTTGATGTGTGTTAATGTTTGGAAAGTGTAGTAAGAAAGAGTTGTTGTGTTTGATGTGTGTTAATGTTTGGAAAGTGTAGTGGGAAAGAGTTGTTGTGTTTGATGTGTGTTAATGTTTGGAATGTGTAGTAAGAAAAGAGTTGTTGTGTTTGATGTGTGTTAATGTTTGGAATGTGTAGTAAGAAAAGAGTTGTTGTGTTTGATGTGTGTTAATGTTTGGAAAGTGTAGTGAGAAAAGTTGAATTAAGTTATGTTATTTAGAAAAGTACTATTATTGTTGACAATATTGTAACAATAGTCACATTGTCTGAAACCCCTCATCTATAGGCTTGTGAGGGGAGGAGAGGAGAGGGGAGGGGAGGAGAAGAGGGGGGAGGAGAGAAGAGGAGAGGAGAGGAGTGGAGAGGAGAGAAGAGAAGAGGAGAGAAGAGGAGAGGAGAGGAGAGGAGAGGAGGGGGGAGGAGAGGAGAGGAGAGGAGAGGAGAGGAGAGGAGAGGAGAGGAGAGGAGAGGAGAGGAGAGGAGAGGAGAGGAGAGGAGAGGAGAGGGGAGGGGATGGGAGGGGACGAGAGGAGAGACAAAGTTGAATTAAGTTGTAATATATACAACAAACATATTGTAAGTGTGATATACATTTTAATTTGATAACAATTGTATTACAAAGATTATTATTATTATATACCATTATTATTATTATTATTATTATTATATATATATATATATATATATATACTTGGTGCTTGTCTACAAAACATAAAAGTCTCACAGTAAATTAACCAATTCTGTGAGGAGGACTAGTTAGTTATATAATAATATAGTTAGTAACTATTAAAATAATCATATAAAAATACAGATACATAAAACTAAGATGTTTGTTCACGTTCCATATTCCATATTCAATCCATATTTTGAAATAATACCCGTAGGTCACGGATATCCGGGTTCTGGGTTGTACCAAGATTGAGAGTGGTTGAGATTTGTGAAATCTTCAACTGTAATAAAAAATGAGAGGGGTCCATGCTACTGTAACGTTATATCAATTTTTGGTCATATCGACCAAAACCAGGCCAATTCTACAGATCGTAGTGTATGCTAGCTAGCTAGCGCTAAGCTAACACTGATTCAATGTCGCCATATGTTTGAACCAAATGCTGTACAACACAAACAAGTTGCAAACCATTAATACTTACGCTCACACGTATAGTGATGCAGCTGTGTTTGAACCAAATGCTGTACAATAACGTAACAAACTCTGATAGGACACATAGGCTGGCGTGTGTATGTATTCCAGTAAATATAATAACGCATCCGTTATTGCATACGCATAAACAACAAACTAACTTTTATCAATGCATCAATTTGGTCATTCAGTGGTATTTTACTGCCATATAACATTTTACAACGTAAAGCAATGTAGTTCACACGGGTACAAACTCTAGTAGTCATCACATAACTAACGTAGCACATATAATCTCCAAAAACACAGTGTTGAAACACACTAGTGCATGCTGGGTAACTCTGGTCTGGTTGAGAGACCAAACGGCATAGTCATACACCCTAGTCTGTATTCAATCGTTTTCAATTCAAACCTGAAATTGAAACCTCAATCTGTATTGATCATATTTAATTCAAAGCTTAATAGGCTTATAGCCTATCAAAAAAAAACATAATGGTGATGTCACAATTGGATCCGGAGTGGGGAAAAACATGGGAAAATACATAATATCACACATGAATGATGAAGTTGACTGGAATGTTTCAGTGTGTCATGTTTACCTGTGAATTTGTGGGTGCGTGTGTTTGTGGCTGGCTGTGAATATGTGTGTGAGTGGGTGGTGTGTGTGTGTGTGTGTGTGTGTGTGTGTGTGTGTGTGTGTGTGTGTGTGTGTGTGTGTGTGTGTGTGTGTGTGTTTGATGTGTGTTGCCCGGATGGAATCTACAGAATAGCCTTGGGAATACATTAGTAGGCTATACATTAGTAGGCTATACTAGCTAAGATAGCCTGCTCAACATGCAATTATGGAATATTTGCATGCACAATATGCAAATATGGAATATTTGAATGGTGGATACATTGTACATTGTATTGTACATACATATAAGCGGGGCATGGGAGGAAAAAACTGTGGGGCCTCTATGGGTGAGTCAGAGAAATACGTGAGCAAGCAGCTATTCATAGCTTTCAAGGGGTGTTACGTGTTGCCGGGAACGCCCACCTGATCTCGCAGCTATTCGTAGCTTTCAAGGGGCGTTACGTGCTGCCGGGAACGCCCCCCACCTGACGGTCAAAAAACAAACAAGTTTATTTAAAACAGAAGTGATAAAACGTGGGGGATGGGGTGGGATGGGCTGGCAGGGGAAGCCTGGGGGGCCGGTTGAGTCAGAGAAAACATCAACAGGCAGTGGAATCTGTCGTTGGTGTTGGGGGTGAGATGGGATGGGAGGGACAACCTGGGGTGGGGTGAGATAGAGATTGATTGAGATTGTGAAAATGGTCGCCGCTGTTAACAAATATTAGTTTAGTAGCTCCTAAAATGGGCCAAAATGCATTTTGGCCGAGATCAAAAAATTGTTGTCAGTTGAGATCAAAAAATGCTGCGCGCTGTCTCCACTGCTTGTCTCAAAAACTAACAGTGAGGTTTGTGTTTTGCGTTCACCTGACAGGCCTGCTGCTTATAAAGGGAGGGGTTTCCTGTCACGGAATTGCGTCATAGAGGACACGCATCACGCAGCACGTCTCTTGTCACGAAGAGACGTGCTGCGTGATGCGGAAGTCGTTGATGTTTCACAAGCTCGCTCATAACAACAGTGAGCAAAGGAGAGGATTCTGTCTTGGTGAGGGGCCTGAGATAGAGGAATCTGTAGGCTAGTTTAGTAGCTCTAAAATGGGCCAAATGTATTTGGCCGAGATCAAAAAACTGTAGACAGTGGAAATGGTCGCAGCTGGGTTTGCATAATGATTGCTCAAATGGGCCAAATGTATTTGCCCAAGATAAAAAAACGCTGCTATTTGTCGTGAGCTGGTGGTATGGGGGAAAATGGGGAAGTGGCCTTTGGAGGCCTTTTGAAATAATCACTTTTCACAAGAAAGTGATTTAAAAAAGAGAAGTGCCCTTTTTGCAGAAGAAGTGGAATAAAGCATTTTTGCTCAAAATGGCTTTAAACACAAGGCAAAAAAAAATGGAGAAGTGCACTTTGCAGAAGTACTGAGAAATTGATTTTTACCCAAAAAGAAGCCACTTCCCCTTTTCAAAAAAGCGGAAGTGCCCTTTTTGCGGAAGTTCTAAAAATGGCTTTTTTTTTTTTTTTTTCTACTCCCCACCCAACAACACTACTAAGGTCCAGTCCCATGCCAAACTTTGTCAACACGAATTTGGCACCAATAGTCCTGATGGTGTATGTCCTCGACATTGCCTTGATGAAAAAAACATAAAACAAGCTAAAACATAACTGCTATGGCACCAATCTCCAGCAAGCACAGCTTCAACTCTCTACCACACCTGCGTCTCAATCAGCCTGGCTCAGTCTCCTCACTCATTCCTCCATGGAGTAGGCTGCTATTTGGCTTTATTTGTGGTAAGCATTTTGAGTCACAAAACATCCTCCTCATCATACATGCTTTTGTCCGCTAAATTGACAACTACTGTGGGGTTAATCAATCAATGAATGAATCAATCAATGAATCAATCAATTGATCGCTTGCAGTTAGTGCCCGACTGCATTCACTTTCGTTCCAGAGTGCTGTTTGTTTGATGCGTAAGACATCTTCTCTCTGCAGCACGTTTGTGTTTTCTTTGTGCCATTAACAACATTTCAGCTTCACACTCGAGAGCCTTTTATTAGTGCCTCTGCAATTCTAAATATCTACGTCTCTGCTCATTTGCATGTGGTGAAGCACAGCTGCGATAACTGCGACAGCCATATTTAAAGTGGCCGTAGATATTCTATATGGCCGGAATTCTGGAATGTCGGCCATATTGGTTGTCGGAAAGAATTATATGCTTCAGGTGCACTGTCATTTTTTTTAAATAAACATAAATGCCAGCATGGGCCACGCAGCTGGCCCTCGCATGGGCCACTGTTTGGGGAACCCTGCTGTTAGGCAAGTAAAGTTATATGCTGTCATTTTAATATAGAACTGATGTTTTTAGCTTCACCATCACATTTGTCTCCGACAAAATGCATCACTAATAAAGTAAATGTGAATATCATGAATGTTTCTTGCCTCTATGTGCACACAGAGACCAAGAAGCACCATGAAGATGAAAGAGAACAAAGCGTCAGAGAGCAGCTGATGGCAAAAAGAGAGGCACAGAATGATCTGGACCAGAAAAGGGCACAACAGAAACATTGTGAATGTCTGGTTGCTACATTGACGAGACACAAAAGAGAAGTTGAGGAGAAAAAAGAATCACTTGCTAAATTGATGGGACAGCAGAAAGAGCTGGAAAAGAAGACAGAACAACTCAAATCACAACTGGAGGAGGTAGAGAAACAGGAGAAAGAGAACAATGAGAATGAGACGAAGCTTCAGTCAGCAAATCTGATAGTAGAAGAGATGAGACACAAGCCTCCATTAAAGGTCAAAAAGGATATGGAGTGGAGAAAGGCAGAGATTAAGAAACACATACAGAAGGCAGATGAACTATGGAGGAAGAAAGAGGGTGACATTACAAGAGTGACAGAAAGGAAGAGGGAAGCAGAAAAAAAGAAGCAGCAAATCAATATTATGAAATGGAAGGTGCAGGAGATAGAGAAAAATTTAGAAGAGTTGACAGCTCTACTTGCTGAACTGACAGGAGATCAGAAGGAACTGGAGAACCAGAGAAAACTATTCAAATCAAATTTGGAGGAGGTAGAGAGAGAGGAGAAGGAGAACAATGAGAATGAGATGAAGCTTCGGGCAGCAAATCTGATAGTAGAAGAGATGAGACACAAGCCTCCATTAAAAGTCAAAAATAATCTGGAGAGGAGAAAGGCAGAGACTGAGAAAGACCTAGAGAAGACAGAGAGAGCAGTGCAGAGCAACGAGGGAGAAGTTACTAGAGTGACAGAAAGTATTAAGAAAAAAGAGAAGGAGGAGGAACAAATCAAAGGAGCATTGAAGGAGATAGAGAAAGAGATGGATGAGAGAGAGACGAAGCTTCAGTCAGTCAGTAGAGAAGTAACAGAGAAGACACAGCTCATCAAGAAGAATCAGAGAGAGAAAACTAAGAGTTCAGACAGGAGATAGAGCATCAGGCAGAAAGAGGTGGAGCTGTTAACACATTGAATGCCAGCCATGTTTTCATTCCTGTAGGTAAGTTGTGCCAGGGGTGTTTTTGACGATTCTGGCTCATTTTAGAACAGCCGAGGATTATTTTCTGTTAAGAATTCATGAACATCAATCATCTAAAAATAACTAATAGAATGTGTGCTTTCTCTGTCTAAAAGAGTTAGTTTGCAGAGTTAGTAGTTATGTAGATATTAGCCGTTGAGTACAGCATGGTTTCAGCGTCTGGAAATTTATTCAGAGATAAATGGCTTTTTGTGAAACAGTCACTTTAACCATTCATTTTTGGCATCAGTAAGACCGTCAGACATTCTAAACAATAGTTTTGAACAGTAATTTCCTCCATAACAACAGGAAACACCCCTCTCATTCAAACTCCTCCCTCCGTGTGTCTTCTCCTCCTTCCTCCTGGCTTCAGCGGGCGTGTCAGAAGCGCGTTGTGCTGCCTGCCTGTCTGTCTGCGTGCCTGCCTGCCTGCTTGCCTGTCGGGCAAGACGAGTCTGAAATGGATTACTGTAAAATCGCGTCGCCATTTCCTTGAATGGCTTGCTTCCGCGGTGTGTGTGTGTGTGTGTGTGTGTGTGTGTGTGTGTGTGTGTGTGTGTGTGTGTGTGTGTGTTCGCGCGTTGCTGCGCGGCTCTGGGGGGAAGGGATCTCTGTCCGTTCTGTGTGCCGCGGGAGGCGGCTGCTTTTGTGGCTTTTGGGTCCCGTGGCTGTGACTTCTCTCGGTCTCTGTCGCCACTTAGTGGTCGGTAAAATAGATTACACACATGCTCTTGCTCCAAATAGTTATCTCGAAGATGTAAAAGGGGTTGATTGATGTCCCACTGTCAAAAAAAAAAAATCTTTATGTAAGACGAGTTAGTCCGTCCTTGGCACTTAAGCGCTGGATTATGTAAGACGAGTTAGGTCGTCTATGGCACTTAATGAGTTAACTGACTGAGTAGACAGCGATACAATACAAGACTGACCCTGCAGGACAAAACATAACAGGCCTCAGGAGCTCACATGTAGAGACAAGACGAACTGTAAGACAGCAATCAACATTCAGAGCTCCAGTCTAGCAGTTAGCATAGCAACTTCTGTCAGTGTAGCAGTTAGCATAGCTGTTAGCTTCTGTCAGTGTAGCAGTTAGCATAGCTGTCATCTTCTGTCAGTGTAGCAGTTAGCATAGCTGTTAGCTTCTGTCAGTGTAGCAGTTAGCATAGCTGTTAGCTTCTGTCAGTGTAGCAGTTAGCATAGCTGCTAGCTTCTGTCAGTGTAGCAGTTAGCATAGCTGTCATCTTCTGTCAGTGTAGCAGTTAGCATAGCTGTCAGCTTCTCTCGTATTTGTGTGCAGAGCAGCAGATTCAGTGTTCTATGAAAATGGATCCTTTATCAGGACTGCTCCAGCGGGAGAGCTGACCAACTTTTTACAAGTCTGTTGCTGAAGACTTCCTAGCTGTTGTGAGACAGCAGCTCAGTTTCTTGATTTAGATAAGCTGCAAATGATACAAACCCAATATTTGAAGACAATAGTTACTTTGTGATGCTTTCAGTTTTTATTATTTTGTTTCTCTATCGCAAGTGAGTTGATTGTGTTGCAGTGTTGTCTGTTTTTAATGTATAGCCTGCTTGTAGAAAATGTATAATAAACTTTTGCATTCACATCATCATGATGTGATGTTAGGCTCTTATTGTAGTATTAGGCTCTTATTGTAGTATTTTTTGATGTGCTGATGTTAATTGTGTAATTGTTTGATGTTGTGTTGTTGTTTTTTACTGTGTGTTTATATTGGACCTTGTGTCTGCTAATAAAGATTGATTGATTGATTGATCACTTACCTGGCATCAGGTGACTTATTGTTATTTTGTGTGAATAAATAATCCAGTAGTGCGATCATTGTAAATAAAATGGATACATATGGATGGATACAAACATAATAGGCTAGGCATAGGTTCAATGTCTTCCTCCATGGTTCTTCAGCAGGACCAGTGACCTTTTGATAATGTGAAGGTATTTTTTAATCCAGGCGAAGATTTAGTCCTGGGTTCTGTCATGTAGCAGTTGTGTCTGTCAGTGCCATGAAGCTATAACGTTAGTGCTTGAGCCTTTTAGACCATTTTGACCATTTTTTGAGCTGTGGTGGGATGTCAGGTGGATAGTGTGTAGAGGGGGAAGAGCCAGGATGAGAGGATGCAACCCTGGGGGTGCCTGTGCTGAAGGTCAGGGGTCAAGATGAAAGGCTCTTCATCTCGACCCTCTGTCACCTTTTCCACAGTAAGCTCCGTATCCAGTGGCAGATGCAGGGGTCATGTTCTGATGTTGTTCATCAGTTTATTGAAAAGATTGACCGGTTTATTGTATTGAAGGATGAGCTGAAGTCGATGAATAGGATGCGGCGTAGGTGTTGCAGTGTGTGATGAAGGGCTAATTGGTATCAAAAGAAGTGAAGTCCGCACACTGCATCCACTTAACTCACAATTTATTTGTTATAAAGATGGTTCGGTCATGAGACCGTCATCAGAATGATGAATGTCATGAGACCTTCGAAACGTCATTATAACAAATAGACTGTGAGTTAAGTGGATGCAGTGTGTGGACTTCACTTCTTTTGATAGTTGTCACTGCCATTGTTGTCCTGCACCTGCAGCTCCGAGTGGATGTGCGCGCTTTTCCTTTTGTTCATGAAGGGCTAATTGACCTCATCCTCAACAATTCAAAATACATACTACAGCATGCGCTGGGACGCGTCATCAGTGATGTTAACTGGGGTCGTGACTCGTGAGGTGTTTCGGGTCTATCGAACATCATACACCCTCGCCCATTAGACCCAGCCGAGGCCGATTAAGATCCCGACCCGCGTCCCGGAAGCAGCCGCTCACGGATCAGCCTTCCTACTCTGTCTGCAACGTTGCCCGTGGAAGGGTTGATCATGCCCAATCCGCTGCAATAGAGCTAGTGCTACACCACAGTATTGAAAGACCCTTCGGTACATAGAGGGCTAAAGGCTGAATTATGCTCACCCTGCCGTGAAGGGCGCGGGGGTGGAGCGAGGGGCGGGCGCGTCAAATTACGTAAATTTGTTGGGCGTGGTTATTCGCTAGCTCAGTCGGGCGCTCGCGTTGTGCCTGATTTTTTTTCTAACAGCGCGAGCTTCTCTCCAAACATGTCCGCTTTCGAGCCACTGAACCCTGAACTATGAGCTGTGTTTTCGCCACATTTCTTGACCCATGTGGTAGGCTATAAACTTAGATTTGCAACTGTTCGTTTTTAGTCATTTCACCAAGTAAATGTGTTGTGTTGAGAGCATTATTGAGAGAGATTAAAAGCAGCACAGAGTAGTAGGCTATCAGGGCTGAGAAGTAAAAACGGCTTTCAGTAAAAACAAGTTTGGTGAGTCCTTCATGTGCTGATGTGCGGTCGTTTGAGAGTGAAAGCGCACTCAGTACTGCACAGCGTTTCATTGCGACTTTTCACGGGCTGTTCTCACCATTGTACAATACATGCTGATCACTTTCTGAGTATAATGGCATCACCCCCAGCGCGAGGTCTGCACGGTGACTCACGGAGACTCGCGGAGCCCCACCCCCACGGAGCTTTGCTCGAGTATAAGAGCACCTTTAGGCTCTGTGGGTGAATCCAGGCCGCGCTCCTCCTTCGTCTCACCAGACCCTCCCAAAAGGCAATCCTACTATGCCGCACCATAGACAAAGAGGATGCCTCAAGAAGGCCTGTGCGCTGCACGTCATTCGCCTGCGCCGAGCACCTCGCTCTAGCCTGAAGGACCCCAGGCCACGCCGATCTTTACACAGTTTTCAGGAGGCTAATCCGTAGTGTTTGTGGATTTCTCCCTCACGAGAGAGCCAGGCTGGGGTGCTAAACCCATCCCGTACCGGGTGCCGTCTCTCCGATCGTCAACTGTCTCTCCAGCTTGTCACCAAACTATACTTGGTTGTCGCCTAGACTATTCCTAAATGTCACAGGCCAGGGGAGCCAGAATAATACAATTCAAAATACATACTACAGCATGTGCTGGGACGCGTCATCAGTGATGTTAACTGGGGTCGTAAGGTGTTTCGGGTCTATCGAACATCATCAGAGGAGAAAGGCAGAGACTGAGAAAGAGCTAGAGAAGACAGAGAGAGCAGTGCAGAGCATTGAGGGAGAAGTTACTAGAGTGACAGAAAGTATTATGAAAAAAGAGAAGGAGGAGGAACAAATCAAAGGAGCATTGAAGGAGATAGAGAAAGAGATGGATGAGAGAGAGACGAAGCTTCAGTCAGTCAGTAGAGAAGTAACAGAGAGACAGACAGAGCTGACACAGCTCAACATACATCAAGAAGCATCAGAGAGAGAAAACTAAGAGTTCAGACAGGAGACAGAGCATCAGGCAGAAAGAGGTGGAGCTGTTAACTGACTGAGTAGACAGCGATACAATACAAGACTGACCCTGCAGGACAAAACATAACAGGCCTCAGGAGCTCACATGAGACAAGACGAACTGTAAGACAGCAATCAACATTCAGAGCTCCAGTGTAGCAGTTAGCATAGCAACTTCTGTCAGTGTAGCAGTTAGCATAGCTGTTAGCTTCTGTCAGTGTAGCAGTTAGCATAGCTGTCATCTTCTGTCAGTGTAGCAGTTAGCATAAGGTGACCAGATTTCCCAAATGAAAATCGGGGACATTTTGTGGCCTGCTAGGGGGGCCCAGGGGGGGCCGTGCCCCCCCGGCTTTTAGAAAATTGTGTACATTTTACAGTAAAATGCATAAATCTGGTGCACTTTGAGAGCAAAAGTAAGAGGCTAGATCTATGAAGAACTTTGTGATTTTGAAACAATTGAAAAAGAAGCAGTTTACAATGGTTACTAGTTATCTGGCACATTTTACCACAAATTAGACAGCCTAGGTATGGGAAATAGGCTACTGGTGTATTGTGTAGAGTGGCAGGAACATAGAGAGGGACAACTTCTCTCTTTGACCTCACCAACTGGTGGATAATTTATTTCCACAAAACAAAAACATTACAGTAGTGATTTATTACCTCAGTAAACACTTTCCTTGAGTTTAGGGTGTCGCTCACCAGTTTGAAGTATTCAATGGCCACATGACCATATTAACTGCTAATTTAATATTAAATGCTGACAAAATAATTAAAAAAATCATGTTAATACTAAAAGGCCATTTTAATGATTAAAATTGTAATCTAGAGATAAATATGACCTATTGTGTTAATTTAAACCAGGGGTTATCAAAGTTTTGATGGCTGAAGGCCAATTTAGGGAACAGTAGGCTAATGACTAGATAACAATGATCCATCACCAATCATGTTAAAAATTGTAATTTTTTTCAATGGAGTTTGGTGTACATAAAAACGTTACTGACTTCTCTGCAAAAACGTTTTGAGTTATGTGGTGCCCTGGACCTGATTGAACAGGGCTGGTCGCCAATTACAGGTGCAATCACCACCACTGCTTGTGTGGGGGGGGGGGGGGAGCTTATTACTCCAGGAGGGAGCAGGGAGCCAGAGTTGGCTTGGCTTTCAATGGGTGTGGACCTCTCAGACAGGTCATGCCACTGTTGGGTAGTAATTGCTCCTCTTCAAAGTGGGTAAGCACCAATGTTTAGTTTTATGACCTGACTCTTCATGTGTGGTGGTGATTGTGGCCTAAATTCTCCCTTTACGCCCACAGACTCAAGCCAGTGAGTCGGGAGGCCTGACCAATTGTCAAGCCAGTGAGTCGGGAGGCCTGACCAATTGTTAAATCATCAAGTATGTAGCTCTTAATGTCTGTTCTTTTGCATACTCAATGTAAAGCCTGTATTAACTGTAATGTTGCTGGTTTCAGACGTCTTGTGCATGCAGGAGACAACCTGGATATGTTGGCAGGGCCAAATACAACAATTCAGAAAATATGCATCTCCTGCCTTTGATCAATCCATATTCTGTACTTTGTTGAAGATGTTTCTTATAATGTGGCTGTTCTGTTTCAGTCCAGGCAGGGGCAGACTACTACAGTAACATGCCGGATCAGCCACTGTTTCCTTAGGGTTTTGATTTTCATTGTTATCCATCTGGCATTGTGAAAGCGCCAGTTAATACCACTGTGCGTGGTGTGGTTATGTGCTAAATGATCTGTTCTCATTGTACTCCTCTAGTTGGCCACCGTCTCGCTGTGGCAGGGCGCGTCCTGGTCCTTGGTAGTTTGCAGAGTGCCGTTCCGACCCCGTTGCAGCTTCTGGTGTGGTGCTGGTGTAGGAGGGCAATCTTCTTGTACTCAGGTGGTGTAGTGATAAGGAATAAAGGTGCACATGGTTTGTAATGGTCCGGGGACTGCATGTTCCCCGTTCAGTTTTAAAGTGTGATTTGCTCTTGCATGCTGTCTTGCGGTGCTGTGGTTCTTCTTCTCGCTCTCTCTACTCTCACAGGCACCCCGCTGCTGTAGCGGAGTGCGGGCGTGCACTCAGGCACTTCGAGCACCTGGGCGGACGCTGTGCTAACGGTTGGCCAGAGGAAGATAGCCTACCTGTCAGAACAATTGAACATTTTAACATATATATTTTGTACCCTGAACCTTTATTGTATTAAAGACTGTATATTTTTGGCTAAACCTGATTCATGCCTCATTCTGGGTGACTTTTACGAACCAGTCAGTTACTGGTGGTTTTGAATACATTCTTGGTGTTGAGCTCCTTCTGCTCAGTGAAACTGAAGGTGGCGTTGTCAAGGTTAAACACCAGTGGCTCACTTACTGTGAGGTTACTACAGTTAGTTACTGCACTTACTTACCAGATAGTTTTACTGTACTTTTAACTATTCAAAACAACTGGGATGGATAACCCGCTGAATGGGGTCCGGTAAACAAGGACGGTAGCAAAAGCAGCAAGCAGACGCCGCCTCTCGTTCGCCACCTCTGGGGCTTCGGTTGCGGGCGGCTGGGTCCTGGGAAAACCACGCACGGGCAGAGGGAGAACATCTACTCTGTGATCTACTCTGTCACACACAGGCAGCACTTTGCACAACGTGCACAACGACAGGCTTTTGTGGTGCCGCAAATGCTCTGTTATCGAAGTTTCTTGCCAGTATTATTATTTGACTTTGTGGCCAAAATCGGGGACATTTTCGGGGACAGCTCCAGCCGGGGACAGAGCACCGAAATCGGGGACTGTCCCCGAAAATCGGGGACGTCTGGTCACCCTAAGTTAGCATAGCTGTTAGCTTCTGTCAGTGTAGCAGTTAGCATAGCTGTTAGCTTCTGTCAGTGTAGCAGTTAGCATAGCTGCTAGCTTTTGTCAATGTAGCAGTTAGCATAGCTGTTAGCTTCTGTCAGTGTAGCAGTTAGCATAGCTGTCAGCTTCTCTCGTATTTGTGTGCAGAGCAGCAGATTCAGTGTTCTATGAAGATGGATCCTTTATCAGGACTTTATCATACACCCTCGCCCAGTAGACCCAGCCGAGGCCGATTAAGACCCCGACCCGTGTCCTGGAAGCAGCCGCTCAAGGATCAGCCTTCCTACTCTGTCTGCAACGTTGTCCGCGGAAGGGTTGATCATGCCCAATCCGCTGCAATAGAGCTAGTGCTACACCGCAGCATTGAAAGACCCTTCGGTGCATGGAGGGCTAATCCAGGCCGCGCTCCTCCTTCGTCTCACCAGACCCTCCCAAAAGGCAATCCTACTATGCCGTACCATAGACAAAGAGGATGCTTCAAGAAGGCCTGTGCGCTGCACGTCATTCGCCTGCGCCGAGCACCTCGCTCTAGCCTGAAGGACCCCAGGCCGTGCCGATCTTTACACAGCTTAATTAACAACAGACCTATTGGCATGGTAGTCAAACTGGTGATTATCCATCAGAGGGGGGGTGGTGTACGATTTGGTTGCAAGAATAAAAGGTCTGACTCTGCCTCCTGCTGTAAACCAGCTGACCTATCACCTCAGAAACATTTTGTTTTCGTGGTGCCAAGATGATGAGGCAAATATTATCGCTCATGTAATAAAGAAATAAAGGAGCAACAATTTTTGCTCTCATCAAATGTCAGCCAGTCAGTATTGTCCACCTCTATGATAGAGGTTCCTCCATGACCACAGCTATGCAGAAAATCAAACACAAAACCAACACCTTCTTCTTTGGACATTTTAATTGTTCATTTAATAGTGTCTTCTGTAAAAGGCCTTATGTCTCCCAGAGTTTGTGAACCACTGAACAGGTGTAGTGTCACTCTGGCTTAAAGAGCTGCTAACACAAATCTCATCTGTCTGCTCTCATTGGAGAGTTTTGTGTCCCATGATCAGAGGGTGAACGCAACACAGTTTACCCACCTCTTTGAAATGAGGCAGATAATTTACTCACCTATTTTCACATCAACTGTATCAAACAATGAGGGGAAACAAGGTGGTAACACCTCTCACCTCACACATTCAGAGGAAAAGGATTCTGGGGCAAACACTCAACAGGCCTACTTGTATTTTTAGGGCAAGAAAATGGTAGGTTATAAACTGAAATACAGAAATATGCCGTTAGTATTGGCCCATATTTGTCAAACCCTATTGATATGGCCTAAACTATAATAATAATAATATAATAATATAACACTATATTTAAGCTAATTGAAAAGCTCACCCACACCAGTGTTCATTTATGATATGTGCACAGTTGAAAACCTGTTGATACAAGCTAAAATCTAATAGACATGCACAATGCTATGCACTTCTTTCAAGCCTGAAGCTGCAGAACAAGCAGATAGACAGTAAAACACAAAGCAAACACACATTACCGTCCAGTAGAGGAGACCAAGGTGCCTACTTTGTTTTTTATTATGATTATTATCTGAGGACTTTGGACATCCAGCCTCTGTGGTGGTGAGACTCCATCGTGCAACAGGTAAGCTTTTATAAATGTAATTATTAATCTTAAATTGCTTAGGCTTGATGTTTAACCCCCTTTTTTTTTTTTAATTAAAGGAAAATATAAGGAAATACGTTGAGGACAATGTTTAGAATAAAAGCTGTAAATAAAAGTATTCCTTCACAGCTGTTACCTCTCAAACACAACTATTTTTTACCATAGGTAGGTATTAGCCATTTAGCCTATTACATGCAAAATTGTATACCCTATGTACCGTATGCATCAAATAATTTCGTCATGTAACATTTTAAAAGCACTTGAATGATGAAATTTGACTGCACAGTTTATTTTGAGCGGTTGAGCACAAACTCCTTTCTCTTTCTTTGTCACCAAACTGTCAGCCATTATGGGTTTACATGTCAGTAATTTATTGAAGACATTGGACTTATAAACAGTGAGTTAATCAGTATACATTTTATAGGCTATTCAACAAACCTGGAAGCAACTAGTTCTCAAACATTACACAATGAAGGAGATACTGTATAACCTACTTTATTATTATACCAATATTCAATATTGTAAAATTGCAAAGGTTTGAACCATAAGGCCACAGTTGTATTCACATTACAGTATACAAGCGTAATCATCAACATGCATGTGCAGTATATTGAATCAGCCATGGCACTTGAATTAAAATAAAAGAGCGGTCAGCAGAGGTTGCTTTGCACCACAAAGGATCAAAACATCAAAAATATGCTTTTCTCAAATAGGAACTTAATTTTTGATTGGTTGAAGATATATTTTGGATTTCATTATTATTTTATAAATATAACTTATAGAGCATGGTGCAAGTTGGAGACCTCATTGCATTAATATGTGGAAGGGGTATTGTATTAGCAATGGTATCTGGGAGGGGGTAGTGCACCTAGCTGCATTTAGACTATAGTTTTTATAACCAGCAGGGGGCACTGTTCCATTTCATGGAACTCCCTCTTGTGATGTCACGGGATGCAAACTAGTCACCTTGCATCCCAGAATATGAGGATTACCCCTGTCACCTTTTTACATGACTTTGCATCCCTAGTCAGCCCCAGCAGAATGTCCTCTTGTGATGTCACTCCTCTTGTGATCTCACACGTGCATTTATAGAATGCCACCTTTTCCTCCATATTTATACCCTGGGGGCCTGTGATTTTCTCTCTCTCTCTTTTTGTGTGTGTGTTGTAATCATGAGCCCAAAATGTAAATTCTGAATGTTTTTTTTTTACCTGCACCACGCTCTTTAAAAAGCATTTTTTTCTCCCATATCTTTACAACTGGTTTCAGAAATCAAGGATGCTTCAGCTAAAGGATGGATTGTCTTTCCATCATGCTGCTATCTTGCTTCTTCTAACACACTCCTGTGGAGGAAACCTAAACCTACCAACATGTTCTCAGAGTACCGCAGGAATGATTCCAGAAGTAGCACTTCCGGTTCATAGAGGGGGCAGTGAACAGGATTTTAGTATGGGGATTTCTTCAGCAAGATAATCTTCATGGAGGACCAAGCTGACTTTTGCAGATTTTCAGAAAATGCTGTAAAAAGATGTCATCCCTGCGATATTTCCAACACGTCCTACTGTATGTTGACTATTCCTCAGGACCCCTTGGCTTCAGTTCTTAAAGGAGAACGGGGTAATTTTTGGTTCAGCAAAAACAAAGTAATGCAAAACAATCGTGTTTCCAAATGTAGTGCTGTAGTATAACCAGCCAGGAGGCCATTGATGTGTGAGGTGATTTAGGTGACGCTATTGTATGAGAATGAAGGTATTGATACATTTTTCCCATACAAATTCACTGAAATTATGCACAATAATATTTTTCGAAAGTTAGTGCAGTATAACCAGCAGGAGGCAATTGATGTGTGCAGTGATTTTGGTGACACATTATGAAAAGGAAATAACTCCCGCACACTGTCTCCAAATGCAAAACGTTTATTTAACAGAAAATAATAACGTTTTGGTCTTCTTCACATTCTTACAGGGTAAGAGGAGGGACCCAGTTATATAGGCAGGTGTGTGTGGACCAATCCCGACACACCACACCCCAGCATCATAATTGGAGCCAATTGGGTATGAAGGAGTATGACATTCCAGCATTAAAGCAAAATAAATTACATTGAAATAGTCCAGAAATAATGAAATAATATACTATATATATATATATATATATATATATATATATATATATATATATATATATATATATATATATATATATATATATATATTAGGGGTGTCACGATACACTCAGTTCACGATACGATACGTATCACGATACTGGGTTCACGATAACGATACGATACGATACGATTTTAACAATATTTTTTTAAACTTGAATAATGACAATATATGACTGGAAAAGTAGTATTTTATTTGAAATGCACAAATACAAAACATGCTGTTGTGGGAAATTGTTATTACAATAACAACTAGAAAAAACATGAGATTGGAGATAAAGCTTATCTTGAAATAGAATGAGTTACACCGTCACTTAGATTTCCTTTGAACTAAAAGGTTTCTCAGCAGTATAAATTCTCATTATGCATCTTCAGTTTTTCTTCAAACTCAAACAACAAGACTTTTCTTAGTCTATTTTTTATGCATCTTCAGTTTTTCCTGTCAAGTAAACAGTTTTGCCAGAAACTCAATTGAATGGTTTCTCTCCTGTATAACTTCTCATGTGTCTCTTCAGAGACTTGTTCAACTGAACTACTTTCCACACATTGAACTTCAACAAACAAAGACGTTTCTTTGTCTATTTAAAACAAAAACAAAAAATTTATTTTTATTTTTATTTATTTTTTTCACGATATGAGATTTCATCTCAACGATACATATCGTGACGTTTTACTATCGCGAAATTTCGTGGGACGATATATTGTGACACCCCTAATATATATATATATATATATAATTATTATTATTATTATTATTATTATTATTATTATTACATATAATATATTAGTATCCAAATCCATTGGATATATATAATCAAAAATATCAGTATCACTTGTGTTTAAAGTCCCTGTAGAGCAAAAATAAATGTGTTTTGAGTTTGCCACAACACAGGAAAGTTTACCACCCAGCCAAATTTGAAAGATTATACATGTCCCCATATACAATTAGGTTTCAAAAACATGAAAAAATAAGCAGTATTGTCTGCTCTGAAAACTGTGGGGGGTTTGCTGAAGTGTCCCCAGTGACTTTGGGTCAGAGATGGGAGCGGGACAAAACTTTTAGGGTGCACATCAGGGTGGGAATTTGGTCATTTTAGGGGCGAGGCCATCTGGCCTTTGGCGTAGCAAATTTGTTTAGGGCACAAGCAGTGGTTTTCCCATGAGGACCAGGAAGTATAACCCTGAAAGCTGTAATTCCTCAAATGGCCACTTGGGGCAGGGCTCAGAAGTCCCGCCATTCCCGTTCACCCCCATGTAAAAATGCTCCACTTTGTAACAGTGTTTAAGCATGTTTACAGCCTGGGCCTTAACAGGGTTTTGGTCTAGATAGCTAATTTCACATTTTCATAACTGTAGGGGGGGTCATTTTTTATACTAGGCGTGGGTAATTCTCACGCTGGTGCACATGGTGTCAGGGGAGAATTATCCCCACCTGGATGAATATGCTGATTCAGATTTTCTGTGAATACATCTTTTTTCCTGACACATTAAGGAGAGAGGACTCTTACATGAGAGTTGGGGACTTGTTTGATTTTCAGAATTTCAGTAGATAACAGCAAATGCAGCAGCCATAACTATTTCCATAACCATAACCACTTCACTTTTCATCTATACTCAAAATAAGTCAAAGAAGTGCACGCTGTTAGTACGTTCCAGGCCAGTGCGTGACAGAGTGATGATATACTTATCATCATCACTCTGTCATGCACCTTGTGTGCCAGGCCCATGGGGGGCTAGTTGTATTTTCTGCCCCCCAGATGAGCTCTGCGTGACATTGCTGTCTTTCAGAGTCTGGCTCATTCTTACAGCTAGAGTGAAGATGATATGAATGGGATCATATGAAACTAAGACCTAAGGCATCCATTGCGACCAACTATGTCATGCTAGCTTGTCCACAAGGGGGTGCAATAATGTTCAAAATTAGGGCAAAATTTTGATGAGGGGAAAACAGGCATGGCCATTTTCAAATTGCGCCCTCACCATTTTTAACTGCCACCTCAGTCACTTCATTCTGGAGCTGGGCCTGTTGTGTGCAAACACCCAGGGATGCATCGCTAAACAAGCCGTCGCATCACGGGCATATGGAACGAACACGGATGCACCTGGTCGGGGTCAGGCAAAGGTCAAGTTATGCTGTGGGGTTGGAGGCTGGAGCTGGTCTTCCAAGGGGAAAAGACCCCCATACCTGGTTATGGCTAGGGTCTCCAGGGTAAGGCTTATGCTTAGGGTCTTCCCCCCCTGGGGGTCGGAGACCCCCTTAAGAAGTCAGGGGTGGGGGCAGGGGTGGAGATCCTAACCCTAAGCCCTAACCCATGGCTACCAGTGCCTAAACTTACCCCCTCCCCCCTGTGCCTAAACCTAAGAGACCCCTCCCCAATAAGCCTAACCTGTGTCTCCCAAGGTGTAACTTGACCTTTGCATTCCATTCGACACCCAAGGTGCCGTGCCAGAGTGGTGATATATTACGTGGCCGGAATGAGTTCTCACTACCAGTATTAAAACAGACCTATTTCTTCCCAGGTCAGCCTCAGGTGATTGGTCCATCTCAGCCAATAGTGGCAATAGTTGGTGATGACATAATTTTGCCATGCCAGTTGGAACCTGCCATGGATGCTGTTGCCATGACACTGGAGTGGGCGAGATCTGACCTGACCCCGAGATTTGTCCATGTGTATCATGAGGAACTTGTGGGTAAAAAACACCCGTCCTACAAGGGAAGAACGTCTCTGTTCATCAACAAGCTGAAGCACGGAGACATCTCACTGAAACTCTTTAATGTGAAACTCTCTGATGAGGGAAGATACGGATGCTTCATCCCCTCATTGGATAGAGACTCTTTTGTTGAGCTTCTCGTTGGTATGTGGGCATATTTTCATTGTGCTTTTTTTTTACTTTATTAATCAGATAATTTCATTGATAATGATGATGATGACAACCGCAAATACCTTGAAGCCCACGGCACAGTGGTGTGGCCATTCAGCCTCATGGCACTTTAGTTTTGGGGGTAGCCTACCTCAACAACATGGCAAATTGTTTTCAACATGGGAAATAGTCCTACACCTACCCTACCCCTAAGCCACCCACATCCCCCTAGCCACTCCCTTTACCCACCCCTCGAACCCCAACTCTCTACAACCTACCTATCCCGAGCTGCGGCCCCTATACAGCTATATGATCTTTTTGAAGATACAGCATCTTTGTCAGAGCTCCTAATTCTCTCGATACTGATTATTAACAGATTGACACAGCAGTAGGTCACAGATAAATACATGTACAGTCCGGTGCAAGAACATCAGCAGAGTTTGCAGTAGGTTTTTTATTTATATATTTATATTTATTTTTATTAGCTTTAAACACCTGAGGACTAGTTTCATATAAATGCTGTTCTGTGTTTTATCATTTTAGATGTTATCTTCAGGGTGCGTCAAGTTCTGCTCGTTGTATTATCGTTGTCTTGGCTGTTGTCTTCAGTATTGTTGCAGTTGTTGTCTTTTTTGCGTGGAGATGGAGACAAACCAAAAAGAGTAAGTCACTTTTTCTTCATTAGAAATGAGATAATCCCAGCTGTTTGACAGTTACAGCGACTAGGAATATTGTGCTCATTTGTAGCGTGCCTTGCTCGCTTCACGTACTCATGTGCTCACCCGCTCTCTGACTTATTGTAATAGTAATGTGAAGAAATGCATAAGAAAACAGTGTTTACGGTTTATTATAAAAAAATACTTTATTCTCATGCCATCAGTCATTGACAGAAAGGGTGTTCCTATTTCCAAATGGTTTCAGACATTCACTCATTTCTAAATGAAATACTCCATAGCTGTACCTTCCTATAAGGCCAACACATTCTCACTTCCAACTCATCAACAGTACTAACCCCTCGGCATCACCTTTTTACCGTGCTGCCCCTTTTTCGTCATTTCTCAACGTGCAGGGTAGACTGACTTCTTTAGAACTCCCACAACGTCTGAACGCCATGAGTCGAGGCCAAAGTAGTCAAATGTTCTCTGCTACACATGAACCAAGCAGAACACAGTCTGCGTCCACACAATCTGGGAACCCAGAGTACATTGTTATTTGAAGAATAGACTCTGGGACAGCCCTACCTTTTTTCCCGGCTTCCTGTAGAGCGCGACTGTCACTTCCTTTTCCGTGTCCGTGCTCCACTGTACACAGTCTGAATAGCAACTTGTGCCGCGTCTTTGGCGATACAATTTCCACTGTTGTTGTGAAACGAGTTGATGTCTTCTATGCAGTGTGTTTTTGTGTTAACGTTATTAGCGAATAGCCGGAACGGATGAGGAAAAGGAAGTGACGGTGGCAGGAGAGGCTATTTACAGGAAGCCAGGAAAAAAGGTAGGCCTGTCCCAGAAGTCTATTTTTCAAATAAAAATAGACTCTGCGTTGCCAGATTGGTGTCCACATGACGTAACTGTCAAGTTTCTCTTTGCGGTGAAAAAAAGTGTCTGAGATTCCTTTTATGTTCAGTGGAAAATGCAATATTGTAAGACAGTAGTGTAATTACTAGTTCTGCTGTACTAGATAGACACACACACACTTCATTTTTTTAGAGAACAAACTATTTTAACTACACTATTCTATAATAAATTCAATCAAAGGGTTTCATATAAGTTGGACTACCCCACATTGAACATTGGGATACCAAATTAACCTGACCAATCATCATTATGTTATGTTGAGTTGATAAGGCGAGTAAATGTCTTATCTGCTGCAATTATCTTAATATAAATGTGCAGCTGTCACATTCCAAAAGGCAATACTGTGTAAACACAGCAGGTTTGAATGTCAGTTGACACTATTTCCTGCTCCTTGCAACAGAGACCAGGATGCAACATGAGGGTGAAACTGAGGAAGGAAGATACCAACAGCAACTGACGGCAGGAGACGCAAGGAAGGATCTGAACAAGGAAGGAGAGAACAGCAAGTCTTTAAATAGTGACACAGAACTTGAAGTTCTGATGGAAGTTGAAAGAACAGCTCATGGCAGAAAAAAAGGCAACGAGGGGTCTGAAAAAGAAAATGGCAAAATGTGAAGAAGAGCTGGAAGAGAACAAATGGAAACACACAAAAGTATTGGCTGCTAGCTAGATGGATATAGAAGGATGAGGAAAAGGAGAACCAAAGAAACTCCTGCAGGAGGAAGAGAGACAGAGGGATGAGAACAAGAGGAAGCTTCAGTCAGTGGTTAGAGACATAACAGAGAGGGTGAGAGACAAGACAGACCACAGAATACAGAGAGAAGCAGCAGAGAAAAATGAAGAAGAACATAGTCCTTTAGAGGTCAAGAAGGATCTGGACAAGAGAAAGGCAGAACCTGAGAAACAGCTGCAGAAAACAGAGAAAACACTGGAGAGCAAAGAGGGTGAAAATAATAGAATGGCAGAAAGGATGAGGGAAGCAGAGAATAAGGAGCAAATCAATGTGAAATTTGAGGAGGCTGAGGAACTGGGGGACGACACAGAGAGGGAGCCAGAGCTGATAGACCTCAAACAGCAAGAAGGAGCAGAGAGAGAAGACAAAGAGCTGAGGCAGGGGACTGAGCTTCAGGCAGAGGTACAGCAGAAAGTCAAACCTGTGGAAAGTCTGGAGGAAACCACAGAGCAGGAACAAAGTCAGAATGCAATCAGGGAGCAGGTGACAAGTCAAGAGGAAACTGGAAAACAGGGCGAGAGTAATGAGGCAACTGGGGAACAGAGGGAAAGACAGAGCACCACTGGGCACAAGGACAAAAGTCAGAAGGAAACCGAGGAGCAGTGTGGAAGTGAGGAAGCAAACAGAGAGCAGAAGAATGGTCAGGAGACAACCAAGGAGCAGGGTGGAAGTAAGGATTTTTTTTTTCTTTTAATATAATTATTTTTGTTTTTGTTTTTGTTTATTTTTGTATTTTTCTATCATGCTGGATTGTATTGCTTATTCCTTTGTGAGAATTCCATAGTTACCAAATTTTGGGTGCGTGAGATCATGTATGTAGTGGGGAAAACTGTAAATACATTAGAAACTAATGTATTTTTATTTTTATTATTTCTCAATCTAATGATTAGATTGATAAATAATCATCCGTTCTTGTCCTGACATATTTTCTGCAGACCGATTTAACCCATTATGCTCCTCCATACAACATATTTTCCCTGGTGGCATGAAAAGGCCTTCAAACCATTTAGACCAGTGGTCTTCAACCTCTTTCAGCCCAAGGACCCCTTGGTTGATGGAGAAGCAGACCCCCTTTATGATTAAAAATAAAATAAACTTGTGTTGTATTTTAAGCGTGACCTATAATTAAGCAATATATCACGAGAGCAAGTGTGTTGTGGAGAATATATCTCGCTGATAAGCTGTTATCCCACGAGGCCGCAGGCCTCGTGGGATAACAGCTTATCAGCGAGATATATTCCACAACACCACGCAGCTCGAGTGCTATATTGCTTTTATAAAACGGTTTCCAAGTATAATAATATAATAATAATAATACTATAAGTCCGACTGGCATTTTATTCTGATAGAGTCAGTTGAAACACTACTGTAAGGCGGGACCTCTAGCAAGAAGATAGACGTGCGGGTGATTTGATTGGATCATTCTGGAGACTGAAGTGACATTGGCCAATCCTGGCGCTTGCTGAGAGCTTTTCCAAAGCCCGACACCAGAGCCGTATGCCGACCAAGTAACGTTACGTCTTATTTAGAAATGCGGGGTTAAGAGTGAGGGCGCGCGAGAGAGGGGTTAAGACATTAGCCCGCGTCTATTCTTGTACAAATCATCATTTTCTGCGAAGTATTAGTAAAGTTATAAGCGAAGATCGATTCACAAGGATCTGAAAGTTGTCTCCGCCATTTTGTTTTTGAGGTACTTTTAGTAAGAGAGTTGCGCCATCATGCGTCCATAATGACGACTAGTGACCCTCCATACAGCAGATCAGGAGAAAGCTGTTTGGCTCAAGCGCAGCGCTGCCTTTTAGTAAGAGTGTTGCCATGGCAACCAATAACCCATGGCCATGGGTTATTGAACTCGGTTACTGGAATTATACAATGGCTGTGAACCAATCAGATTGCTTGATTTGAGAGAGCCGGTTTATAATAACATTTATAATCCAGCGCACAGCAGGATATCAGGATTGACACTTCTTTTTTATTAATAGATTACATTAAAAAAGACAGAAGGAGCTAACAACATGTTTCTATTGCTTCATCAGATTCACTTTGTAAATAGTTTTAGTCAAAAGTAGCTTAATGCCTGTTAATGCTTGGAGTTTACTCAATATTGTTATTATTTTTGTCTAAAGCCTTTTTCAAATGTTTACAATACTGACAAAAATTGGTGAACCCCTGCAGTACCTCTGCGGACCCCCTGTTGAAGACCACTGATTTAGACCATGGACACTAAAGCATAAATAGACCTGTGTAAAACCACACAGGTCTATTTATGCTTTATGAGGTCCTACTCTGCACCCTGCAGCTGACCTCTCACCTACGCATTATTATGGAAGCCACCAAACCACGCTATGTGCCCGCCTACGCATCAGTCAAGCGCCGGGATTGGCTAGGCGCCCATGCTCACGTGAGCCAATGAGACGAAGCACCAGCAGCGCTTCCTTGACAAGTTGACAGTGATGGCCTCAGCGTGCATGAAAAGCTCCACTGCGCACTGCCAACATGGTTTCAAATGAAAAAGAAAAACGGTAAATTAACAATGTTTTAACAAATTCCAGCAAAACAGCAAAACTAACACATTTAGATTGTTCCATCTCTTCCTAATGTGATATTTGAGGCAATATGACCTTCTCCTCAAAAATTCGGACTCCATGCCCCGTGAGAAAAATGTGTCGTTTGCCTGCATCAACCCCAAGAGTAATATCTCTGGCTTTCCCGTTTTGAAGGTCTGCTCTAGCCTATATAATAAATACCATAGTAGTCTATTATTATTATTTATTTATTTTCTATTTTTATAGAATATAAACAAGACAAAACAGACAGGCTCAGGCACGGGGGGGGGGGGGGTTGGGTATGGGGGGTAGAGCAAAAAACAACAGCAACAAAAATATAATCAACATTATAGTGCTGCCAGCCACCTAAGGTGCTTATGTTCTTGTAAACGATGTATGGGATCTCACTCAAGGGGTCCATGTGAAGCCAGCCGAGTGAGTCACCCGTCACCCCTCGTTGGACTGGGGAAAAATTAATAGATGTGCCAAAATTAACTCATTGAGTGCCAGCCACTTTTGGAGAACGGACGCTCCCAGTGCCAGAGTTTCAGAGCGTTTTCAGTGATTTCTCGAGGCCCACAGAATATTGTGTGATATTACTATGTAAACACCAAACACGCACAAAGAACGAGGAGACTCTCTTCTATCATCTGCAAAAAAAAGTTTATTGATCCCATTTTCCGTTCTTTAGTTATGAGCCGGAGAAGATAGCTTGATTTAGCCAAAAACAGCAATTTTTTTCTAGAAGCTGAGATAATGAGCCTTTTGTGAAATTAGCACATCATTGACTCTGAAGCTAATATTTTCTGATATAATGACACCTCAAAAATAATTTCCTTCAATAAAAGAGTGAAAACAAAGGAATTTTGTTTGGCCAAATAATGCTTTAGCTGCAACCAGCAGCGCTGGCCCCTGCGTGCGCAGACCCTACACCTTCTTGCTGGTCTTGATTTACTGCTGGTGGGCATCAGATAGTCTATTCTAGCTTGTTTGCTCTCTATGCATCGAGCCTGCTGCTGCCTGGGTGTGTGTGTACTGTCAATGGTTGTATGTAGTGCCCTGCGTGCCCCACCCCCCTCCTCCTCCTCCTCTGTGGTGGGAGGAGTGTCTCTGCTGCGGTTTGCTCTGAGTTTGATCTGCACTGAAAAGTCCGCTGCCTGCATCCCCCCGCTTTTTTACAGCGTGTCCCCGGCTCCCAGCTGAGAATAATGTAACTTTTCAGAAAGACGCTGGTGTCGCCGTGTCGGCAACTAAATCATATGGATGGACTATCGCAGCGGACACGGATGGGGCTCAATTGTGGCAGCAGATGACTGCTTTTCACAGGCACAGCTAAAGTTATGCTTCAAGCATATCGATTTCATTTTAATGCAAGTTAAAATATGTCTGCTCTATTGTTGAAGCTTTGGCTAAAGCCCCTGAATCTTACAATCATGTTTTAAAATAAAGATATGTTTAAAAAGCTATTGTGTGTTAAAAGCTTGTGTGTCACGTTTTCATTGCGTGAATATATTATACTAAGGAACATATATTACCATAATTTATTTCAATGTCCGCTATCAAGAGCAATTCAGTTGGTTAATGAAATGGCTGGGCTGGACACAGGGTTTGTGGTGTTTAAGCAGTGACGTTTTAAGGACGGTGACGGGGTTCCCACCGGGTTGCCGTATAGTCCCTGGAGCACATATCACAAAGCACTACGGCTACTTCTTCCTGAGTGCTGCTGGCAACAGCGGACATGCCTATGAACAAAGAAGAAATTCAGTCAAATTAGCGGACATATTTAACTGTACAAATAATTCCATTGCATTCCATACAACTACTATAGAATCGAATATACACGGAATGACAGTGCCAGCCAAATACGATGAAAACTTGTAATTCACATGCTAACAGCTCCGCGTACTGCCGGGTACGTCAAACTACTCCTCCCATGGTCGGAAGTTGGGCTACCACGGGGGAAGGTGGCTAGATAGAATCGCACATGTGCAAAGTCAGTCTCGATGCCGTTGTCATTGCTCCAAGACGTAGTTGCTTAAACTCCCTAATAATGCGTCACGTACAGTATCTCATAAACTCTTCCTCTTATTATTTGCTGGTGCATTCATTTAAAATAGTGATAATCAGTTACCTTTAAACTGGTGACATGCCCAAGTTCTGATTTTTAGTGGTTCAATTAGAATACAAATTAAATGTGGAATAGTATTAATATGGACTATATATGGAAACAGCCATGCATACTCACAACATTGGGAATTGGGAATACTTCATCAGTTCATCTAACTGTGTTGATCCCTACAGTTATTATTTTATGTATAGTTATTTATTATTAGGGTTATTTTAGGTTATCAGTTTTTTTATTATAGGATTTATTATTGTATACGCTGCTGGTCCTGAGGACAAATTCCGTTCATGTGAAAGCATGTAATGACAATAAAAACCCTGGAACCGTAAACCTTAAACAATCAGTTAATAATCAGTTAATCAGTTAATAACATACAACCCACTGTAGGTTATTATATCTTAGAGTGAGTGTCACACACCCCTGATATGAGGTGCCTCCCTGACCACAGAGAGAGCAAATACACACACACACACACACACACACACACACACACACACACACACACACACACACACACACACACACACACACACACACACACACACACAGACACACAGACACACAGACACACACACACACACACACACACACACACACACACACACACACACACACACACACACACTTGTTCATTGATGTTTATGGTAAATGCACACTCACAGCATTGTTGTAACATAGCAACGTTGGTCCAAAAACGTTGCTATTTAAAATAATATGTTTTAGATCGGGTTGTAATATAGACACAAATATAATAGACGATGCACATCAATCTAGGCTGCAGCAGACAGAAACACAGTAGTACCGCCCACAGGTGAGCAGGGTGACAGTATTATAGGTGACTTATAATATTGTTTTATCTGTGGACTTTGGCCGTGACGCCTTCCTGGTTCTAAGGTGAGGTGATTTAAGGTGGCTCTGTGAGACATGTATCAGGTACGATTTTTTGTTCTTTGTTTTTACGTAAATTAAATGTGACCTAATCTAGTTATTCTTTCTTTAACTTTTAGTTAAAGTGATTCACCATTGTTTCCTTCTAAACTGGACATTTCCTTTCAACCACAATCATATTATTTTTCATATGTACAGTAAGCAATGGTGAGTCACTTGTTACACAAAAAATTGCAATAGAAAATGTTTATTAATAGTAGACACTAATAATTTCATATAGTTTAAATTTTAAACAGCAGTTAATGTATAAAACAGCTTACAGGTTATCTTGAGCATTTTCACAAAAATGCCTTTGTTTTCTGAACACCAACATGTTGGTTATTATGGATTTACAGTACACGTCAGTATTTATTGAAGACATTATATTGGACTTGCATTGTAAGTTAGAAATGATGAGTTGTAATTGGTGTAATATCTTTAACAAACCTGGCAGCTTCGAAATACATACTAAAGTCAAAACAATCAGTTTTATGTCTTTGAAGACAGATAAAACTGAAATTAGTTCTCACAGTCAACACCGTCAAATACACAGTGAAGGACATACAGATAAGAGCACTATTCAAATCTGTAAATGTGTAACGTTTGAAACAGGGGAGTATGCCATGTTTGGATTCACCCTGCAAGCACATTCAAATACAATTATTTGTCTATGAACATACAAAGGGACATGAAATGAACCGAGCTACGTCACAGACAATATGAGCTTTGCCAATAGAAAGAGAGGGTAATTTGAGTCTACGCCTGTCATTTGCCTTTTCGTAATATATGGAACTGTATATGTGAGAAGAGGTGAGGAATTACTCAGATTTACAGTAAATGTCAGAACTTTGACCTGATTCATCAAGAACACTGCTCAATTCCAATATATATTGATTTTCAGTAGAAAAACGTGGAAAAAGTGTTGAGTATCTCTATAATGAATGACCTGCAGATGGGGCTGCTGTATACATTACCCTATCTTGGGTCAGATGTTAAATGTACACATTTTCTCTTTTTAACTAATGGAAAGCAGATGAGGTGATGAGTCATGAAGCACGTCATAACAGACATCATGCTTGACGAATGTTGAGAGCTGATTGCTATTGTGATATGAGGTAACGTGTCTGGTCTCCATATTGAAACTCGGTTGAGACCATTTGACCACACAAACAGAACAGATGAATTGGAAAGACTATTACAATACTCTCTTATCTCTTCTATTTCAAAAAACAATCTTCTCACAATCTAATTCAAGTGCTTCATTCCAAAATGAGAGAGAAGAAGAAGCCCATTCTGACAATGAATGACTGTTGGCCTATAATTACAAACTACAAAGACAAGGTGTTTTGGAGTTGATTTTATTTAGTATAGTGTCTAGTTTAGTATAAATAGCACTTTCCACATTCCATATTATCTTCCTGGAAATTAACATTTTACTCATTTATATGTCAATGTTCAGAACTCCAGGATGCTTCACCTGCAGGACAGACTGTCTCTTAAATCTCAGCTCAGAGTCTTCAGTTCCTTGGTTTTCCATCACACTGCTGTCTTTCTTCTAATTCACTCGTGTGCAGGTAATTTACACACAAAACATCAGTAATGCCACACAGTGTCTATAAAGGTTATGATTCTGCTTTAAATCGAATATAGTTGGAGTTAAAACATTTATGTGTTAACAATAAATTATCGCCTTCCGTGTAGGGTACCAGCATCCTTTGCTCAAAAGAAACTATTACATTATTACTATTACTACTACATTTGAAGCCATTTCTACCACCTTCACTACCCATGCTTTTACTGCCTTGTATGCTTCATAGGGCAGCTGTATAAGATTTTTTTTTTTTTTTACAATTTAACAAAATAACAAAACATATAACCAGCCACTCAAGGAATACTCTGAATGCTGAGAACCCACCAGAACCTATCTGTACAGAGCTGGCTCCTTCTTCATCTTCTTGTTCTTTTCAGCGTTAACAACATGCTGTTGTGTTAGAATATTTCAGGAAAATTAAGTTTTAGTTATAGGAACATTTTCCAGAGGCAAAGCTGCTCTGAAAGAAAAATAGGAAAAGCAAGACAACCAGTGAATGCAGCAAGAGTGACGTTCCTGGCCGGATCGGTGCAGGTCATTTCTATGACACGTGACGTGAGTGGCTGCACCACTTCAGGGGCGCCTGGGTGGTTCTAAAGGTATTTTTTTTAAGGAAACTAGAACGCCCGCACTGCAGATTTATGCCTCTGCCGTTAGTTCAGGCTTGAGTCCAAATCGCCATTTGAGGCAAATTGGAAGAAATTACGTAAAGACATTCCTGAGATATCGCGTTAACAAGCTTGAAAATGGCATTCGAGAGGTCACAGTGATCTTGACGTTTGATAACCAAAATGGAATCAGTTGATCCTTGCGTCCAAGTCGATTCATCAAGCCATTCTTGAGATATCGCTTTAACGAACTTGGGAATGGCATTCATGAGGTCACACTGACCTTGAGCTTTGACCACCAAAATGTAATCAGTTCATCCTGGAGGCCAAGTTAATGTTTGAGGCAAATTTGATTAAATTCCGTCAAGGCGTTCATGAGATATGGCGTTAACAAGCTTGAAAATGGCGTTCGAGAGGTCACAGTGACCTTGACCTTTGACCACCAAAATCTAATCAGATCATCCTTGAGTCTAAGTCGATGTTTGAGGCAAATTTGATGAAATTCCGTCAAGGCGTTCCTCAGATATCGCATTAACGAACATCCGGCGTACCGACGGACAACCCGGATCGATAATGCCTCCGGCCTGGCTATCGCCGACTGCTGGGGCAGGCTTCAGCATATGTGAGAATCTGAGTTCGAAACTAAGCAAAACAGAGGATTTACCTCAGGTATATGAGGGGCCCAGAGACTAGCTACCACGAACCAGGAGGAAGAATGTGGTGGTGAGGGGATGGCAAGCAGGTAGGATATACAGATGTTTCCTGTTTCAAAATACTCTATTGTCGCAAAAGTACTGCCTCCGGTGGTCGCGGTAATTGTCAAATGAAAGCCAAGACAGTTTCCAATGGTATTCGTCTGATCACGCTACAAAAAGAAAACGTACTGAACTAGCAGCTGAAGAAAAGCACTTACTGCCACAACAGGAGGCAACAAAAGGATAGTTTGAAAGAGGTAAGATCTGTACTGTGTCCTAATACAGAGTAGGAATTTAGCCAGGCGCAAGGGCAAAAATGCCCCTAAAAACCATGATCCAGGGGCAAAAAATACCCCCAAGATTTTGATTATTTTCTTTTCGTGTTTTCAAATCAACACACTCAAACAGTGCTGTTGTTCACACTAGGCCAGGGGTTCCCAAACTCTGGTCTGTGCATGACCCCACTTTGACGTTCCAAAAATCTAGGGACTTCCCCCCCAGACGTTCAAATTCCAGTACAACTTTGCTAATATCATCAGTGACCACATCAGTGATGTCACAAGTAACAGCCTGCTGACCCCCCCCCCCCCCCCCCCCCCCAAATTCTGACTTTATTCTCAGAATCCTGACTTAAACTCAGAACTCGCATACATTTTTCACATGTGGCCCTAATCCCCTTCAGTAGTTTTAAATTGTGTGTGCTGTTTAAATTTAATAAAACATACAGGCCCCATTTGAACAGGCTTTAGCAACATTATGCACTAATTACTCTTTTTTCAAGTGCCCCCACAATTCTTCCTACTATTCCTACTATTTATTTTTTCCTGACTGGACTAATGAGATGTTGAAAAGCAGGTGAGCAGACTGGAGACAAGTTGATTGTAGGCAGGTGTCCAGGACGATCTGAGCGAGCACAAGGGGAGACTCACAAACAAGAGCGACAGGAGAGCACTGGGAACACAGGGAAAGGTAAATACAGGGAAAACACAATGGCTAGTCGAGGACCATGACACAGTGGATGCCTGGCCGGAGCCAAAGACCCACAGTTTTTAGTGCAAGTTAGCTAACTGGCAAACTCGAATGACAAAGTCTCGTCAAAATATAAATAGAAACTGTAATTGACCATGACTTTTTTTAAATTCAATTATTCATAATCATGGTATCCGTGATCATGGAAGGTCCGGTCAGGTGGTTAACTCTAACCTCACGAGGCAGCTGGATTTGTGAGATCACGTGAGAAACCTCTTGCCTCGCTGCCAGATATAACAAACGTGTTTCTTCGCAGGTCAGTCTCAGGTGATTGGTCCAACTCAGCCAATAGTTGCAATAGTTGGTGATGACATCATTTTGCCATGCCACCTGGAACCTCCCATGGATGCTGTTGCCATGACACTGGAGTGGGCGAGACCTGACCTGAAACCCAGATTTGTCCATTTGTGGCGTGACAGTCGAGAACTTCTGATCAGTAAAAACCCATCCTATGAGGGAAGAACGTCTCTGTTCATCAACAAACTGAAACATGGAGACATCTCACTGAAACTGTCCAATGTGAAACTCTCTGATGAGGGAAGATACAGATGCTTCATTCCCTCACTGGATAGAGACTCCATCACTGAGCTTGTTGTTGGTAAGAAAGTCTGTGTTTATAGTGCATGTTTGTTTGTACCTTTATTCATCCAGAGCAGGGCTTTGCTACTGTAGGTGTAGGTGTAGCCCTGATCCACACTCACAACTATTCACACTGGAAACTGACCAGTACACCCACAGTGTGTGAATCTTTTCTTTTTTCAATTGGACCTTACCCTTGCAGCCGATGTGGTTCAGTGAGGAACCTACTCCTAAATATCACTTTGGAGCAGAATTAAATAGGCTGCCCTGTTTGAGTTGAGCCAATTGAATGCATCAGCTAAGCAGTCAGCTGATGTGGGCTGGGTTTGAGATCAGCTCCTAATCAGCTGTGAGCTGGGTTTAAGCTGAGCTTGACATCCATGGCCTGCCTGAACTACCGCTGTGCTCAATTTATGTCATATATATTGACTAACAAACAGTACCAATGCTATATTGCGATCCAAGCAGTATAGTTACGCTGTATAATGAATTTAAAGGCTTTCATACCAGTAGCCTACCTGCATCTATGGCATAGATAAACATGTCAGCATATGTGCCAGTGCAACATCTTTTTTTGGTAATATAGTTGAACATTTTAGTCTATTTTTTACGAGCTCAAAACTTGAAAGAAGAGCCAATTCACACCCTCACAATCTTGTGGATAGGTGCTTGGAGGAGAGAGTCCATAAGCAGAATGAAGATTTCCCGCACACAAAATCTATTACACAACGTTGTGTAATAAAGTTTGCCAGTAACTGGATAGTATGATTTTTATGACAATCCAGCCTAGAAAAATTCAGGTATTGTGCAGTATGTTTTTATTATCTGCCTTTTATTGGGTCTGGCCTCTATTTGCAAACAACATTCCTGTTTGTAGAGATTCGACCACCATTTTGAGACCCGCTCTTTACTGGAGGTTTTACAATATTCTGGGTTAGCAAATGTGCAATGATCATATCAACATTATTCCATCTTCATTGAATCCATTGTTTGAAATGTCTCCTCTTCCTCATCATTAGGTGCTGTCTCCTCTCCTGTCATTGGGATTAGCAAAAACAGCAGTGGAGTGGTTTTAGGGTGTGAATGTAAAGGCTGGTACCCAGAACCTGAGGTGTTTTGGCTGGACGGTGAGGGAAACATCCTCTCTGCTGGACCTCCAGAGACACTCAGAGGTCCTGATGGCCTCTATACTGTCAGCAGCAGAGTGACTGTGGAGAGGACCCTCACCAACATGTTCACCTGCAGAGTTCAACAGCAGAACATCAACCAGACCAGGGAGACACACATCCATGTTCCAGGTACAAATGACTTAAAGTCATGATATGGACACTTTTATTAACTTTAAACAGCTGAGGTCTAGTTTGATAAAGTCATGATATGGACAGTTCATTAGCTTTAAACAGCTGAGGTCTAGTTTGATATAAGGTCATGATATGGACACTTTATTAGCTTTAAACAGCTGAGGTCTAGTTTGATATAAAGTCATGATATGGACACTGTATTAACTTTAAACAGCTGAGGTCTAGTTTGATATAAAGTCATGATATGGACACTTTATTAACTTTACAGCTGAGGTCTAGTTTGATATAAAGTCATGATATGGACACTTTTATTAACTTTAAACAGCTGAGGTCTAGTTTGATATAAGGTCATGATATGGACACTTTATTAACTTTAAACAGATGAGGTCTAGTTTGATATAAAGTCATGATATGGACACTTTTATTAACTTTAAAGAGCTGAGGTCTAGTTTGATAAAGTCATGATATGGACAGTTCATTAGCTTTAAACAGCTGAGGTCTAGTTTGATATAAGGTCATGATATGGACACTTTATTAACTTTAAACAGATGAGGTCTAGTTTGATATAAAGTCATGATATGGACACTTTTATTAACTTTAAACAGCTGAGGTCTAGTTTGATAAAGTCATGATATGGACAGTTCATTAGCTTTAAACAGCTGAGGTCTAGTTTGATATAAGGTCATGATATGGACACTTTATTAACTTTAAACAGATGAGGTCTAGTTTGATATAAAGTCATGATATGGACACTTTATTAACTTTAAACAGCTGAGGTCTAGTTTGATATAAAGTCATGATATGGACACTTTATTAACTTTAAACAGCTGAGGTCTAGTTTGATATAAGGTCATGATATGGACACTTTATTAACTTTAAACAGATGAGGTCTAGTTTGATATAAAGTCATGATATGGACACTTTTATTAACTTTAAACAGCTGAGGTCTAGTTTGATAAAGTCATGATATGGACAGTTCATTAGCTTTAAACAGCTGAGGTCTAGTTTGATACAAAGTCATGATATGGACACTTGATTAACTTTAAACAACTGAGGTGTAGTTTGATATAAAGTCATGATATGGACACTTTATTAACTTTAAACAGCTGAGGTCTAGTTTGATATAAAGTCATGATATGGACACTTTATTAACTTTAAACAACTGAGGTGTAGTTTGATATAAAGTCATGATCTGGACAGTTCATTAGCTTTAAACAGTGAGAGTTCAAAACTGTATAAATGCTGTTCTGTGTTTTATCATTTCAGATGAGTTCTTCTCATCTGGTTCTGCTGTTCATATCACCATTGTCTTGGCTGTTGGCTTCATGTGTATTGTTGCAGTTATCTTTGTTGTGTGGAGATGGAGACGAAACAAAATCAGTAAGTGACACATTTATTTAGCTGGTGGTCACAGTGATACCAAGGGTTTGATTACAAAACATGCATTCAAAAAGAGCCCAGTGTTATGGTGTGGAGAAAAAAATTATAGTATTTCTTGTTGACCTTTAGCCTACTCTCATGCCTCATGTTACCAGTAGTTGCCGCTATGACTATGTGCATGCCCAAAATTGGGCAACGCACTCCGTCGGCTTCCCAGCAGCGCACTCCTCAAGTTTGAAGTCGATCGGATGAACGGTTCTTGAGATAAACTGCTTTTTGTGTTGCCAGTAGGTGGTGCTATGACTATGCGTGTGTCCAAAATTGAGCCCCGCAATCTGTCGGGTTCCCAGCAGTGCACTCGGCAAGTTTGAAGTCGATTGGATGAACAATTCTGAAGATAAACTGCTTTTTGTGTGGCCAGTACTTGCCGCAATGACTATCCGTGTGTCCAAAATTGTGCACCACACTCCTTCAGCTTCCCTGCAGCGCACTCCTCAAGTTTGAAGTTGATCGGATGAACGTTCTCAAGATAAACTGCTTTTTATGTTGCCAGTAGGTGGTGCTATGACTATGCGCGTGTTTGAAATTGAGCCCCGCACTCTGTCGGGTTCCCGGCAATGCACTCCCCAAGTTTGAAACCGATGGGATGAACAGTTCTTGAGGTAAATCGCTTTTTGTCTTACCAGTGGGTGGCGCTGTCCAAATGAAACGAAATTCACCACTGCACTCCATCAGGTTCCTTTATAAGTGCACTCCCCAAGTTTGGAGGTGATCAGAGCAATGGTGTGCAAGTTATGCCCATTTAAAAATTTAAAATCTAAAGAATTGCTGTAACCACTTGGCAACCCCCCCCCTTCCCGCACCAGTTTCATGCCAGACCCCTGAACAATTGTTAAGTCAAGTCAAGTCAAGTCAAGTTGTACTTTATTGTCCACAAGGGAAATTCACTTTGTTAAAGGAACACTCTGCCCATTTTCAACCAGCTTTGTATCATTAGAACATCAGTAGTATATCAGAAAACTGTAAACTGTTTCGAAGTCTGTCATTTAATTTGACAGTTATTGAGTGTTAAAGTGTGCACCAGTGACATCACTGGTCCACACTAACTCAAATTAATTACTCATTAACTCAAATCAACTCTCAATAACTGTCAAACTAGATGAATGACTTCAAAACCGTCATCTAGTTTGACAGTTATTGAGAGTTGATTTGAGTTAATGAGTTATTAATTTGAGTTAGTGTGGACCAATGATGTCACTGGTCCACACTTTAACACTCAATGGGGGGGGGGGGTGTTAAGGAGCCTAATAGCAGAGGGGATGAAGCTGGCCCTCCCCCTGTTAGTTTTAAATATAGGGGCAGCATATCTCCTGCCAGAGGGCAGGATCTGAAAGCAAGTGCTGAGGTTATGAGTTGAGTCCCTCGCGATCTGACTTGCTTTCTTCACCGCCCTCTGGTCATAAAGCCGTTGGAGGGGTGAGCATTGCGCCCCGCAGAGCTTGGACCCCAGGCTAATCACCCTCCTCAGTTTGGCCTTATTGGCCTCTGAGGGACCCTCGTACACTCGTACCCTCGTTAAGGTTCAAGATTCAAGATTCAAGATTTTTATTGTCACTCCGTGGTACAAGTATCACGTGTGAAATTATTGTGCTGTGGACTCCGTTTACAACATGGTACAAATATAACAGGGCATATGAGTGCAAAAACAACAAGAGACACAACAAGCAATAAGGCAGTAAGTGATACGACAAGTCGGAGACAGTGGCATATTCACTGCACATAGGTGCACATGTCATGTGCATACTTTAGACGTGCGTAAACATTTTAAATTCGACGTATTTGACGTACAGGTGCAAATAGCATATACCTAATTAAACATACGATTAAACATTAGACATACATAATGGTAGCAGCTACAGTACGGTACAGTACAGCTACTACACTATTTGTGTATGTTAAGGAGTCTCGTGGCCTGCAGGAAGAAACTGTCCCTCAAGCGATTTGTGCGTGCTTTTGGGACCCTGTATCTCCTCCCTGAGGGTAACAGGGAGAACAGGCTGTTGTGGGGATGGTTTGTGTCTTTGATGATCTTCAGGGACCTCCTGAGGCACCGCTGGTTATACAGTTCCTGCAGTTCTGGCAGCTCACATCCTGTTACGTGCTGGGCCGCGCGTCTCACTCTTCGTAGCGCCCTGTGGTCCATGGTGGTACAGTTCCCGTACCAGGTGGTGAAGCAGCCAGTCAGCAGGCTTTCAATGGTGCCTCTGTAGAAGTCCCTAAGGATTTCTGGCCTTAGCCCAAATTTCTTCAGGCGCCTGAGTCTGTGTAGTCGCTGTTGGGCCTTTTTGACAACAGTGGCGGTGTGACCGGCCCATGTCAGGTCCTGGTGGATGTTGACTCCCAGGTACTTGAAGCTGTCCACCCTTTCCACCACTGTGCCGTTGATGGTGATTGGGGGGGTGCGGGGGTGCGCCCCCCCCCCCTCTGTAGTCTACAATGATCTCCTTGGTCCTGGAGACGTTCAGAGAGAGGTGGTTGTCCTGGCACCATTGTTCCAGGGCCCCCACCTCCTCTCTGTAGGCCGTCTCGTTGCTCCTGGAGATCAGCCCCACGACTGCTGTGTCATCTGCAGACTTCACGATGGTGTTCGAAGATTGAGTCGCCACGCAGTCCTGGGTGTAGAGGTCGTACCAGAAGGGGCTGGAGACGCACCCCTGGGGCGCTCCTATGCTGATGGTCAGTGGGGAGGAGGTGAGGTTGCCCACTCTCACCACCTGGCGGCGATCTGTCAGGAAATCCAGGATCCAGTCACACATTGCTGTGTTTAGTCCCAGATCCTTGAGCTTGCGTACCAGCCTGGAGGGTACTATGGTGTTGAATGCTGAGCTGTAGTCCACGAACAGCATTCTCACATAGGTGTCCTTCCCCAGGTGGGAGAGAGCGGTGTGGAGCACGTGTGCTACTGCATCTGCTGTGCTCCTGTTGGGGCGGTATGCAAATTGTAGCGGGTTGTGGTCCGGGGGGAGTGTGGGGCGGATCTGTGATATAACCAGCTTTTCAAAGCACTTGCTGGCTATGGGCGTGAGGGCTATTGGGCGCCAGTCGTTGAGGCTGGTCACTTTCTGCTGCTTGGGAATGGGGATGATTGTCGCTGCTTTGAAGCAGGAGGGAACTTGTCGGAGGGAGAGGAACTGGTTGAAAATGTCTGTGAATACGCCTGCCAGCTGGTGGGCGCAGGCCTTGAGGACACGCCCGGGGATGCCGTCCGGGCCGGCCGCCTTGCGTGGGTTGATACGCAAGAACGAAGGCAAAGTTTGAAGCCGATTGGAGCAATGGTGTGCCTTGCAACTCCGAACAATTATTTTATTTTAGTGCCATTGAGATTGTCATCTCTTTTACAAGGGAGCCCTGGCCAAGAAAGCAGCAAACAGAAGTTACAACAATACAACACAAGACCACAAAATACAATTACAAGGAATACATGTAAAAATACAAATTACACAGTGTACAATCTCAAGTAAAACAGCTACAAACTTCAGTTTGTAAAGACTGCAGATTACTTTTAAACCCATCCAGAGGGATGAGGTGATCCAGGTTTGCATCTTTCTGGAGCTGATTCCAGGACCAAGGAGCATAATGACTAAAAGCATTCTTCCCCAATTCTGTGGAAGCACGAGGAACATTGAAAAGTACTAAATTCTGAGAGCGCAAGTTGTAAGAACTAGTAATGCGATTGAAAAGGTGATTTAAGTAGCCAGGAAGTCGCCCTATGATGGCTTTATACATAGAAATGTGCCAATGAAGCCATCTACAATAAGATAATGAGGTCAGACCTGCCCTTTCATACAACTGACAATGATGAGTGAATGATTTAGCTTTCAAAATGAAGCGTAAAGCTCCATGATAAACTGTGTCTAGCCTGAAGTGAGGTAGAATTAGCATGCAAATAATATCACCATAATCAACCACGGGGAGAAATGTAGCAAGTCTTTTCATTGCAGAAAAAGTTTTTTAACAAGCTTGTCATACGGACATACATACACACATCCGATTAGTAGTAGGATATCACAGATAAATTGACGCATCGGGTTAGGCTACTGATGTTGCAGGTCAAGTAAACTGAAAACACTGGTGATGGAAGCTGCCATATTGTTCAGAAGTACTGTAAATGTTACGGTTACAGACATTAAAGCCATCACTGTGTGATGTGAGTGAGCCCTGTTACCCCAACACACAGTCTAGTCATCTTACTTTGGTCTGACTGCAGGCATACATACATGCAAATTCACTCTCATTCATGAATCCAGTTGTCACTACCAAAATCCTGACAAATATGTAGCCAAAATGTGTCCAAGTTTTGCAGGGATAATTAAACCACCAGGGGTGGGGTTGGGGGGGGGGCATCAAGGATTTATACTGTAGATACAAATAAAATTAAAATAAAAATAAAAAAAAGGGGGAGGGGGGTTAGAGAAAAATTAGACCTACCACAGTCGCTGGTGCAGGGAAAGTTAATTTCAGACCCTTTTCAGAATTTCAGAATAAATCATGAAAATAAATTTAAAGGAACTCTCCGCCCATTTTCAACCAGCTTTGTATCATTAGAACATCAGTAGTATATCAGAAAACTGTAAACGGTGAAGTCTGTCATTTAAGTTGACAGTTATTGAGTGTTAAAGTGTGGACCAGTGACTGGTCCACACTAACTCAAATTAATAACTCATTAACTCAAATCAACTCTCAATAACTGTCAAACTAGATGAATGATGAATAGTTTGACAGTTATTGAGAGTTGATTTGAGTTAATGAGTTATTAATTTGAGTTAGTGTGGACCAGTGATGTCACTGGTCCACACTTTAACACTCAATAACTGTGAAATTAAATGACAGACTTCAAAACAGTTTACAGTTTTCTGATATACTACTGATGTTCTAATGATACAAAGCTGGTTGAAAACGGGCAGAGTGTTCCTTTAAAACATCTGCTCAGGAGGCACTAATTGCAACTCTTTCACTACATTGCTTACTTTGTAATGTTATAGTCTTCATAAGGTGGGTTATCATTCATTCCACTTTTTGTTTTGCCAGTAGGTGCGCTATGCCTAATTGCATGAAATTTGGCACTGCACTCCAGCAGGTCCCCCATAAGCGCACTCCGCAAGTTTGAAGTCGATTGGACAAATGGTTCCCAAGATCAACTGCTTTTGGGGTTTGCCAGTAGGTGGCGCTAGGCTGAATAGCACGAAATCTGGCACTGAACTTCGTTAGGTCCCCCTAAGCGTACTCCCGAGTTTGAAGTCGATCCAACAAATGGTTCTCGAGATAAAGCACTTTATGTGTTTGCCGGTAGGTGGCTCTGTGCTGAATTGCACGATTCCATCAGCTCCCCCTAAGCGCAATCACCAAGTTTGAAGTCGATCGGACAAACAGCTCTGGAGAAAAACTGCTTTTTGTGTTTGCCAGTAGGTGGTGCTATGCAGAGTCTGTGTGTGTAGGGTGGGGGTGTGTCTGTGTGTGGGGGGCGGCATATTGTTCGGCCAAATCGTGACTGACACCGCCCGCCCGCCCGTCCACCTAGGCGGACGTTTTTTTGGACATGTTTTAGCCATATTTAGAGGAATATGTCTTTTCAAATTAACATTAGATTATATCGTATCGTATTATATCGTATCGTATTGCGATGTCATTATTCAGTATATTTTCTCCATGTCACCACCTGCTCTGCCTTTAGGTCATTTTACACTACAACAAACACCAACACAGGCAGAAACACTGAACTTATTATTATTATATTGTATTATCTTATTATAAACCACCAAACATAAAAAATAACGTATCCACCCTCTTAGCTTTGCTCATAGTCTTCAACCCTAATATATATATATATTTATATATATATATATATATATATATATATATATATTTTATATATATATATAAAATATATATATATATATATATATATATATATATATATATATATATATATATAAAATAACGCGTTAACGCTGACAGCCCTATATATATATATATATATTAGGGCTGTCAGCGTTAACGCATTCTCACAAGGGAAGCAACACAACTCCTGGTCCAGGCACTGGTCAGCTCTCGCCTGGACTACTGCAATGTTCTTCTGGCTGGGTGACCTGCTGCAGCCATCCGACCGCTTCAGCTCATTCAGAACGCTGCAGCCCGTCTGGTATTCAATCAACCCAAATTCTCTCATGTCACTCCCCTCTTCCGGGACCTTCACTGGCTTCCCATCACGGCACGCATTCAATTCAAAACACTGGTACTGGCCTACAGGGCAGTACACCAGACAGCCCCCCTGTACTTACAATCTATGGTCAGGCTCCGAATCTCTCACCGTTCCCTCCGCTCCTCCACCAGTGCAGGACGCCTCGCCCCTCCTCCACTACGGGGGCTCAAAAGTCGCTCATCCCGTTCGCGACTCTTCTCGTCCCTGGCACCTCAATGGTGGAACGAGCTTCCACCTTCGGTCAGGATGGCCGAATCGCTGCCGATCTTTCAGAAAAGACTAAAGACACACCTTTTCAGGCTCCATCTGGGCCCTTCTTGAACTAACTTATTTCTCTCTTGAAAAAAAAAAAAAAAAAAAAAACTACTAACCTAAACTAAACTTGTACCACTGTTCCTTCAAAAGTTGTAGTTGTCATAGACTGTGTTGCATAGTTGATTGCTCTATTGCTGACAAAAATGTGATATTGTAAGTCGCTTTGGATAAAAGCGTCTGCCAAATGACGTAATGTAATGTAATGTAATGTTAATCGCGCGTTAATGCGTGCCGCCCATAACGTGTTTCTTTTTTTAAGCGCGTTAATCGCATGCCGCTATTTTGTCCCTTCGTTGCACCCGTACTTGTAGTCAAGCCATTCGCAGCCGTTTCCTGTCTTCTGCCTGTGGAGGCATGGAAGACTTAAAGACAGCAATGTGCTTCTAAATGTCTCATTTTACTTTAAATAACACCCAAATGGCACAGTGGACAAGTCAAGAGCAGTAGTTTGCACCTTGTGTAAAACGGAATTAAAATATTCACCGAAGTACATCGAGTTTGAGCTATCACCTAAAAGCTAAGTATACCAGAGCAGCTATAGCGGCCAGCTAGCAGCCAGCTAGCAGCCAGCTAGCTAGCGCGAGACTCATTCATCACTCATTCTTCCTTCAGAGTCTCGGATGCGCGGGTCCTCTAACCACTGGGAGGTCGGCTCCAATGGCTTCACACGCGATATACACGTTATCAATACACAGTTTCCAATACCGAGCCATTATTCACATGGAATTGCCAAAGTTTTTAGCTCAGATACAGCCTTCTTCGGCTGTGTCATTTTGGGTTTCGACTGCTCCACAGCGCCGCCACCGGAAGTATCGGTTCTGGAGCGTTCTGAGTGTTTACAATTATTGTGCATTTATTTTCTATTCAAGATGCATTTTGTAGACATTTTGTGACCTCGTGTCTACATTGCACTTCTATTGAATTGAAAATAAATCTAAAATTCAAGATCACAAAGTACATTTATTTGCATTCATTTGATTCCCAATCACGACACACTGGTACGAATTATTAATATCTAATAAAAAATGCTTTGCAATGCAAAATAATGGCATTTTAAACATGCGATACAAAGATGTGATTAATCGCGATTATCGCACGATTAATCGCGATTAAGAAAATTAATCGTTTGACAGCCCTAATATATATATATATAGTAGTTGGGAAGAAGCTGTTCTTGTGGCGAGAGGTTCTGGTCTTGACAGACCTCAGTCTCTTGCTGTTGGGGAGAGTTTTGAAGAGTTTGTGAGGCGGGGTGGTCCCTTTCCTCTACAACACTGTGCACTTCACCAGTATTCTGCTTCTATGCACACAGATACCAAGAAGCACCATGAAGATGAAACTGAACAGAGGGAAGGAGAGAAACCTTTCAATCATGACACAGAACGTCAATTCCTGATGGAAGGAGGAGATGCAGACCTTATAGCAGACAAAGAGGCATTGAAGCATTTGGATGAGAAAAAGGCAAAACTTGAGGAAGAGCTGCAGAAGAAAGAGAACAAACGCAAAAACACAGAAGAGGGCATTGCTAAAGTAATGGTAAGAAAGACGGAACTGGAGGAACAGAGAAAGACACTAAAATCCCAACTGGAGGAGGTAGAGAAAGAGAGAGAGAAGAAGAAGAAGCTCCGCACAAAGATATCCCATTTTAAAACGGTAAAGGAGGAAAAAAAGGATCTGGAGATTAAAAAGGCAGAACTTGATGTAAAGCTACTGAACACAGAGACAGAACTGGCAGTCAAAAAGAGTGACATTACTAGAATGACAGAGGTGAAGAGTAAAGCAGATAAGCAGAAGGAGCAAATCAATGAGGAATTGAAAGAGATAGAAAAAGAGATGGATGAGAGAAAGAGGAAGCTTGAGTCACTCAGTAGAGCAGTAACAGAGAGCGAGACAGAGCAGACAGAGCTCAGCATGGAGAGAGAAGCATCAGAGAGACAGCCAGAGGTCAGACAGGAGACAGCGCTTCAGGTAGAGCTACAGCAGAAAGTCAAACGTGTGGAAAGTCTGGAGGAATCCACAGAGCAGTTGGATAAATCACAGCTGGAGTTATCTGAGAGAGAAGCAGAGAGTCAGGAAGATCTACAGGAGAAACATCAGGTCATGGAGGGAAGAGCTGACACTATAACACTGGAGAGAGCCAATATGACTGTCTTTCAGAGGCTGTAGCTGGCTCATTTTAAAGCTAGAGTGAATATGAAACTAGAAGACCTGAGTCATCCATTGGTACCAACCATTTCATGCTAGCTTGCCGGGAATGTTAAATAATGGTCCACAGTTATTAAACGTACTCAATTTTGGCGACGCCCATTTTCAAAGGGGTCCCTTGACATCTCACCTCAAGATATCTGAATGAGAATGGGTTCTATGGGTACCCACAAGTCTCCCCTTTACAGACATGCACACACTTTATCCATGCAGGTTTTGGCAAGAAACATAGAGTTTTTTGCATGCAGTATAATGTGTTATTTTCATCTCTATCTGGATAATATTTATGTATACTCGGGTCCCTAAACGTCTTGGAATTGCATACATTTGGTATGACCGGAAAGATGTGACTCTGGTGGATTCAATTAGCCCAATTGTATTTCTGTGTGATGATGTTACCAACAGCCATTTCATTGTATTCAGACCATTTTTCGAAACGTTATCTGTATAATTGATTGTGATCTCTAGATATCACAGCCTCATGGAATGTGGGCAGGGCTGCGGGAAGTGGGGGTGCTGCAGTACCCTCTGCTGTTTAGTATTGTAATTGCAATGTCATATATATATATATATATATATATATATATATATATATATATAGTATATGTTTTATACTGCTGTATTTAGGGTTTAGTTGAAGACTATGAGCAAAGCAAAGCAATGTTATTTTTGATGTTTGATTTATAATAAGAAGATAATAAAATATAATAAGTTCAGTGTTTCTGCCTGTGTTGCTGTCTGTTGTAGTGTAAAATGACCAAAAGGGAGAACAAGTGGTGACATTAAAGTGAGTGAGAAAAGGAGAAAATACTGAATAATGACATCACAACATGTATAATTCATGAGGGGCTAGTAGGGGACAACTGAATTTGCCTAGACCCAAAACCAACTATATGAAGAAGACTGTAATATACAGATCTATAAAGGCCTGGAATTGTCTACCAGGAAATATTTCCTCCATTCATGGGAGGGTTGGCTTTAAAAGGAAGTTAAGATCCCTGCTGCACTCTCAAACACCAGCAAACACACACTGATGCTCAGGACTACACTTTAACACTACTTGGAATTTTATGTTTTGAATAGTAGTGTCTTTTAGATAAATTGTGTGCGCAATAAGCCAGCTATAGAATTAGCTGACCAAACTATTGTTGTTTTTCTATCCTACTTTGTATCGATTTTTACTATGTTTTTCTGTGATTTTCCCTGTATTGTAATGCATTTAATATTTGGGGATTTCAGATCAGATCCTTAATTAATTAACTTCTATAAGAGGAAATAGGCTACATTTGTAAATAATGAAGAATATTGATAACAGCCTTCTGTTGATTTCAGCATCAGCATCACTTTTATCCAACACGGGGACAAAGAGTTTGAGCTGGTTAACTGCTGCTGACAGATTAGACCAGGGGTTGGCAACCTTTTTCATGAAGTGCCACTTTCAAATGTGCTTGTCACTCAGTGTGCCTCAGGTTTTTTAGCTGGAGGACCTGACATGGCTTTTCTTTCATACCAACATTTTAATCTGCTCTCTGCTGCTTTGGAATGCAAGGAGGCTAACCAATCAGAGGCAGAGTAGCTTGTGCAGTACCGTAAATATCCAAAATAAAAGAACAGGCCCAGGGGGTGTAGTGGTAAATACAGAGGTGGGTAAACTATCCAAGGTGAGTAGTTTACGCACCTTGTTTCCCCTCATTGATTGATACAGTTGAACTGAAAATAGGTTAGTGAACTCGTTTCAAAGAGGTGGGTAAACTAAAAGTACCTTCCACTACTAACACCCCTGGCCTGTGTGCAACTCCAAATGGCTGTGAAATCCATAATTGGCAGGGAATTTCAACATAAAAAATAAAAAGAAACATATTGCACTTATCGCTATTGCTAGTATTATTGCCGTGCGTCACTGGTTAACCCTTTGCGTGTTGCCAGAGGTGGTACCCGTGCCCTAGGCCTAGGTTGCTGTAGTGGAGACAAGACCAACTGTAAGACAGCACACTAAACAACACACTAGCTGTCAACATTCAGAGCTCCAGTGTAGCAGTTATCATAATGGCTGTTAGCTTCTGTCAGTGTAGCAGTTAGCATAGCTGCTAGATTCTATTAGTGCAGATTGTGAAGATGGCTTAAGGACCATATCATAACATAAAACTGCAAATAAGAATACTAGGATTTTTATATTTTCTTATATTCTTATTCATATTCTGATTATTTAGTATGGCATGTATGGCTACTGTAGGCCTATTTACTGAGAATTCACATAATAGGCCTACTAGTCTGTGCTTCATCTTGCGTGTACAATGATAATTATTGTTTGTATGCTTTTCTTTTCATTGGAAATTAAACTTGTGCTGATTTACTTCTTCCCCCCAACATTTTCTCCACAATTGCTACTTGGCCAATTCCCCCTGCTGGCCCCGTTCTTGCTCCACCCTCTCTGCCGATCTGGGGAGAGTTGTAGACTAGCACATGCTTCCTCCGATACATGTGCAGTTGCCAGCCCCTTCTTTACACTTGACAGCGAGGCGGTTCACTGGTAGAACGTAGCATGGGAGGATCACACTATTCCCCCTACCCCCCGAACTGGCCCCGCACCGAGCAGAGGAGGCACTAGTGCAGCGACCAGGACTCATACGCCTCATACCAGCAGACACCAAGCCGGAAGTGTCATGTCTTAGTGATATCAGGTGACTTTATTTTAGTATGAACAAATAACGCCAATATGGGATCATTGTAAATAGATGCACGATTAAAACTTCATCCTGTTTTAACCATTTTTGCAGCCTCTCTGCAGAAAGTTCATCTGCAACAGCCCATGTGTTGTCGATCCTTCCCATAATGCACTTTGTCCTGACATGTCAGTCTAGCTGCAGAAAGCTGTTATGTAACAATAGTGAAACCCACAGACTATTCAGAGAGATGCTGTGGTTAATCTGCAGAGGGTTGATCATGGTTCTCATGTTCTGAGAGAGAGGAAAAAAAGGCAGCCTCAGTTTAGAGACGGTGTGGTTTAAAAACACTGTGAATGTCTTTACGTGACATAATGTTCATCTCTTGAAATAGCCACAGTAGCCTCCATGACAGATAATAGCATCTCACAAAAATGGTAAACATGATCAAAAAAATCAAACAAGACAAGTCATCTTTATTCAGCAGATAACAGCAACAGGATCAGTATTACCGTCGCTCCCTCACCATTCGGAGGTAGTTTTTTCTGTTCAAAACTGGAATTGGTAAATATTTAATAAATAATGAATTACTGCCCATTTTCAATCACTCATTTTCATCAATTGCTTTCACAGCTACTTACAGTAGGTCCTGCTGCTGCTTTCCAATACAGTCGTTAAAAGCTGAGGTACTCTCCAAAATGAACCCCATGCACCCAGAGCTTGTCTGGAATGAGATATGTTGGTACGAAGAACCAGAACAGGCAACCAAAATAGAGAAAAAGTTGTTCTGGGTATTTGTGGCTGATTTCTGGAGAGTCCATTGTATTAGTCCATTAAGTAATCATGCATGTTTCTCATCATTGTTTAGATTTGACAATAATAGTCCTTGTCCTTCACACACTCAAGCCGGCATTGAGGTACCACAACAATACAAATCAGAAAGAATTACATCATGTGGAGAATACTGGATTGTGACTGGCTAAGAGGGAATTTGTTAAGTAAAGGGTTATTACGCCTTTTTCACAGCAGCCATTTTATGTCTCAAAGGCCGGAAGTAACACAGGTGCAACGAGGGCCCCAGGACTGGAACACCTAAATGGATTGGAAGTAAACCCTCGATAATGATTTTGTTTGCTCCTGTGTTACTTCTTGCCTTTTAGACACAAAATGGCTGCTGTGAAAATGGTCAAAAGGGGCAAAACCCTTGCAGTTGCACCTTAAATAGTCAAAATGCATTCAGTATACTGTATAGGCCAAGAGCCACCTGACACAAAGTGGATGATGGGTGCTTCATACATAATAAAAGTTGCAAAATGTTTATATTTTTTATATAAGAGCATTACATTACATTAGCTGTTTGAACACGTAAAAAGTGGACATGAAACTCAAATGATGCACCTGACTGTAATGAACCAGGTCACATGGCTTCCTCCATTATGACATCATCACAGATGCTCTTCTGTCCAACACACTGAGCTGCAGAAACACACAGAAAAGGCTCTAATTGGGAACATTGGGATATTTCCCCATTGTTGTCTGAACTGAAGTGCTCCATAAATATATAATCAATATGTCTGCTAATGGTGATTATTTTATGCACATGCATGTTGCTTTACATGTCACACTCATTTCCAGGGGTGTTAGGGGAAGAAATGTTGCTGAAATGTTCATCTAAATTACACTAATTGAGAAGCTATTATGCTGAACATTGATCATGACTGACTGAATTTACTCACTTTCTCTCACACACTTCCTCTTTGGTCTACTGCTGTGAGACAAATAGATACATCATGTTTAGTCATGACTCATTTGCACATTTTTGGCATGTTTCAGTTTATGGATACCTGAAGACATAATGCATCTAAATTGGTCTATGAAACTATATTGCCTTCATGAGACAAACACGTCTAGAGACGAGCATTCTACTGTCCCTTTTTCTGCCTGTGGTTTTCTCATGTGGTTTAGAAGTTAATCTTAAGAAGCTTAAATGATCACCAACTCCAAAACATACTTTAGAAAATACTTAATGAATGTGACACGAACAGTGTTTAAACGTAAATCTGCACCAAATGTGAACCTTGATTGAAGTGATTCATTTTTCCTTTTCTTGATGTTTTAGCTGATTAAAAGTGCATGTAAGTGTTTGCATTTCTAAAAATAAAGACCACACATGATTCACAGACTTGCTGTGGCCTCTGATACTTCACAGGAAGTGAACAAAGTCAAGTGAAGGTAAAGTAAAAATAAAGTCAGAACATACCTCTCTCCTTCCTGTGTTTTGGGTCAAGAGCATACATCAGCTTGGTTGTATAGGCTGCACTGTCCTCTCCAGAGACTGAAACGTAACAGAAAACAGCTTTTAGTGCCATCATATATTCCAATGGTCAAATAAAACCTGGATACAACTTAAGATTTGTATTTGTATTTACACAAGTCTGCTAAAGGTATACAACACATTTTCACTTCCTTCGAGGCAAATTGATTTATTTGTACATGCCATATTGAGGTGTGATGTTTCCTGTGAAAACAATTATTATATCTCACTGTTTCAAATCATCTGGTGGCATTAACATGCAATAGATACAGTCGGTCTGTGTGGGAACGCCACTTCACTTCTGTTTCAAGCCGTGGGGGAAAAGGGCAGAAAGAGGTGTCGTGACAGGTGGTTTCCCCTCCCCCCCATCTATAACACATTTATTGATGAGACATTGCCTGAATGTATATACTATACTATACTATACCATACTATACTATACTATACTATAGTTTTCATTGAGATTTTCTTTTACAAAAATACAAAATAAAGGTGAAAGCCTGAGGCTTGTCTGTACCTCTGTGTCCACCACAGTGCAGCAGTGCCATCAACAGCAGCAGAGCCACCATTAAAGCGCTGACGACAGTCTTTATCAGCGGGAGGAGATCAGGGGAGTGATGGGAGCAACGATCAGTCTCTTTGTCAAGTGCTGGAAAGATAATCATTAACAGTGCATGCTGTTTTAGTCTTAATGATGCAATATGCTTTTTCTAATATTAAAATAAATTGTAAAATGTATTGTAATTGTAAATAATGTTTTATTTTCCGAATGGGAGTTTATACAGGGGTGGGAGGTTTTGAGGGGTGGGAGAAGTTAGGTTTATGTTTAGGGTCTGGGGAGAGGTTAGGTTTAGGGTTAGGGTCTGGGGAGAGGTTATAGGGTTAGTGTCTGGGAGAGGTTAGAGGGGTCCCTAAAGGGGGGCTTTGGTAAGGAGAAAAAACGAACCAAAAAAAAACTACCATTTTACAATTTTGGAGCCAAAATTGTAAAATAGCAATGTTTTTAGGCTGTGGACTAACGTTGCTATTTAAAAATAAAATTGGAGACTGGGTTATACTGTTATGTCACTCCCACCTCTCACAGCCAGCCAGCTCTCTGGTGATTCTCCAGCACCAGAGATGCTGCACTTGTAGAATCCTTCATCATTGGAAAGACTGCGGAAGGTCATATCTGATGTAGAGCTGGTCCTGATGAGGAGGCCATCTTTATAGAAAGCAGCTGTGAGGTTGGAGAGAGTCTTGGTTGTACAGTTCAGAGTCACAGCATCTCCCTCCATCACAGGAAGGACAGGACTCTCCAGGATCACAGACCCAGCTGAGCAACATGTTTGTGTCACATAATAGAAATTGGTGACAAGTCATACGGTATATAAACTATGACAGATTGTCAAAATATAGCCACGCTAAAGTACAAGCATAAAACTGATCTGAATTCACTTTAGAGACAATATGGTTCATTTTTCCTTAATTAGCGCTAAAGTCACCGTCCAACTCTTTTTAAGTTCAATACTTATAAATAAAGGCTGAAAAACACATCTAACCTTTTAGCCAAGGAAAGTTATGAAGCAAAACACCCTTTTTACTACTTACTACTATTTTACTACTAGACTTTTTTTCCATTTACATTTTTGTTCCTTATTGTGGAGTGCATTGTGTTGCACTGAAATGCATGAAATGCTACATAAATCAACTTTGGTTGATTGATGATAGTGCTGAGTAAGAGTTCTGTTACAAAGAGAGGTGTCCACCATTTTAATACAATGACGACAACAACAACAACAACAACAACAACAACAACAACAACAACAACAACAACAAACTTGAGCTTCAGCTACTCACAAAATCATTTCTGGGAAATGTCAAAATAGATCACGCTCGCTTGTTTTCATTCATTAATACACAGGACAAGATGTTACTATCCCTTGTGCCACATTTAGAAGCCCAATTAAGATTAAAAACAAGCTAACAAACAACAAACAAGCTAACAGCAAGCTAACAAGCTAACAAACATACAAATCACCAGTTACCTAGCCTAGCCAACAGCAATATGAAGCATGTCATTGGGGTTTTCAAGTGGGCACCTTCCTTCACCGATGTTTCGTTAAGTTTGGCCCACGACACCTCAAGAAGGCTTAACGGTGAAATCCTTTTTCATTATTATTAAAGATAACAGGTCATTTTAATATTAGCGCGATGGATCTCAGATAATGTCCGCCCTATGGCTTTAGTGTCATACTGCAATTGAACTGTAAACCTACCAGTGACAGCGATGGTGACAGTGTTGCTCCTCTCTCTCGCTCCAGTCTCACACCAGTACTCTCCACTGTCTACAGCAAAGGCAGGGTCAATGGTGCAGGACGACCCCATTGTCACCTCCGAGTTGGGACATGTGCTAATCACTCCTTTGGTCTTCCTCATAACTCTCCATCCGGCCAACCCATCAAACCCCTCACACTTAAACGAGACAGCCGTGTACTGAAAGAGCTGCAGTCTGTCAGGAACGATACGAGGAAAAGCTGGATCTGAGAAAGAGAAACACAGAGAGAGAAGTCTTGGTGACAGAGAAGACAGAAACTTCCAGACCCTATAGGATTTTAAAGATATTGAATGATGAAACTTAACTACAGGTAATATTAGAAGTTTTAGATCAATCTGGCTTTGGTTTGTGCATGGAGAGATTAAGTGCATAAGGCAAAAAAAGTAGATTGGTATATATTTTGGGAGTTGAGCTATGCTTACCACTTTTCTGGGTGCAATAACCACGCTGAATGTGTGCAGTCAACATCAATACATTCATCACTGGAGAGACAAAGGAAGAGAGCGATACATCACATGCTTTTAGTAGCCTACATGTCTGCTAGCTAAAGAACATTTCACTCACAACATAAAAAGCCCTTTTCAACCAAGATATTTATCTAAGATCTATGATTTAATTAATTTCAGCACCAGTATTTCTAACTGCTAATAATACATAGGCTAACCCTATTGTACACACTGCTTTGATCACTTATTGTTTTCCTTTTCATTGTTTTGTCATTTGTAAACCTCACAGACAAATGACAAGAAAGAATCAATCAATAAATGTGCTGGAGATACAGAATGGTGTAAGCCAAAACTGAGAAAAGAGAATGAGGACTCACCCAGTGTGAGGCAGAGAGCTGTGACCGCCATGCTGTCTTGCTGTTGACTGTCTGAACATAAGACTGAAGAACAGCTAACATCTAATATAGGTGATGACCTCCCCTTCCTGTGGAGATGATTTCAGTTGGAGTTTTAGTTTTACAGTGATGGTTGAGTTAAGTCTTGCCTGCCTGGTCAGTCTCCATCTACCATCCTGCAGGGCATCCAGCACTACCATTTTATCAACGGATTTACAAAATATAGCATGAATAAAAGGACCTCCTTTGGCCCCCCTGGCCCTGCAAAAAATCATCTGACCTATCACCCTTCAACACTTCAATATTTGTAATGTTGTGGCCTGAAAATTGTTATGCCATCAAAAATACATAACGCTAAGCTATTGCTAGGCTAAGATATAGTCACAGCATTGGTAATCTTGACTGAAGCAGAAAAGTGAACACACGTTACCACCCAGCACACGTCACCCTCTTTTTCTTTTTTCTTTTTAGGACTTTGACCGTGGAGGCTTTCCTCTGAGGTGAGTTAGCCGATGTGCTCTGTCCAGTGACAGTGGGGGCGAGAAAGAATCTGCACCAAGCATTTCAGTGAAAAACGTTGTCATGAATTTCACCGTGTCTAATCCTTCTAGCTTTTCAGGAAGCCCCACTATTCTCACGTTTGAGCGACGTGAGCGGTTTTCTAGTTCATCAATTTTATCCAGCAGCTTTTCATTTTGCGATTTCAGTGCGCTGTAGCAGGAGTCCAGTTTAACGAGTTTATCACTGTGGTCAGAGAGTGACGTTTCCACCTGTGTGATACTCTGATTTTGTGCGTTGATAGTTGTTTTGATAGATTCTAGCGTCTCGTTGACCGGAGTTATAGCGGCGTTCAGCAAAGTTGAGACCTTTGAGGTTATATCGTTGAGAATTGCTGCACGTAGATTCGCTAAATCTTGAGAAAGTGGTGGGTCCAGGGCTCATACTTCTTCAGGAGTAGCGCTGGCGTCTTGGCTTGGCGTGGTCGTGGCTATTTGGCTAGCACTAGCAACTTCAGTAGCGTCAGGCTTGGATTTAACCTTTCTGGAGGAAGGCATAGCCAGTAATGGACTGTGTATGTTGGCGAAGGTTTAAGGCTCGGGTTGAGCTTGAATACTGATCACCAGAGTTAGAAATAATTTAAAGATGTTTGTTTGTAACCTTGCGTCTCTGCCTCCTACCTTCGCATGCTCAACCGGAAGTCTTGGGGTCTTGAAAAACAGCCTTCTGTTGATTTCAGCATCAGCATCACTTTTGTCCACCAAGTCCAACACGGGGACAAAGAGCTGGAGGACCTGACATGGCTTTTCTTTCATGCCGACATTTTCATCTGCTCTCTGCTGCTTTGGAATGCAAGGAGGCTAACCAATCAGAGGCAGAGTAGCTTGTGCAGTACCGTAAATATTCAAAATAAAATAATAGGCCCAGGGATGTTGTGGTAACTACAGAGGTGGGTAAACTATCCAAGTGAGTTTACGCATCTTGTTTCCCCTCATTGATTGATACAGTTGAACTGAAAATAGGTTAGTGAACTCATGCCTCATTTCAAAGAGGTGGGTAAACTAAAAGTACCTTCCTACACCCCTGGCCTGTGTGCAACTGCAAATGGCTGTGAAATACGTAATTGGCAGGGAATTTCAACATAAAAAAAAAAAAAAAAACGTATTGCACTTATCGCTATTGCTATTATTATTGCAGTGCGTCACTGGTTAACCCTTTGCGTGTTGCCAGAGGTGGTACCCGTGCCCTAGGCCTAGGTTGCTGTAGTGGAGACAAGACCAACTGTAAGACAGCACACTAAACAACACACTAGCTGTCAACATTCAGAGCTCCAGTGTAGCAGTAGCAGTTATCATAATGGCTGTTCGCTTCTGTCAGTGTAGCAGTTAGCGTAGCTGTTAGTGTCTGTCAGTGTAGCAGTTAGCATAGCTGCTAGCTTCTATTGGTGCAGATCAGCAGATTGTGAAGATGGCTTAAGGACCATATCATAACATAAAACTAAGAATACTAGGATTTTTATATTTTCTTATATTCTTATTCATATTCTGATTATTTAGTATGGCATGTATATAGGATACTTTATGCCTATTTAGGGATAATTCACATAATAGGCCTACAGTCTGTGCTTCATCTTGCGTGTACAATATGATAATTATTGTGTGTGTGCTTTTGTTTTCATTGGAAATTAAACTTGTGCTAATTTACTTTGTCACCCCAACATTTTCTCCACAATTGCTACCTGGCCAATTCCCCCTACTGTCTTAGTTCTTGCTCCACCCCCTCTGCTGATCTGGGGAGAGTTGTAGACTAGCACATGCTTCCTCCGATACATGTGCAGTTGCCAGCCCCTTCTTTACACTTGACAGTGAGGCGGTTCACTGGGTAGGACATAGCATATGGGAGGATCACGCTATTCCCCCCAGTCCCCCTCCCCCCCCGAACCGGCCCCCCAACCGACCAGAGGAGGCACTATGCAGTGACCAGGACTCATACCCCTCATACCCGCAGACACGGCCAATTGTGCCTGTAAGAACGTCTAACCAAGCCGGAAGTGTCATGTCTTAGTTATACCAGGTGACTTTATTTTAGTATGAACAAATAAAGCCAAAATAGATACATGTACATAGATGTAAATAGATGCATGATTAAACCTTCATCCTGTTTTAACCATTTCTGCAGCCTCTCTGCAGGAAGTCCATCTGCAACAGCCCATGTGTTGTCGATCCTTCCCATAATGCACTTTGTCCTGACATGTCAGTCTAGCTGCAGAAAGCTGTTATGTAAAACAATAGTGAAACCCACAGACTATTAGAGAGATGCTGTGGTTAATCTGCAGAGGGTTGATCATGGTTCTCATGTTCTGAGAGAGAGGAAAAAAGGCAGCCTCAGTATAGAGACGGTGTGGTTTAAAAACACTGAATGTATTTATGTGACATAAGGCTCATCTCTAGTCACAGTAGCCTCCATGACGGATCATAGTATCTCACAAAAATGGTAAACATGATCAAACAAATCAAATAAGACAAGTTATCTTTATTGAGCAGATAACACCAACATGATCAATATTACCATCGCTCCCTCACCATTCTGAGCTTGTTTTTCCTGTTCAAAACTGGAATTGATAAATATTTAATGATCATCTGTGGCATAATTAAAGCATTACTGCCCATTTTCAATGGGCCCCATTTTAACATCCATATTATGGATCATAATTTAATTCATTTTGCTTCACTAGCTAGTCTTGCTGTTGCTTTCCAATACACTCCTTAAAAGCCGAGGGACTCTCCAAAATGAACCCAACATGCACCCAGAGCTTGTCTTTTGCAACGTATTTATTGCTCATTCTGTTATGAGAGATGTTGGTACGAAGAACCAGAACAGGCAATCAATATTGAACAAGACGTTTTGGCCTTTCTCCCAGCATAACTGGACAATACATTTGCCACATGGCGTGCCAAAGGACTTAAGTGTAAAATACTTCTATGTAGACAACAAGTTTGCATCATTTGAGCAAATAAGGTTAAAATAAAATTGACTTCACTCCAATCTTTTGTGTTATATGCAAGTTGTGCATTGTCTGAGTGAAAACATTCCCCAATTTGAGTCCATGCGTGAGAGACATACTCTTTTTGATTAATTTTCCCTTTGACTAGAAAGTAAGAAACTCATCACTAAGTTTATGAATGTCTTTTCTCATGACTCTGTTAAATGTGTATCTGTTAATACCTTTAAGAAGCTCTGGGAAAGAAAAATCTATGTTGTGCTGCCTGATAACATAATATGCAAGTCTGCACTCTCCCGTATTCGACTTTTCTAGCCCTTATATGTTAATATACTTAGCCAATAAGTAGGAACACAACATAAAACAAATGGTAATATCTTCATGTAGCCTAATTAATTTAGATGCAAACGTAATGTAATTGGCTCGTTAACTCGCATTCCAGGAATATCACTATTTAGGCCAGTGCCTATACAGCCAACACCCTCCTTCGGGTAGGGGGGTGCTGTCCGACCGGAGGGAGCTGACCACCGGTACTCTGCTCTGTTGCTCGGCGCAGTGAACCAGCCAGCAAGTACGCAGTCCACAGGCTGTATTTACATTATACTGTGTTACATTGACTGTCATTGAAAGGTTTCAGATTTGTCAGGTAAAATACATTATTTAATGGACTGCTGTCTCCCTCTGCTCAGAGGCACGGGCAGAGGGCAGTGCAGCACTCGCCTCCTCACATTTCAATCAGTCAGTTCAGTCCCTCACCCCAGACATGCCCACTTTTCAACGTTCAAATCAAACTCCTCCAGACACGCTATGCCCCGCCTATCTACCATATATCAGTAGGAATATGACATGATAAGGAATCACATACCCTGGGAATGCCATTTCAACTCGGCATTAAGGCTACATCAAGCTTACAGTCAAGGCTGTTAAGAAAGAAATACAGGGCATGTTATGCTATGATCACATAATACATGATTACAGATGTAGCCACTTTGTTTCTGCAGGAAAGAAAAATACAGTAAGGGGGACTTACTGGGGGGACTACAACTGCTCACAATTAAATTATTTTCTTGGCAATTCTTGGCAGTTGCTGTGTCTTGCTCAAGGACACTTCAGCAGAGTTATCCAACATAGCAGTTTGATTCTGCAGGTTCTCTGGTTGAAAGACAGAGGCCTCTCTGCCTCCTTCAATGAACTTACCGGTGACTGAATGTTCGCAGCTGCACTTCTCTCTCCTCATCTGGACTCACAACACACTCCACTGTTCCACTGGGAGGCCTCGTTGATGACGCAGGACGATGTGTTCAGAAAGCCTCAGTCGTTTCAGCCTTCACTCTCCAGCCGGTGGACTCTCCATTCTCCTTACAACTCAGAAACACAGACTCATATCTAAAGAACTGAGATCTATTGGGAATGACTGTCAGAGAGACTGGAGAGGAGCGAGAGAGAGAGAGAGAGACAGATAGAGAGAGAGAGAGGGGGCAGAGGGGTTGTGATACACAAAATATAATAAAAACTATTGATGTTCACAAAACATCAGATAAATGTGAAACATTAAAGTTCTTACCATTTGCATGCCTTGTAGGTGCATGAGTTAAACACCAAAGCATCAGAGCATATGGGAAAAATTATATTAAATCAACTTGAGAGCAAATGATATTACCAGACTTGAATGTTTTATGTTGAACTTTGAATGTATTTTTGTTCTGAAAACTAATTTAGCATCCAATAAATGGAATCCAATAATTAAATTATTGATTCCAGTTGCTAGCCATTAATAAGTGAGCGTAATGTGATGCTTATGATCAAATTATTAAAAAGTAACTTAATACTCACAGAGTATGAGAAGGAGAACTTTGAACTCCATCCTGTTTCATACTGACTGATAACCAGCAGACAGTGATTGGTAATAATAACTAACGTGGACTCATAGGTCCCTACACTTCCTGACAGAGGAGTTTGAGAGAGAGACAGACAGAGAGTGGGAGAGAGAGAGAAAGAGAGAGTGTGAGATAGAGAGTGACAGAGTGAGAGAGAGCTGAGGTCTGATTTTATTTTGGCTGTTGCACATCATAAGACTAACCTCAACTTTGAAAGATATAAACAAAATAACTGTAGCATCTGCTTGAGTGATGGATGCATCGGTGCAATGACTTCTATCAGTTAGTAATAAAATCAGTAAGCAAATGTTGGCCACTGAGTTTATGGCCTATCTGTTTATAAAGTCATAAAGTGGGCTGGACTTTGACTCTGATTGTTACGGTTTGTAAGGGTGGTGTGATGATGTGTGGACCCAAGTGCAGACAAAGGGAGAAGCAGCAGGCAAGGTTTCAAGTATAACAGAAAGTCTTTACTCAGGAACGTCAAAAATACAAGAACAACAAAAATTGCACTAGCCGGCGGCTAGGCTATCCTCAGGAATAGGCTATCAAAAATACAGAACACAGGACAGGGTTGCTGGTACATACCACACCGGGGACAGATAGACACTACACAAGGAACAAACAGAACTTATTTCTCTAATATAAACATAAAGTCCCCTGAGTTCAGCTCCTCAGGAAAATGTCACTCCGCATGCAACGCAGGCCACACCGTGGCCTGGGCCTGACAGTACCCCCTCTTCAAGGAACGGCTTCCAGACGTGACCCTGAAACACCGAGCAGGGTGGGCGGAGGGGGACCCGGAGGCGGGACACAGAAACCAGAAACCCGGATGGGGAAAGGGCAGAGCCGGCCACCTCCGGTGGACGACCTGGGGGCAGGCCAACCAGGCGGAGCTGGTCTGGCGGACGGCCAGGCGGACTGCCAGGCCGACAGAGAAGGTCAGGAGGACGACCAGGACAACCAGACCCAGGCGGAAGACCAGGAGCGGAGCCAGGAGATGGAACGCCAAAACCGGAGCCAGGAGGTGGAATGCCCGGACCGGAGCCAGGAGGCGGAAGACCAGCATCGGAGCCCGGAAACGGAAGACCCGGACCGGAGCCAGGAGACAGAAAACCCGGACCGGAGCCAGGAGGCGGAATGCCCGGACCGGAGCCAGGAGGCGGAAGGCCAGGACTGGAGTCAGGAGACGGAAGACCCGGACCGAAGCCAGGAGACGGAAGGCCAGGACTGGAGTCAGGAGGCGGAGGATCAGGGCCGGAGCCAGGAGACAGAAGGCCAGGCCTGGAGTCAGGAGACGGAAGACCCGGACCGGAGCCAGGAGAGGGAAGACCCGGACCGGAGCCAGGAGACGGAAGATCAGCATCGGAGCCCGGAAACGGAAGACCCGGACCGGAGCCAGGAGACAGAAGACCCGGACCGGAGCCAGGAGACGGAAGATCAGGGCTGGAGCTGGGAGATAAAAGACCAGAGTACCTGCGAGACGCCGGGAACAGTGGCACACGTAGCCCCAGGACAGGAAACCTGCGGGGCGCCGGGACCGGTGGCTCCCGCAGCACCGGGACAGGAAGTTTGCGCGGTGCCGGGACTGGTGGCTCCCGCAACACAGGGACAGGACGCCTGCGGGGCGCCGGGACCGGTGGCTCCCGCAGCACAGGGACAGGAAGCCTGCGGGGCGCCGGGACCGGTGGCTCCCGCAGCACAGGGACCGGAAGCCTGCGGGGCGCCGGGACCGGTGGCTCTCGCAGCACAGGGACAGGAAGCCTGCGGGGCGCCGGGACCGGTGGCTCCCGCAGCACAGGGACAGGAAGCCTGCGGAGCGCCGGGACCGGTGGCTCCCGCAGCACAGGGACAGGAAGCCTGCGGAGCGCCGGGACCGGTGGCTCCCGCAGCACAGGGACTGGCACTAGAGACTCAGAAAACAAAGGTACAGAAAGTTTACGGGGTGCCGGACGCTGGGGCTGGGATTTGGACCTCGGCAAGGTCAGGCCGGGGGCCAAAGCCGGCCTCACCGCGGCCCAACTCGGTGCAGTTTTCAGCTGCTCGTAGGCGACGGTGAGGCAGGAAATGTCAGATTTAAGAGAACGCGGTTGTTTTCCAGCCGACAAGGCTGCTTGCCGGGCGAAGTGGGCATACTCGAGCATAATCTCCAACCCACCAGACATGGTTCCGCCCTGTTGTTGGATGGCGGAGCGCACTCTCTGAAGTTCTGCTGGGTCCATGACTGGTCGGTTCATTCTGTTACGGTTTGTAAGGGTGGTGTGATGATGTGTGGACCCAAGTGCAGACAAAGGGAGAAGCAGCAGGCAAGGTTTCAAGTATAACAGAAAGTCTTTACTCAGGAACGTCAAAAATACAAGAACAACAAAAATTGCAAACACAGGACAGGGTTGCTGGTACATACCACACCGGGGACAGATAGACACTACACAAGGAACAAACAGAACTTATTTCTCTAATATAAACATAAAGTCCCCTGAGTTCAGCTCCTCAGGAAAATGTCACTCCGCATGCAACGCAGGCCACACCGTGGCCTGGGCCTGACACTGATAGAGACAGGAAAGGCCCATTCACACTTTGAGCTCTAGCTATAAAGGTAACTATAAAAAAATATTAAATAATTAAAAGTAGTTGACCTTGTGTACTACAGACCGTACGATAGGCAATTCTCATAATGACACTGATGATGAACAAATTTACATTGTCCCATGATTTTGTGTGAATGAGTCCAACTGTTTTACTTCGTTTCAAACTCAAGCTCTCACTAGTGCCTACAACGCTGCATACGCAGCCCTATGGAAGACTGTCATTTTGCTCCAAAATTACTTTTCATTAAAACCGACCACCCACCCGTAGGTGGCGTGGTGCCCCCCTGGGGCTGACACGGATCCACGTGACTACATCACGTCCTGTCAGCCCAGGCATAATCACTTTACGTTTCTTCCAGCCACTGAGAAGACGTGTTTTTGAAAGCTCCGCGGTTAGCTCTGAGTCAGCACTCTTAACATAGCTTTAGATAGTAGGCTCGTTCCGGCTGATTTGCCCACCTCAAGAGGTTGCGTGGACGGGATAAAGCAGGCTTCGGGGACCCGACCCTGTACTCTCCACCAGTGGCGTCGGATCAAGCCATCCAAAGCTAAGGGTGTCTTTTCACAGTTAACTGTTTTATTAGCTGCCGCCATGCAGCTCATGTGAAACGTTTTCCCCGGCTGGGGTAGCGTTAATAAAAGGACTTGAGGGCTGACTAAGGTCCGCACTCAAAACTTATAGGCTAGGTTGCATACGTGCGAAATAGCTTGTACCGTGTAGCACAAGAACAATAGGCTAATTAGCCCAGTTTGTTTACAGATAGCTAGCTGCACCCGTGCGGTTAGCGTCCGTGTGCTAGGTACTTTAGGCGCCGGCTACTAGTGTTAGAGCGCGCGCGTTACTCCGGCTGGAGTAACGATAGATAGATAGTTAGCTAGTTTGCTCAGTGCAGCTAGCAGCTAGCTTGTAGCACTCCAGCATCTTCACCGTTGCAAGCTACTGCTAGTCAGCTTACACGGTTAACTCCCGCTAATTCTTGGTACAGTCGGCGGGGCTTGTTGGCGGGTTAGCTTTGCTGAACTCGCGCAATAAACCGGGCGGCGGCCATGAGACAGGGGGAGACAGCCAAGAGCTGGGTTAGCTGCGAGGCTACGTTGGCGAGTCACGACCGCCACAGGGAGTGTGTGTTTTGCCTCGGGCATAACCATGCTACTGACGCCTTGCTGAAGTCCGACTTCTGCCAGGCCTGCGAAGGCTTCACCTTGGCCGTGCTACGGGAAAGAGCTTTGCTCTTTGTCCAGGTGGGCCCGCGGCTTAGCCATGCACCTCCCGAGGGAGGCTTTAGCTTGCACGGTAACCCCGTTATTCCTGTTACCAGAGAAAGAGGGGGGAACAGCTACTTGCTGTATTAGCTGTGAGGCTATACGCTGTGTGTGCACTGCCTAAGGGCATGAGCACGCTGCACAGGCGTTGCTGGGACCTACATAAATGTAGTGTAGCTTTTACTGGCGTCGGCCACGAAGGGGGCACTCTGAGATATTAGCTGAGCGATTACGCTAGCTAGGTGAGCTCGCTCCGCACGTTCATGTGGGCCGCTTCTCTCAGTACTTATGCCATCTTAGCCAGCTTGCTTGTCTGCTAAGTGTTGCTTGCCTCGTGCAAATAGTATCTACTAGATTGTAACTCCCTCTGAGGAGTTTCTTCTGAGATTGACTAGCTTCGCGGGCCACTGGCCTCTGCTTGCGGTCACGCTTGCTTCCCCGTGTTACTCAGGGTAGAGACTTGCTGCACCGGCTTGTGCGCAGGCTTGTGTTAGCGCACGCTGTCTCTCAGTGCTTACGCTAGCTTAGCTAGTGGCTTTCACGCCTGTTCTCTCGGGTTAACAGGTTGTGGGTATTGTTGCCTCCCCTTCGGGCTGGGCTATTGCCGCTTATGTTGCCATTGCACGCGCACGTTTGCTAGCCTCCGGGTTGCTTACTGTCTAGCCTGTGCTTCTTGCTAGCCTGCTAGCTTGCTTTAGCGGTACTCCCGCTAACAGGGTGCGGCCTGCGGGAGCTTGCTATTAGCGATTAGCTTCCTGCTTTCTCTTGCTACTGAGCAGGGAAAGTCAGCGAGGGGATGGGCCGTGTGTAAACTACATTAGCCGAGTATGAACCGGCACGTTAAGTGCGTGTTCTGCCTTGGGCATGAGCACGCTGCACAGGCGCCTTGAACCCTCGGTCTTGTCCGCAGCTAAGCTCTTGAGAGCTGACCAAGGTCCGCTCTCAAAGGAGTGTGAAAGCTAGCTTGCATACGTGCAGATAGCATTAGTACTGTTTAGCACAGAACGATAGTATTTTTGCAGATAGCTGGCATGCACCCGTGCAGTTAGTATCTGTGTGCTAAGTACAGTGAGCGTGAGCTACCTCCGCTACAATAGACATACCGTCCCTTGCTGGCGCTACGCGTCCAGCAGGGGTTACAGCTCGCCAAGGTCTGGGCTCAGTGCCAGCCTTTGGCTTGTAGCTCTAAGGACAAGCCCACCACCCTTGGTGCCCAAGGCCCGGGGTGGTTGGGAGCTCTCCATGGGTCGCACTCCCTTGTTGGGGCGCCCTCAGGTCAAGCCCACCGGTTGGCTCACCAAGGCTGGGCTCAGTTCCAGCCTGCGGCTTGTAGCTTTAGACCCACCGTCATCGGTGCCCAAGGCCTGAGTTCGGTCGGGAGCTCGCCCAGGGTCTCATACCCATCATCAAGGCTCGCCTTGGTCCATGGCTACGGCCTGGCCTCGGCTAGATGCTCCTAGGACAGCCCACCATCAATGGCACCGACGGCCCATTGCTGGTCGGGAGCTCGCCTGGGGGCCGCACTGTCGGACAAGTCCACGTGCGGCCGGTCTCGAGAAAGACCGTTACCTCCGCAGTCCCCCCAGCCTGCGAAAGTCGCACAGCAGGGGGGGGGGGGGGTTACTTCGATACAACAGCGCGTCAGTAGGCGGAGCTTGCGTAAGAAGTTCTCCCCCAGCATGCACAGCTTCTACGGAACTGACCATGCGGCGGGGGGGGGCGTAGCCTCTCACGTCCCGCCCCCCCCATCGGGGTACGGGATCAAAAGGTCCCGGTGCCCAGCAATATGCTCATGGCCACAAGAGACCATCTTGTCCAACAGGTTCGATGCCTGGGAGCATCTATGTTCCCCGTCCCCATTACGGCGCACCATACAGAAGGGATACGCTCTACAGTTTGCCAGGCCCACACCCACGTTCGACGGGACCCCCGATCCGGCCGTGGAGGGGGAGGCCATGGACATACTCCACAAGGAGGTTATTCGTTCCTCGCCAGAGGGGCAATTCGCTCGGTTCCCAAGGCAGATATGCGCTTGGGTTTTCTACCACAGGTACTTTATCGTGCCCAAGAAGGAAGAAAGCGGCTCCATGCGTCCAAAATTGGACCTTCGGCGTCTCAACAAGACCAGGAGGAAGTCCCGTTCCGAATGCTCTCTTTCCCCGCCTGTTCAACGAGTTGAGACGGGGAATTCTTACTTCCGGGGATCTGAAAGGTGCGTTCTTCCATGTCCACGTGGTCAGGAGACACAGGAAATACCTGAGGTTCTCCTTCCTGGGGAAGGCTTACGAGTTCTGTGTCTTGCCATTCGGCATGTCTTTGAGCCCGCGAACCCTCGCGGTGTGCGTGGAGACAGCCTTGGCTCCCCTCCGCGCGAGGGGGATCCGCGTCTTCCTATATCTCGACGTTCTCTTAGCGGCCGACTCGAGGGTCCGTGCCACGGAACATACCAAGGTGGTGACCGATCACCGGCAAACCTTAGGGTTTTTGGTGAACTGGCAGAAGAGTTGCCTCGTCCCAGCGCAGGCGACGACCTTCCTGGGGCTCGAGCTAGACTTCCTGCGAGCCTTTCGCCAGAGCAACAGGCTCGCACGGTTCGGACAGCAAGCCAAGGACGTTAGGTCTGTGCCCTCGGTGTCAGTGCATTAGCGATTAGCTTCCTGCTTTCTCTTGCTACTGAGCAGGGAAAGTCAGCGAGGGGATGGGCCGTGTGTAAACTACATTAGCCGAGTATGAACCGGCACGTTAAGTGCGTGTTCTGCCTTGGGCATGAGCACGCTGCACAGGCGCCTTGAACCCTCGGTCTTGTCCGCAGCTAAGCTCTTGAGATGCTCTTGAGAAGCTCAGTGATGTTGGGCCTGATGGCCTCAGCACTGCATGTGCCCCCGCTGGGGAGGCTACACATGCTCCCGTGGTCCAAATATGGTTTCTCAGGCTTCGCCTGGACTCGGCCGGGGACCGTCATCGCAGGGTTCCTCTGACAGGTCAGGCCTGGCAGGCGCTGGCCATATGGGCGGACCCCCGTTACCTCTCGAGAGGTACTCGGTGGGGCCCTGTCCCGCTCAGGATGGTGATTCGCACAGACGCCTCCCTCTGGGGAGCGATTTGCGGGCATTTTTCGGCGAACGGCCGGTGGGAGGCTCAGGAGCTTCGCCACATAAGCGTGCTAGAGCTGAAGGCGATTCGCCTGGCTCTGCTTCAGGACAAGCCCACCATCAATGGCGCCATGGGCCCATTGTTGGTTGGGAGCTCTCTTGGGGACCGCACTGCCGGACAACTCCGCGTGCCGCCAGACTCGAAAGAGAACGTTGCCTCCGCAGTCCCCCCAGCCTGCGAAGGTAACACTTCCAGCAGCTCACACATGGGCACCATGTTCTGATTCGCTCGGACAATATGGCAGCGGTCGCCCACCTGAACAAACAGGGCGGTGTGCGGTCGGGGGCGCTGAACCATAGCGGGGATTCACCTGTGGGTGTATCCCCGTCTCCTTTCAGTGTCAGCGGTCTATCTGCCGGGACGGCGGAGTTACGACCGGCCTGCTGTCTCGAGGTAATCTCCGTTATACGGAGTGGTGCCTCCACCCTCGGTGATGGAACAGGTTTGGGCCAGGTTTGGTCGCGCCTGCGTCGATCTCTTGCATCGCGGCGCGCGACACACTGCCCACTGTGGTTCTCGATCCAGGAGGACAGCCCCCGTTAGGTCATGACGCGCTAAAAGCGCACGCGTGGCCGAGGGAGGGGCTCTATGCATTTCCCCCGACCCCCCTGATCCGTCAGGTGTTGGACAGGGTGAGGAAACAGCGCCTCCGGCTCGTTTAATCTGTTTTGGCCCAGGCAGACATGGTTTGCGGACCTGGTCTCCCTGGCGCAAGATCCGCCCTGGGCGTTGCCGGTATGGGCCGATCTCCTATCCCAGGCGGAGGGGGAGGGGTTCCACCCCTCCCCAGGCAGGTGGAAGCTAGCAGTCTGGCTCCTGAACGGGACCAGTTGCTAGCCCAGGGCTTGCCTGATAATGTGGTATCCACTATGCAGCAAGTAAGGGCGTGGATCCAGTGAACTGCAGTGTGCGACCAGTTCTCTGTTTCCTTCAGAGCCTGCTTGACGCGGGTCAGTCCCAGCAGTCGCTTAAGGTGTACGTAGCCACAATTTCTGCTTGCCACATGGGAATTGAAGGGAGCCCCGTGGGGGCGTACCCTTTGGTCTCGCGCTTCATGAAGGGGCGCGTAAACTGCGCCCGCCGTCGCGGTGCGTTTTTTTCCCAAATCGGACCTGGTTACGGTGCTGGACGGGCTAACGGGTCATCCGTTTGAGCCCTTGGACTCCGCCGATTGAAAGGTTCTGTCTTTAAAGACCGCGCTGCTGCTGGCCTTGTCGTCAGGAAAGAGAGTTGGTGACCTGATTGCCCTCTCGGTGCAGCAGGCCTGTATGGTTTTGGGAATGATGGCCGCAGGGTTACGTTGCGACCTAACCCGGCTTACCAACCTAAGAATATTAATGTCAGCTTTAGGTCTATGTTCATAGACTTATCAGCATTCTGTCCCCCGCCGTTCAGTTCGGGTGGGGAGTGACGCTTGCACATGCTGTGCCCAGTAAGGGCGCTCTCGGCCTATGTGGCCTATTCATTACGCACTCCAAACCAGTTGTTGGTCTGCTTTGGCAGTATAGGCCCAGGGTGGCCTCCTTTCCAAGGATCGCTTTGGCATACTCTGCCGTGGGTAAGATACCCCCGGAGGGTATCAAGGCGCATTCTACGCGGGGTGTTGCGACATCCTCTGCGTTGTTGCGCGGTGTTCAGGGGAGGACATGTGTGCCGCGGCCTCATGGTCCTCTCATCACACTTTTGTTAGGTACTACAGTCTCGACGTGTCCGGTTCGCAATTCGCGCTCGCGGTGCTGTCGGTGGCAAGGAAGTAGTATCGTTGCCACTCTAATATGTCAGACGGTCAGGCATGATCGTTGCCATATGGCCGTGGTTCACCGGTGCCTTTCGGGTCGCCCTGTGGGGTGCTCCCGGCAGCAAGGTCGGTTGAATTAAGGCACTAGTGAGAGCTTGAGTTCGAAACGAAGTAAAACGTTAGGGTTGTGCTACAACCCGGGTTTTACGAGTGAGAACGAGAGCTCTCACTACCCAGCCTTGCTGCGTCGATGCGTCACGGGGTGCGTCGGATCTCAGCTGGCTGGAAGAAATTAGAGTGATTATCCCTGGGCTGACAGGACATGACGTAGTCACGTGGATCCGTGTCAGCCCCAGGGGGGCACCACGCCACCTACGGGTGGGTGGTCGGTTTTAATGAAAAGTAATTTTGGAGCAAAATGATAGTCTTCCATAGGGCTGCGTACGCAGCGTTGTAGGCACTAGTGAGAGCTCTCGTTCTCACTCGTAAAACCCGGGTTGTAGCACAACCCTAACGTTTTTTTCCTGTGAATTGTTTGTGGTGTGTACCTGCACTTTAAAGCACTTTTATTAAATTTTCTTCAATGCATAATATTTTTGTGCAAGTTGTCTTGTATTTTCTTTTCCAATTAGGTATGGGGTTGGGGTAGGTGGTTGTGGTGGAAGGGGCACCCACCCTGATAATTAATTGAGTTTAACACCAATTAGTGTTACTATATTGGAGTCCAGTATACTCTGTTGATTTTCTAACACTGACACTAATGTTCTGGCCTAAGGATCGATGGTCCAGGCGGTGCGGTGCACCGGGGCCCAGAGCTGTCAAGGGCCCATGAAGAGTGAATCTTGCTTTGGGCAGACTTAACATACTTACGGTTTCTGCGGCAGTTCGACTCCAAATACACTTCCATGCTGTATTATGCAGTCAGCACTTGCCCTCATGTAGCTTACTAGGCTAACAAATGCTATTAGCTTTAAGTTTAGTTTACTAGATTCAGTGGATTGGCGTCATGGAATGGGAAAATACGAACGCGTTCTCTTTCCAACGTGTCTTCAGCGCTCTCCTGTGATGTTCTGGTGACATCATTGACCACCATATATGGAGTTGGAGCAAGAGAGGAGGAATATCCCTTCACGTAGCATCGTGTTTACCCTTCAGTGGTCGGGTCCTGGTGCACAATATGTGGCTAACAATCTGCCTGATGAAAAAAAATAATGAGTGAGTCAATATTTTCTATAACAATGTAATTGCTAGGGCCCAAAGCAAATATTTGCACATGGTGCCCATGGCAATGACGTCACGCCACTGAGTACTATCAACTCTACTCAGTGTTAGCTAGTGTTACATTTCAACACCATATGGTGTTGAAATAACTCTGGGTGAGTGTAAATAATTTAACACTTTAAAAAGTGTTAATTTAAAACTTAAAAGTATGGACACATATAGACACACATTTAAAGGACCATTCCGGACTTTATTTCCAGCTATAAATATGATTTTTAATTCACCCTTTTGACGTGCGAGCTGAAAAGGATTCGGGGCATGTGAAATTATTATTTATACTGTATATAGCTCATTTTCCAACACTCAGCGGCTCATATCTTCATTTAATCATACAGACAATGAGGAAATTATCGATGTATTACCTTGGCACAGTGTGTTCATCCTGGCTCTGCTGCAGCAGCTCCTGATCAAGCCCCCTTCCAGTCAGTTTTTCCTACCTGTTTCAGGCCGATGCACGTATGCACGCGCTGTGACAATGCACGTCATCATTTGTGCCAAAGGGTTTAGATTGATAAGAACCAAAGATAGTTTGTTAAAATGCAACATAATAATACTGCAGGTGCTGTTGTAAAAAAAAAGCAGAAGAGCGTCTCCTCTTGTCTTCAGTATATCTTTGCCTGCAATAAAACGGATAGCAGCCTGTTCCGGTCATATGTGTGAAAAACATTATTTTAGAAGACAAAATATCGCTTATCGTCAACAAACCGGCCAACAGATATCAAAGCTGATGGACTTGATGGAAAGAGGGTTACTAAAAGTTACCATCGCATGTTTTGAGCTTGGTGAACAATTAGCTAGCAAACATAGTGGCTAACTGCTAACAGCCAGATGGTATTTACTGTAAATATTGTATTTGTCTATGACACGTCACTCGTTAGACAACATAATGTCGGACTTCGTTTTTCCAACACCTTGGTTTTAGGACTTTGAACCCAACATAAGGTTATTTGTCAACAAAATACACTGGGGAACACTGTGGCTAATCAGCAGAGCAGCAAAAAACACAGCAACACATATCTTAAAAATGACAAAATACACAGGAGGGGGGCTTTAAAATCTTTTTATAGTTAGCTTTATAGTTATAGTTATAAGTGTGAATAACAGTCCACCTTCAAGGTAAGCTAAAAAGAAAAAAAAGACAAGAAAAATCAGAGTGCCTGACAGTCTGATTGAAATGAAATAATAAGAATATTAAGACATGCTGTAAAGTTCTTGAAGCATGCTTTTATTATGATTTTTAGTAAGGACCTTTTCATGGGATATTATTCATTGCGCAAAATATAATGCAGTGCACTTATTGTAACAAGATATGACTTCAAATTGTAAACAAATATGCATTTTTTTTATAAGATGCTAAGCAGCTTTGTTACGTACAGTGACTATATCAAGAATGGAAGATTTGCATAAGTGAAGTCAGAAAAAGACAAAAGTATTTTCAAACCACTCTCTCTAAACGTAAGCTGAGTTTCTCAGAACACAATATTACAATACACTTTGCCTCGGTTCACACCAGGCGCTATTCAGAAGCAGTGCTGAAGCAACGCTTAACAGAAGCTGAGTAAGACGCTTAATGGGTCACAACAGAAGAAGCATTCTCTTTTCCTCAACGCCTCGATCGGCGCTGCCCTTCCCCCGCTCACAACTTGCATTGCATGCAGCTCAGGTGCAGCGCCCTGCACACTTGAAGAATAGAACAGAAGCTGAAACTATCGCTGCAGCTACGCTGCAGAAATTTTGAACAGAGACATTTTGTAAATTTTAAAGTAAAATGCATTAATCTGATGCAGCAAAATGAAGAGGCTAGTAGATATGAAGAACTACACACATCACATTGATATCCTCTTCACTATGCTGTGGCTTTACAATCATGAAAAAGTAATTCTCTCCTTATACAGCCTATTCTATCTGCATGATAGTGTTTCTCAACCACTGAACCGTGGCCCACACCATCTAGTGGGCTCCTAAAGCAGGTGTTTGCAGTGAACTACTTGAAATTAATACGTGGCAGTCAAAATCTATTTGTGGTGCTCAAAATCTGTTGTGGTGTACCTCCACAAATAGATAACTATAGGAAACACTGAATGTTATAGTAGGATATGACAACACATTCTCCAACAACATATCAAAATATGCTGAATGACACCTACATGCAACTTTGCCCAAGCTGCAGTCAGGTGATATCTCTGTTCTCACACTACTGTCTGGAGAAATGACACAGTTCAATCTAAGCAGAGGTGGAGCTTGCAAACTGCCAACTGTAGGCTTCTTCAAATTGTTTCATAAAATGTCACATTTGTTATCTGAACAGAGGCAAGTATCAGATGTAATGTATCACTTAACAATGCTGCTGCTGCGCTCATTGTTGCAGTCATGCATGTTTCTCTGTATCAGAGTACTAGTTTTCTCTGTCTGTCTCGGTGTGTGGGTGTTGGGTGTTGGGTGTTGACGCGTTATTATGGAACCCACCGCGGTTCCGGCAAAACCATGCAGCAGTCAAGCGAGGATTGGTCTTTTTTGTTCCATTTTGACAGTTCTTGACTCTGGGGACACCCCGGCATTCCGAAATGTCGGCACTCCGAAATACCGGCATTCCGACAAAATTGTCGGACATTCCGACAAAATTGTCGGAATGGAGATCTGTCTCGCCATTTGGAAAGAACCCTAACCCTAACCCTAACCCGGGGGACCGGCTGGAGCTAACGTCTCCCAGCCCCCACGTCTAAACCTAACCTCTCCCACCCCCTATGCCTAAACCTAACCTCCTGCAGACCCTAACCCTAAACCTAACCTCTCCCACCCCCCACGCCTAAACCTAACCTCCCCCAGAACCTAACCTCTCCCACCCCTGTAGGCTAAATAACTCAAGATGCTATGTCGGAAAGGCGGACCTAATATCTTTCGCAATGGCGAAACCTTTTTTGGAGATAAAAAGGGCCGCCTCTCCGAAAGCATAGAAGTCAATGATCGGAATGCCGACACTTCGGAATGGCGAGAGGACCCCCTTGACTCTTGACAGCTCGATCGAATCTCCCACACCACAACACTGCGCCCAACCCAGCGATTCAACATCCATTCCTTCTTCACAAAGAAGCACTGCTCACCTCATTCGGTCAAGGGAGGCAGCCGTGCAGGTCTCCATTCACTGCGCATTCCACAACAAAACAACATCGCCAGCTCAGATTTTTCATTTGTTTTGTTTTCTCCAGATAGTCCCGTGTTAAAACACGCATGGGCTCTATCTTCCGACAGGCGCTATCCCCTAATAGCGCTTGCGCACCTGTTTGCCTTAAGGCACGGAAGATTCCCGTCTAGCAATCGCTGTTTGCGCGAGGCATGCAGCTGTAATTCACTCCATGGGTAATAGAGTGTACTCACTTGTGCGAGGACAGAGGGAGCTTATTACCTTCATAACCCTTCGCAAAGTAATTGCGCGCTGCTGACGATAGGGTAATGCCATCAATCCCACATTTTAGCTCTGAAATGCCTGCTTTGGCATGGAGCCAATGCCTAGTACAATTATCACAGGCATGCGCTTGTGTCCACCCCCAATTTGCATTGCGCACGGCGTTAAACGAGTGCAAACGCTAAATTAGCGATTTTGGGAAGATAGAGCCCGCTTTCTCTACCTTTGCCCAGTTGTCGTTGTGGCGTTGTGGTAGATGCGTTCCATACAGTCAGAATGCAAGCTATTCTGTTACACACTGAATGTCTGTTACACACTGTTAATCAATATACAAGTTAATATTCTCGGTTTGTTGTAGCGTATGAATCTGGGGCTATAACAGAGACCAAAGCGGCTGGATCAGGTGAACTGACGCTGCGCAATTACGCACAGGGGGAGACCACAGCTTCAATGCGCAGATAATCATCATTCCCAATTCAATTGATTTGTACTGCCGCCACCCACGGCTCATCCAACGGGGGTTTCTGCACTCCTCCAGTTTCCCCATGACATTATTCAGGTGTTTGTTGTTTTTCTTCATTGGAATTCTAAGAGAGGTTCAGTCATCAACTATCATTTATATGTCAAAATAAAATAAAAAATCATCCGGCCACTAGGGGTTGCACGTGCATCCGGTGCACCATTGTATACTCGCCAGTGCCCAGGAGTCAGGACTAAAGCAAACTGCTGAAACTGTGATATCTTAAATGTTTTCTGCACACATGAGATGGATCAGGGGATACATGGTTTGTTGCAGATTAACTTCCTGTCGACGGTTTAAAGAAATGGTTCAAATGTCAACAATGTGTTTATTGGAGATCATAGCTAAACTGGTCTGTAAGCTAAGGTTTCCTCTACTGTACCACTGAATAAAAGCTGACCTATGTCAATGTGGTTTCATTGGAGAGTTGTAGTGCCCTATGGTCCGCCGCACCACGGGATTGTAGCATATTTGCTGCTTTAAGTTGTCTGGAGAAAAGATTTTAAGACAAACCCAATGGTTTATTTATCCATCCCTTTTTTTATTTGCAATGATCCCAATGGTGGATTGATTTATTCACACAAAATAATAGTCGGTCACATTGTACTGCTGTGATTAACAGAAGGGAAGCCTTATGTGAATCCTCACTATAAGGAATAATGCCAAGGTTAAATATCCCAAAATACAACACATTCAAAACAAGCAAGACTTAGCAACACAATCAAATGTGTGAAGAAATACAAAAATATAAAATCAGGTATTTTTGACAAGTTTGGTCATCATCTTTGTTTTGAGACTAGTTGGTGTTTCATATAGGATTAAGGATCCATCTGTATAGAAAAAATTATTAACTCAGCTCTAATTTATGATCTATACTGCAAGCATGTTATCACATCAAGGTTCAAGGTTTGAGATTCAAGGTTGACTTTATTGTCCTGCTAGCGGAAATTAGTTTTGCGGCAGAATGCAACAATAAAATACGACAGAATACAACATACACAACATACAAGGGTGCAACAACACAAAACGACAGAATAAAACGACAGACACAACATACAACAAATACACAATAAAAACAATAAAACGCCAAGGAGTCGGAGCAGGGATATTTCAAACCACATTGCACAACAAGAAAGGGGGTGCAAGCTATAGATGCTATTAAGCATGTTGATGGCGCTGGGGATGAAAGAGACGTGTAATCATTTAGTGCGCCTGACAGGTGCTCTAAAACGTTGACCAGAAGGTAGAGAATCGAACTCCATTTGGAGTGGGTGGTTCTCGCAGTCCAAAATGGCAAGGGCTTTCCTAAGGACCTGTTTATTGTAGATCTCTGAAAGTGTTGTCTGGTTGCACTTGCTTGATATGTTAACAACACTGTTAAGTCTGTTCTTATTTGTCAAATTGACATTGCCGAACCAGGCAATAAAACAAAAGGTTAAAACAGACTGAATGAAGCTCCTGTAAAATAGTCATCGTTTCAGAGGAAACATTAAAGGAATTAATTTTCCTTAAAAAGAAAAGACACTGTTGGACCTTTTTAGAGGTAGCGTTAACATGGAAGCAGAGTTTGTTATCCAGAATGATACCTAGATATTTGTAGCTGTCTAGGTCAATGTTAGCACCTTTTAAAACCGTGGGCAGTGAATTGGGCCATGATTTCCTACAATCAATGATCATGTCTTTGGTTTTGGACACATTTAAGTGGAGGAAAGACTGATCACACCAAGCAACAAAATCATCAACTACCGGTCCATGGTCTTGATTCTCTCCTGCTAAAAGGCTGACAATGACTGAGTCATCAGCGTACTTTAAGATGTATCTGTTCACATGGTTGCTACAGCAGTCATTCGTGTACAGAATATAGAGGAGGTCGGAGAGACAGCAACCTTGAGGAGAACCGGTGGAGGAGAAGAGCAGGTTGGACAGAGCTCCATTAACTCTCACACACTGTGACCTGTTTGTTAGGAAGTCTAAAATCCAACCAATCAAATTAGAATCAAGTTTAAAATCATGAATGAGCCTGGTGTTAAAAGCTGAAGAAAAATCAATAAAAAGAAGTCTGGCATGAGACTTCGGAGTCTCCAGAAGGTTTAGCAGCGTGGCATCCTCCACAGCTCTGCCAGGCCTTTATGCAAATTGTAAAGGATCTAGTCGTTCTTCAACCTGCATTAGAACCTCGGAATTGATTAGTCTCTCAAATGACTTCATAACTAATGAAGGTAAAGCTACAGGTCTGAAATCATTTAACACTTTTTGGGTTTTTGCATTTGGCTACAAGAACAACAATGGAGTGTTTCCAAAGTTTGGGGACCTTCTGTAGTGAAAGAGATAGTGTGAAAATGTACTGAGAAATGTTGCACAGCTGGTCTGCACACGTTTGCAATACCTGACCACAGATGTTGTCAGACCTGGACCTGGGCTTTTTTTCTTAGAGCATTTTGAAGAGCTTTGCCACTCTATCCGCATCTATGTCAAATGATGGAGAAGCTGTCATTTTTTCTTTTAGCTCATTCATTTGAGCAGTAAAATCTGAATTATCAAATCTTAAATAAAAACTGTTAAAGGCCCATTCCGTCAATTGTCACTGTTACTGATGCCGGTGGCCGTTAGAGTAACTGCAGGCAGCGTGTGAACGAGCTGACGCGCGGGAACCATACTCGCACGCGCACAAGCAGTTGCCTGGCAACAGCAGAGGTGTTGTTTGCTTTGTAACGTTAACTCATAAAAGTCACTTGAAAACGGCAACCTGGACAATTTATCGGTCAGATCAGCCTCGTGATGCCCAGGTAGGATTCTGGATGAATTATCGGATGTTATTGTGGCATGTTTGGCCGTGTTTTGGCTTACATTGGCTGCGGGGGAATGGATAGGATATTCACGTTACCGTGAGCCAGGAACTACCTTGCTTCCCCTGTATGTACGGTACTAATGCCTGGAGTTGACCAAACTGAACAATCAAACAATGTTTCATAAGCATAACAGTAACGTTAGGCATATTTATGACTGTTACATTCATTATCCACACAAGACAGTAACGTTATTAGTGGAGCTCGGTGGTCAATTCTATAAATGTAAATTAATATTAGTTAGCCGCGATTAGCATCAAGGTAATGTTACTATGTGCAGTCCCACTGCAGTTAACACTTTGAGTGCCACGGCCCTTGGGCAAAAGGTTGCTTGCTGCTTGCACATAGGCCGCAATGCATTTTAAAACAGTCATATAATTTCTTTAATAATTACTATGTAAACACTGAACACGCACAAATAACGATGAGACTCTCTTCTATCACCTGCAAAAAAAAGTTTATTGATCCCATTTTCCGTTCTTTAGTTATGAGCCGGAGAAGATAGCTTGATTGAACCAAAAACAGACCTTTTTTTCTACGAGCTGAGATAATGAGCCTTTTGTGAAATTAAACATTTCAAGCACATCACTGACTCTGAAGCTAATTTTCTGATGTCTGGGTCTGTCTGGGTGAAGTGTATGCTGCTCTGCGTGCTCTGCGTGCCCCCCCCCCCCCCCCCCCCCCTTCAACTGCACACGCCTCCTCCTGGGTGTGTCTTATGTGTCTGGTGGCTCTCTGCTGCTGCACACACAGTGAATGGTGCGCGACATCCAGCTTTTTGGTTCCGCGTGTGTTTGTCACGGGCCACAATGCTTCCAGTTGAAAATAATAAGGCTGATTATGCGAATGTGCTGTCGCAGAAGGACACGGAGGTGCTCAGTTGTGACAGCGGATGCAGCTGCTGCGGGCACAGCTGGCGTTTGGCTTCATGCATGTCGATGCATACGGACGGATGCGATGCGATTTCCTTTTTCCCCAGCGACTTCTTGTGTGTTTGGCTCCACTTTCTCTTATCAGGAGAGTGCTGTCGCCACCTAATGGGGTTTGTAAAATAGGTTATAGACCTCCAATAGCTACAATATTGTAAGAGGCGATGTAAGAAGCTTAGATCGACACCCCCCCGTCAAAAAAACAATTTGGAGTTACTGACGCCATTTGGCGTCGCTGGCAGCCTACGGTAAATTTCTAATGACGCCATATGGCGTCGCTGGCACTCAATGTGTTAACTGCAGTCAGAGCCTTCTCCCCCGGTACGTCTTGACCAAACTGAACAGTCAAACAATGTAAGCATAACAGACAGTAGGCTAACGTTAGGCATATTTCCGACTGTTAGATTCATTATCAACACAAGACAGTAACGGTATTAGTGGGGCTGGTGGTAATTTCTATAAATATAGCTAAATCTATTAGTTAGCCGCGTATAGCATCAAGCTAACATTATGGTTATAATAGGCAGACTCACCATCGCAGCTAACTGCAGTCAAACAATAATGTTCCATGACCATAAGCATAACGGTAGTAACGTTAGGGTTGCATTACTTCACACAAGACGGTAATGTTAGCAGAGTTTGTGACCAGGTGGTCAGATACTTGTGGAGTGACAATAAAAATCTTGAATCTTGAAAATCCATTAGCAAGCAGCTAACGTTATCTGGTCAAAACCACATTACAGTAGCTACAAGCAGCAAGTTCCCTTCATGAACCGAAAACACAGTCCTCTAGTTTCCCCCCGATGTCGGTCATATTGCTCCTGTCTGGCCAGACGGGCTTCATTAGATAAATATTTATTTATTTATTTATTTATTTAGTGTGGACTGTGGACTTTTTCTGGAGTCTGTGTTGTTGTTTCCTTTTGCTAGCAGATAGCCGTCTAGGACAAGAGGCAGGCTCGTGAACGCGCAGACGTCACATCCTCTAGCTGTGGCGAGAAATGTATTTCCATGTATCTTCTGAACGGCTGGTCGGAGAGAAACGCCCCTGGTCGCCATTTTTAAGTTACGTCAAGGCACATTCACTCATTGCCAATAAAAAACACTTTGTGCACATTTATTTCTCGCCAGAACCGACGGAATGGGCCTTTAAGATAATCGGCCAGATCAGAAGTATAGCCGTCCAGGGCGATTTTTTTGTTCTTATTAGCCTGAGATCCTGTTATGGTTTTCATGCCATTCCAGTCTCTCTTTAAGTTGTTAGAGTTAAGTTCAGCTTCAATCTTATCCTTATTGTCACCTTATGTCACCTAATATGTCACCTTAGTTTAGCCTTTCTTATTTCGGCTCTCACCTCCTTCTTGGATTCCCTTTCTAAAAGAGTGTCACCACAATCAAAAGCATGTTTCCTTTTCAGTAATAGGCTTTTAATATCTTTAGAAATCCATGGTTTGTTGTTCGGAAAAAATTTTACTTCTTTAGAAGGAATCATAGAGTCTGTGCAAAAACAAATGTAGCTAGACACAACATCTGTAAGTTCATCAATGTCAGAGGAGGAGTTTGGAACACTGACCAGTCAAAACACCCCTGCAGGGCAAGGGAACTGTCCTCAGTTCAGACCTGGATCTGTTTCCTTATCGTCTTCTCCCATTATCTATTAATGATCCATAGGCGACTGATCACACCTCTTCTTTTGGAGTTGATGAATGACAGCTCTTCCTTCAATATCCATATCGTCCTCCTGTAGCATTTCCTCACCTTGCTTTTCTTGTTGTGCTTCCATCCTTGATTTAACATTGATTTGCTCCTTTTCGTTCTGTTTTACTCTTCCTTTCAATTGCATTGTCTTTCTCCTGTAGCTTTTCCTGACACCATATTTGTTTTTTAGACCCATGTAGCATTTCCCCACCTGCTCCTTCTGGAGCTTTCTGTCTTGTCTGAACTCTTGGTTTTCTCTCTCTGCTGCTTCATTCTGTATTCTTAGGTATGTCTCTCTTGGTATCTCATCTCTTTGTTTTTCTGTCTCTTCTTCTCTGTATTGTACCTGCTCTGCGCTTGTGTCCTGACAGTCCATATGTTCGTCCTGGTGCTCTCCCTGAGGCTTTCTGGCTAGTGGGATCTCTTGGTTTTCTGTTGATGTCACATCTATTTGTTCCTTCCTGTTTTCTGCTTCATTCTTCGTTTCAACAACCATACCTTTGTTGTTCTTCTCAGTTGCCTCCTGACTTGCCCCCTGCTCCTGCTCTGTGGTTTTCTCCGGATGTTCCACACATTTGACGTTCTGCTGTACCTCTGCCTGAAGCTCAGTGTCCTGCATCAGCTGGTTTTCTCTCTCTGCTGCTTCTTGCGGTTTGAGGTCTATCAGCTCTGTCTCCCTCTCTATGTCGTCCCTCTGTTTCTCTGCCTCCTCTAACTTCACATTGATTTGCTCATTATTCTCTGCTTCCCTCGTCCTTTCTGCCATTCTAGTAATGTCACCCTCTTTGCTCTCCAGTGCTTTCTGTGTCTTGTGCAGCTGTTTCTCAAGTTCTGCCTTTCTCTTGTCCAGATCCTTCTTGACCTCTAATCGCCTATGTTCTTCTTCATTTTTCTCTGCTGTGTCTTTCTGTATTCTGTGGTCTGTCTTGTCTCTCTCCCTCTCTGTTATCTCTCTAACCACTGAGCGAAGCTTCCTCTCATTCTCATCCCTCTCTCTCTCTACCTCCTGCAGCTGCAATTTGAGTTGCTCTATCTGGTTCTCCTGTTCTTTCTTCTGCCCCATCAATCTTTTAAATACCCTCCGTTCATTGTCTTTCTTCTGTTGTGTTTTCTCAGGTTTTGTCTTTTTGTTGTCCAGATCCTGCCTTGCTTCTCTTTCTATCATGTTCTGACCTCGGTCTTCCATTAGACAATTAGGTTCTCTGTCATTGCTTATAGATTTGGTCTTCTCTCCTTCTCCCTTGTCTAGATGGGTCTCTGTCTTTATTGCCGCCCTATGTTGTCTCTCTCTCTCTCCTTCCATCAGTAGCTGAAGTTCTGTGTCGTTACTTTTAGATTGGGTCTTTTCCTCTCCTTCTGTCATGGAAAGATCCTTCACTGCCGTCTCTCTTTCTGCCATGACCTGGTGTTGGTGGGGTTCTCCTTCCATAGACTGAAGTTCACTGCCTTTCATAGATTTTGCCTTCATCTTCTCTCTTTCTCCCTTATCTAGATGGCTCATTACCTCTCGTTCTGCCATGTCCTGCCCTTTGTCTAGATGGCTCTTTCTCTCTCTTTCTGCCCACATCTGCTCTTGCTGTCTTTCTCCCTCAATCAGAACCTGACATCCTGTTTCGTTTCTTATACATTTTGTGTTCTTCTCACCTTCTCTGTTTTCCACATCCTTGGTTGCTTCTCCTCCTGCCCCGAGCTGCTCATTACTTATAGATATGGTAATCTTGTCTCCTCCCTTGTTCGGATCCTTCATTGCCTCTTCCTCTGCTGTGAGCTGCTTTTGTTGTCTGTCTGTCTCCATCAGAAACTGATGTCCTGTTTTGTCACTCATAGAATTGGTTATGTTCTCTCCTTGCTGTATTTTTAGTTCTGTCTTCTTTGTGTCCCTCTCTCTCCCATGCTTCTGTTTTCCTTTCTCCTCTATGTTCACATTGATTCTCATTGACTGACTCCCCAGTTCTTTCTTCCCTACCATGCCTCTAGTAGCCGGTCCTTTTGTGTGTTTTGATTTGTTATCTTGCCTGTCCTCACATTTTGCCCTTTTCTTTTTCAAATCCCTCATTTCCTTTCTTTCTGCCATCTGTCCTTTTCTGCCTCTGTCTGTTTCACGTTCCAACATAACTTCAACTTCTGTGTCACTGTTTATAGATTTGGTCCTCTCCCCTTTTTCCTTTTCCACATCATTCATTCCCTCTGCTTCTGTTGTGAGCTGCTCTTGGTGTCGTTCTCCCTCAAATCCAAACTGATCTCCTGTTTCATTACCTATTGATTGGATATTCTTCTCTGCTCTCTTGTCTAGATGGGTCTTTGTCTCTCTTTCTGCCATGACCTCCTGTTGGTGTCTTTCTCCTTCCATAAACTGAAGTTCTGTGTCAGTACTTCTAGATTTTGTCTTTGTCTCTCCTCTCTTTTCCAGATCCTTCATTGCCTCTCTTTCTGCTCCAAGCTGCTCTTTGTTTCTTTCTCCCTCCATCAGAAACTGATGTCCTGTTTTGTCATCTATAGATATTGTCTCCTCTCCTTCCTGCTTGTCTAGATGGATCTTTGTCTCTCTTTCTGCACTGAGCTGCTCATTGTCTTGTCCTTCCATCAGAAACTGAAGTTCTGTGTTGTTGCTCATACATTTGGTCTTCTCTTCTCTCTGTTCACTTTCACCATCATGTATCTGGGTCTCTATAGATATAAAAGCAGGAAACAGTGTCAACTGACATTCAAATCGGTTGTGATTATGCAGTTCTGCCTTTTGAAATAAAAGGTGTGACAGCTGCACAACAGAAACGTGACGGTGAAGCTACTGTATTTATATTGAAATAAGAGCAGAAGATAAGGCATGTTACAAGTCAATTTGCAGTTTACATCCACGTATTTCCAGACTCCTAAAATATGTAGTGACAGCTTTGAAGGAATTTAATAAAGGGTATTAACTTTTTTTCATTTTCTTATGAAATGGAAGTTATTACTATATTATACTGTATTGACATAATGATTCCAGTGAATCCAGCATGAAACACGTTGTTTTTATTTAGTGACTATTTTTACAGAGGAGTACACAGAACTGATAGAGAGCTTTGTGGTGCAACAACAATCACCTGAAGCTCAATATCAGCAAAAACAATAGGAACAGGACCCCACGCCCCCTGTCCTGTTTGTCATCCAGGGAGAGGAAGGACTCATACAAGTATCTTGGGGTCACAATCGATATAGTCTGACTGGGTGGAAGCAGCATGGTGGACTTAGCTCTCTCATTGGTGCCGACCATTTCAGTCGGTGCCAGATGGAAATCCCATTCCACTCCCTGCAAGCTCTGCATTGGCTCCGACCCACTCTGACTGTGGCTGAAACCATATTTGGATTTCCTTTTCATGCCCCCCCCCCCCCCCCCTTCCTGTGTCGAATCTGTATGCATCTGCTGCTGTACGTGTAGCATGTCACCTTTGAAACAATAACAACAGCAGTGCTATAGTCGCTAGCTCGTTGCTACACGCTGAAAACGATTGATGTGGATTATGCAATGAAGCAGCCTGCATAGTACATTCGGTGGATGGCTGTAACAGCCTTTTTCCCCTCTAGTCGACAATAGAAAGTGTCCACAGCCAGACTCTCCCAGCCCCTTTGCTGGGAGAGTCTGGCAAGCGAGACTACAAACCATATACTGTAACTATTCTATGTCAGCTTAAAACCTTTTGATGTCTTCAAAAGTACTAGCTACTCTACAGTCATAAGCAAAACACTTTTTGATATAAAATGTCATCACTCATGCTATTAGACATTTGTGTGGAATTTTGTCATTATAATATGATTTCTTGAGTTATGGCCAAAATGTATTTTGTGAGGTCACAGTGACCTTGACCTTTGACCCCCAAATTGTAATGCATTCATCTTTGAGTCCAAGTGGACGTTTTTGCCAGATGGAATGAAATTCTCTCCAGACGTTCGGAACTAAGCTATTGTGTTTACGAAAATGGGATGGATGTGAGGTCACAGTGCTTAGTCTCGCTTGCCAGACTCTCCGTTTTACACTGTAACCGTAGAGGAGAGAGTCTGGCTGGTCTTGCTCTCACTCTGGTCTAGTGGGAAAAAAAGGCTCTGTTATCTTTACAACCATCCACCGAAAGTACGAAGAAGGCCTGCTTTATTGCACAATCCAAATCTTCGTCAAAACATGTCATTTTCAGTGTGTAGCAACGAGGTAGCGTGCTTGTTGCTGTTTCACAGCAGCAAAGGCATCTGAGATCGACAGATTCGACATGCAGGGAGCGGAAAGGAAATCCATATATGGTTGCAGCCGGTTGGCCTGAGCCGGTTGGAGCTAACGGCAGCTTGCAGGGAGCGGAAATGGTTTTTCTTATGCTGCCGACTGAAATGGTCGGCACCAATGGCAGAGCTTCCGTCAAGTCAGACTACAGTGACTTTGACCTTTCACCACCAAAATCGAATTAGTTCTGCCTTGAGTCCAAGTGGATGTTTGTGCCAAATCTGAAGCAATTTCGTCAAGGCATTCCTGAGACGGACAGACAACTCCAAAACATGTCTCCAGCTACGGCTGTCGACTGCGGAGGCTTAAAGGATGGTTTTACCGGTAATCAACCCACTTTGTATCATTAATAATCTCAGTAATATAAGCACATGCACAGTGTTTACCTCTCTCTGTGTTTTCCTCACAGAGTTCTTCCATTTCCTCCTCTGGCAAAGCGTTCCGTTCTGACGTGTTTCACATCATAACGCGTCACAACGGAGCTGCGGAAGTTTTGCTGGAGACGTGGAATCTGCTCAGAGGGTGGCTGTTATTGTTTATTTTATTTTTTTAAGTATGCACACATCCATGAAGAATGCATTGAGAGCCTTAACGAGCCTTATAGACTTGCAGCTGGCGGGGGCGGAGTTTCTGCAGACAGGAACAGGAGCATTTTTCACCGTGAGGTAAACAGAGAGAGAAGATAAAACACTGCCCGTGTGCTTATATTACCGAGATTATATATGATGCAAAGTGAGTTGATAACCGGTAAAACCATCCTTTAATGAGACTTCAGGTGCTTTCTCACTGGGAACGATTGCTTTTGTTCTGTGCCCGAGTACAATTGCCCTCCCCTCTTCCCTGCTGGTCAGCTTTCACATTACACAATTTCTTGTGTGCTTGGGAATGGACCGGAACACTTGCAGAGTAAACTTGCTTCATCAACTATGCCTGGATTGTATCCTCGCCCGTGTGTTGTCTATGTGGTCCAGTATATGGTTGGTGTTCAGATTCTCAAGTTATCTGTCCCTGGGCATGCCAAAGCATTCCACAGACCACCTTTTCAAGTGGACCCTGTCATGGTATGTTGTTCCGCACCCAGGCATGGAACGCAACGTTCACACTCATGAAACGGATGGCACCTGGGGTCAATTTTGGGACAAGTGTGCTCGGTTCTGCGCCCGGGTCCCCAGTGTGAAAGCACCCTTACTGTAAACCATGAAAAAAATAAACACCTATTCTGACAAAGTGACTGATGCTGTCAGAATAAACTTTACATGGAATACTACCCTATAACCTTACCATTTTCAATAATGCCATCATAAGTAGTTTTTTCATAGTAAACGATTTACACTTGGTGAATTTTTATTATTTTTGGAATTAGATCCTTCACGTCACTGCTAACTGTCAACTGTGATTTACGATCCCTTTTAATAATAATAAAAAAGTAACTTACTGATTTTGTTTCGTCTCCATATCCACACAACAAAGACAACTGCAACAATACACATGAAGCCAACAGCCAAGACAATGGTGATATGAACAGCAGCACTAGACGGGACCAACTCATCTGAAATGATAAAACACAGAACAGCATTTATATCAAACTAGACCTCAGCTGTTTAAAGCCAAGTGTCCATATCATGACTTTATATCAAACTATACCTCAGCTGTTTAAAGTGAATAAAAGTGTCCATATCATGCCTTTATATCAAACTATACCTCAGCTGTTTAAAGTGAATAAAGTGTCCATATCATGACTTTATCAAACTAGACCTCAGCTGTTTAAAGTGAATAAAGTGTCCATATCATGACTTTATATCAAACTATACCTCAGCTGTTTAAAGTGAATAAAGTGTCCATATCATGACTTTATATCAAACTATACCTCAGCTGTTTAAAGTGAATACAGTGTCCATATCATGACTTTATCAAACTAGACCTCAGCTGTTTAAAGTGAATAAAGTGTCCATATCATGACTTTATATCAAACTATACCTCAGCTGTTTAAAGTGAATAAAGTGTCCATATCATGACTTTATATCAAACTATACCTCAGCTGTTTAAAGTGAATAAAGTGTCCATAGCATGACTTTATCAAACTAGACCTCAGCTGTTTAAAGTGAATAAAGTGTCCATATCATGACTTTATATCAAACTATACCTCAGCTGTTTAAAGTTAATAAAGTGTCCATATCATGACTTTATCAAACTAGACCTCAGCTGTTTAAAGTGAATCAAGTGTCCATATCATGAGTTTACTGTACATCAAACTAGACCTTAGCTGTTTAAAGTTAATAAAGTGTCCATATCATGACTTTATATCAAACTAGATCTCAGCTGTTTAAAGTTAATAATGTGTCCATATCATGACTTTATATCAAACTAGATCTCAGCTGTTTAAAGTTAATAATGTGTCCATATCATGAGTTTACTGTACATCAAACTAGACCTCAGCTGTTTTCTCAGCTTCTCAGCAATTTAAAAGGTTTTTAAAACCATTCAGGGAATTGGCTAGCCTGATTTCGTTGGGGATTTTGTTCCACTCTTCCACCCCAGAATAGAGGAACGTGCTTCTTCCTACTTTGCTCTTCAAATTAGGCAATTTCAGATCTGCTACACTGGCTCTTGTGTTCCGGCTATGGATGTCCCGGACATATTGGAAGTACTTGTTGAAATTGTTGGGGCAACGGTCATGTAATATTTTATAAACCATGACAAGTTTCAGCTGTTGGACTCTGTTTTCAACTGGGAGCCAATTCAACTATTTGAAGTGGGATGGGCCAATGTGCGTTCTTGGGCTGAGGCCAAGGATGACCCTCATGAGTTTGTTTTGGGCTTGGGTGTGGACGGCACGTGGCTAGTTGGTGAGCACTGTTGCCTCACAGGAAGAAGGTCCTGGGTTCGAACCCTGGCCTGTCTTTTCTGTGTAGAGTTTGCATGTTCTCTCCATGTTTGTGTGGGTTTCCATCACCATCAAAGACATGTTAGGGTTAATAATCCTTTCAGTGCCCCTGACCAAGCGCTGCCCTGGATGAATAAAGGTAAACACATTATATAATCATATGTCCACTTACCAACAACAAGCTCAGTGATGGAGTCTCTACCCAATGAGGGAATGAAGCATCTGTATCTTCCCTCATCAGAGAGTTTCACATTAGAGAGTTTCAGTGAGATGTCTCCATGCTTCAGTTTGTTGATGAACAGAGACGTTCTTCCCTCGTAGGACGGATGTTTATAACTCACAAGCTCCTGACCGTCACGCCACAGACAGACAAATCTGGGGTTCAGGTCAGGTCTCGCCCACTCCAGTGTCATGGCAACAACATCCATGGGAGGTTCCAGGTGGCATGGCAAAATTATGTCATCACCAACTATTGCCACTATTGGCTGAGGTGGACCAATCACCTGAGACTGACCTGGGAAGAAATACGTTTGTTTTGTAATACCTTCTGACTGTTGTGAGAACCGATTGAAATGGTGTATCTCTATCAAGCTGTGTGTCCACCACTTAATGGTGGTTTCTTCAGATACTCTACAACAGCCATTCCCAACCTGTGGGCCTGTGGGCCGCAAATGTATTGCAAGTGGCCTGCCAAATAATTTGCAAAACATTACAATCTATGTGATTTATTATTATCATTATCATTAATAATAATCATCATCATCATCATCATAATCATCATAATCATAATATTATGGGAATGCATCTGTCTATTGTTGAATGATGCCGTTATTTGATTTTTAATAAATATTTGTTAATTAGCATATTGCAAACAGCAATAGGTTAATTTCTGTGAGGTGCTGATGGACAGCTCCTTTTATCATTAAAATAAAAAGTCTCTGAGAACACATTATTTGGCCTCTGCACTATTTACGGTCGGATGTGGGCCGCAAACATTGTTGAGATTTTCAAGTGGGCCATGAGTGGGAAAAGGTTGTGAACCGTTGCTGCTGTATTGAATTAGATATGAAAAGTTAAAGGATGGCTTTGCCGATTATCAACACACGTTGTATCATCATAATGTCGTTAATATCAGCAGATGGGCAGTGCTTACCTTCGCTATGTGGTGACCACACGGAGAGCTCCCAGTTCATCCTCTGGCAAAACGCTCTGCTCCGATGGCTGTCAATTCGGCTTCCAAGTCGGCTGTTATTGTTTATTTCAATGTTTTAAGTATGCGCAGGAGAATTGCATCAATTGAGACTGAACAAGCCTTGCAGCTGTCAGGGGCGGAGTTTCTGCAAGCGGTAAACACTGCCCATCTGCTTATATTAACGATAATGATACAAAGTGGGTTGATAATCAGCAAAGCGATCCTGGTCATGGCTTCTGCATTCAGCTGTTTAAAGTTAACTTTATATCAAACTAGACCTCAGGGTCCAGTTGCACCAACTGGTCTTACCACTGGTCTTAAGCTAAGCCGGTCATAACTTTACGACCTAACAGCTAGACCGGTTGCTAAGCTAAGCTAAGCTAAGCCAGCTAAGCCTTTTTCTCACTAAGACCGGTCGTAAATATTACGCCTGGTCAGGAGGAGGCGTAACATGCCTGTGCCTGTAAGAGATCTCCGTGGTAGTCTATCAGCGGAGACCTGCTGTGATTGAGTCCTCACCGTCCTCATCGTCGTAAAGTCGCCTTCGAAGCATGACGTTCGATTATAACGAACTAGTTGTGTGGCTTAGCCTTCCCAAATGTTGAGGGTCGTTTTTTAGAATTTAATACATATAATTGGGAATGTTACATTCAATTTAATTCAGACTGTCTGCCACTCAATCGCCCCATTTTCCCCCGGAGCTTCCACAGGAGGTGGGAGGAGGGAGGGTGTAGTGACGCACAGTAGTGGCCATAGACTGTATATTAGAGCGTAGTGACACAGTGACGGCGCGAGGCACATTTTTGGGCCAATCAGGGGGCATTCACTGGTAATTCACATGGACGCGCATTGCTACGACCAGCGTAGTTAAGACCAGACGTAAGCCCTGTTGGTGCAACAGGTGTAAATCCACTCTAAAGACTGATCTTAACTAAGACCGACGTGGAGTTACGACCAGGCATAGTTAAGACCAGTTGGTGCAACTCGCCCCAGCTGTTTAAAGTTAATAAAGTGTCCATATCAGGACTTTATATCAAACTAGATCTCAGGTGTTTAAAGTTATGTCCATATCATGACTTTATATCAAACTAGACCTCAGCTGTTTAAAGTTAATAAAGTGTCAATATCATGAGTTTATATCAAACTAGATCTCAGCTGTTTAAAGTTAATAAAGTGTCCATATCATGACTTTATATCAAACTAGACCTCAGCTGTTTAAAGTTAATAAAGTGTCCATATCATGACTTTATATCAAACTGTACCTCAGCTGTTTAAAGTTAATAAAGTGTCCATATCATGACTTTATATCAAACTAGACCTCAGCTGTTTAAAGTTAATAAAGTGTCCATATCATGACTTTATATCAAACTAGACCTCAGCTGTTTAAAGCTAATAAAGTGTCCATATCATGACTTTATATCAAACTAGACCTCAGGGTCCAGTTGCACCAACTGGTCTTACGACTGGTCTTAAGCTAAGCCGGTCGTAACTTTACGACCTAACAGCTACGCCGGTTGCTAAGCTAAGCTAAGCTAAGCCAGCTAAGCCTTTTTCTCACTAAGACCGGTCGTAAATATTACGCCTGGTCAGGAGGAGGCGTAAACGTGCCTGTGCCTGTAAGAAATCTCCGTGGTAGTCTAACAGCGGAGACCTGCTGTGATTGAGTCCTCACCGTCCTCATCGTCGTAAAGTCGCCTTCGAAGCATGACGTTCGATTATAACGAACTAGTTGTGTGGCTTAGCCTTCCCAAATGTTGAGGGTCGTTTTTTAGAATTCAATACATATAATTGGGAACGTTACATTCAATTTAATTCAGACTGTCTGCCACTCAATCACCGCCATTTTCCCCCGGAGCTTCCACAGGAGGTGGGAGGAGGGAGTGTGTAGTGACGCACATACAGTGGTGGCCATAGACTGTATATTAGAGCGTAGTGACACAGTGACGGCGCAAGGCACATTTTTGGGCCAATCAGGGGGCATTCCCCGGCAATTTACATGGACGCGCATTGCTACGACCAGCGTAGTTAAGACCAGACGTAAGCCCTGTTGGTGCAACTGTAAATCCACTCTAAAGACTGATCTTAACTAAGACCGACGTAGGAGTTACGACCAGGCATAGTTAAGACCAGTTGGTGCAACCAGCCCCAGATGTTTAAAGTTAATAAAGTGTCCATATCATGACTTTATATCAAACTAGACCTCAGCTGTTTAAAGTTAATAAAGTGTCCATATCATGACTTTATATCAAACTTGATCTCAGCTGTTTAAAGTTAATAAAGTGTCCATATCATGACTTTATATCAAACTAGACCTCAGCTGTTTAAAGTTAATAAAGTGTCCATATCATGACTTTATATCAAACTAGACCTCAGCTGTTTAAAGTTAATAAAGTGTCCATATCATGACTTTATATCAAACTAGACCTCAGCTGTTTAAAGTTAATAAAGTGTCCATATCATGACTTTATATCAAACTAGACCTCAGCTGTTTAATAAAGTGACCATATCATGACTTTATATCAAACTAGACCTCAGCTGTTTAAAGTTAATAAAGTGTCCAGATCATGACTTTATATCAAACTAGATCTCAGCTGTTTAAAGTTAATAAAGTGTCCATATCATGACTTTATATCAAACTAGATCTCAGCTGTTTAAAGTTAACTCATTGAGTGCCAGCCACTTTTGGAGAACGGACGCTCCCAGTGCCAGAGTTTGAGAGCGTTTTCAGTGATTTCTCGAGGCCCACAGAATATTGTGTGATATTAGTATGTAAACACCGAACACGCCCAAAGAACGATGAGACTCTCTTCTATCATCTGCAAAAAAAAGTGTATTGATATCATTTTCCGTTCTTTAGTTATCAGCCGGAGAAGATAGGTGGATTTCAGCAAAAACACACGTTTCAATTTAGAAGCTTAATTAAACTAAATTAAACTAGACCTCAGCTGTTTAAAGTTAATAAAGTGTCCATATCATGACTTTATATCAAACTAGACCTCAGTTGTTTAAAGTTAATAAAGTGTCCATATCATGACTTTATATCAAACTAGACCTCAGCTGTTTAGAGTTATTAAAGTGTCCATATCATGACTTTAGAAAACCTTTGTACCTCGAACATGAATGTGTGTCTCCCTGGTCTGGTTGATGTTCTGCTGTTGAACTCTACAGGTGAAGTTGTTGGTGAGGGTCTTCTCCACAGTCACTTTGCTTCTGACAGTATAGAGGCCATCAGGACCTCTGACTGTCTCTGGAGGTCCAGCAGAGAGGATGTTTCCCTCACCGTCCAGCCAAAACACCTCAGGCTCTGGGTACCAGCCTTTACATTCACACCCTAAAACCACTCCACTGCTGTTTTTGGTTATCTCAATGACAGGAGAGGAGACAGCACCTAATGAGGAGGAAGAGGAGACATTTAAAACAATGGTTCGAATGAAGATGCCTCTCGTGCTCTCATGCCCGCGTCATCAAATCAGCAAAGTGGGGAGAACCACCTGATATTGTGATCTAAAATGATGCACACTTGCTCCACTTTTTAAAATGTAAACCAGAGAGAGCCAACGAAGCCTGCATGCCTCAAAACCTCCAAAAAAAGACTGAGGAGGGTTGTGTGTTGCTACCAAAGAAATGCCATCTAAAAAGGGACACAAATCTGTGGACTAAAATATAATTAAAATTACTATGACTGGTGCAGTGCCCCATTCACCACCCCATGGGAATACGCAAAGGACAGACAGAGACAGACGATGCTGGCATTATAGTATAGATATATAGATATAAACAGGGGCGGACTGAGATCATAATTCAGGCCGGGCATTAGATACCAAGCAGGCCAGGCCGATACGGGCCAATGCGCGTGCCGGCGTCCGAAGGGCGCCGGCGAAAAATTTGGGCCGTTTGAAGCCCAATTTGGGCCGTTTGAAGCCCAACTTGGGCCATTTGAAGCCAGATTTGGCCCGTTTGAAGCCCAATTTGGGCCGTTTGAAGCCAGATTTGGGCCGTTTGAAGCCCAATTTGGGCCGTTTGAAGCCAGATTTGGGCCGTTTGAAGCCAGATTTGGGCCGTTTGAAGCCCAATTTGGGCCATTTAAAGCCAGATTTGGGCCGTTTGAAGCCCAATTTGGGTCATTTGAAGCCAGATTTGGGCCGTTTGAAGCCCAATTTGGGCCGTTTGAAGCCAGATTTGGGCCGTTTGAAGCCCAATTTGGGCCGTTTGTAGCCCAATTTGGGCCAGGTCCAATTTTACAATGAGATGCACCCACTTTAACCCTGAATAAAGTAATAAAACCACTAGTAAACCAGTAGGCGGCGCCTGGCCTGCTGTTCAGTGAGTGGCCTGACTGCGGGCACCAAAAAAAAAAAAAAAAAAAAAAAAAAAAATCAGGCCAGGCCAGGCCAGGCCACCGGGCATTTGCCCGACGTGCCCGATTATGCAGTCTGCGCCTGGATATAAATAAATAAAAGAAAAATGGCAGTGCTCCATTTAACCATCTCTCTACAAACTTTACTTTTCACTTTATTTTGGCGCGTGGATTCTGATTCGGGATAAATACATTTTGTTGTCTTCACCTACAATGACAAAGGCTCCCACAAGCATTCCACAACTTCGACAAACATTACCTTTAATGTGATACACTCCTGCAATTTACAAACGCTTCCGCCTACCCGCCTCTACTTCGGGGGTCCCAAAGTTGGTTAAAAAAGAAAGATTTCTTCCCCCCAGAATATCCGGTCAAAATAACACAGGATATCTGCTCATTTCTCCACTTTTTTTCTTTGAGAGATGATTTCCTCTGCAAATTTTAATGGGCTGAAGTACAGACTGTCTCTGGAGCATTGCAAGATTGTGGAAGAGATAGACTGGCTAGAGATGCTAAGGGCTGTATACTGCCTCCAGAACAGATGTGGTACGTCTGCGAACAGACCCACACTCATGTAATCTGTCAGACGTATGCGGGATCCGACAAAAATAAAACAGGTGCGTAATGTATTGCCCATCTATTAACATGGGCGAAAGTCGCAGTTTTGCCAGAGTGGAGGGTAAACCCACACAGTTTACCCACCTCTTTGAAATAAGGCTGATAGTTTACTCATCTATTCTCAGATCAACTGTATTAGTCAATGAGAGGAAAACAAGGTGGGTAAACTCGGGAACGTGTCTTTGTTCCCACAACCCTATATTCCCACAGCCCTACTATGTTCCCACAGCCCTATATGTTCCCACAACCCTATGTTCCCACAGCCCTATGTTCCCACAACCCTGTGTTCCCACAGCCCTATATGTTCCCACAGCCCTACAACCCTATGTTCCCAGGGCCGATTTTACCAACGGGCTTACCGGGGCTGAAGCCCCGGGGCCCAGGACATCAAGGGGCCCAAAAAAAAAAAAAAAAAAAATGTAATAATAACAGCAATAATAAATACTAAATAATAATAATAATAAAAGTGCTTGTTGTGACATCTCAGTGGCAATGTTTTCTTTCCAATCAGGCTGTTTATGAAAGAACATGATGGCCAAACCTACAGTTTGTGTTTGTAAGTTGGAATGCTGACAGGAGAGCAGGTGGTGACATGAAAGTTAGTGAGAAAAGGAGAAGATACTGAATAATGACATCACAACAGTATAATCCTAATGTTGATTTAAAATGAGATATTCCTTTAAATACGGCTAAAAAAGGTAAAAAAAAAAACACTCAATTTTTTTTCAAACACTCCCTTCCGCTTGAGGGGGGGCCCTGCAGAGATGAATAGCCCCAGGGCCCATGAAGTGTAAAATCGGCCCTGTATGTTCCCACAGCCCTATGTTCCCACAACCCTATGTTCCCACAGCCCTATGTTCCCACAGCCCTATGTTCCCACAGCCCTATGTTCCCGCAGCCCTACTATGTTCCCACAGCCCTATATGTTCCCACAGCCCTACTATGTTCCCACAGCCCTATATGTTCCCACAGCCCTACTATGTTCCCAGAGCCCTACTATGTTCCCACAACCCTATGTTCCCACAGCCCTACTATGTTCCCACAGCCCTATGTTCCGACAGCCCTATGTTCCCACAGCCCTATGTTCCCACAGCCCTATGTTCCCACAGCCCTACTATATTCCCACAGCCCTATGTTCCCACAGCCCTATGTTCCCACAGCCCTATATTCCTGCAGCCATATATTCCTACAGCCCTTCCTACAGCCTTATATTCCCCCAGCCCTATGTTCCCACAGCCCTATATTCCTACAGCCCTTCCTACAGCCTTATATTCCCACAGCCCTATGTTCCCACAGCCCTATGTTCCCACAACCCTATGTTCCCACAGCCCTATATTCCCACAGCCCTATTGTTCCCACATCCCTATATTCCCACAGCCCTATGTTCCCACAGCCCTATGTTCCTACAGCCTTATATTCCCACAGCCCTACTGTTCCCACAGCCCTATATTCCCACAGCCCTATGTTCCCACAGCCCTATGTTCCTACAGCCTTATATTCCTACAGCCCTATGTTCCTACAGCCTTATATTCCCACAGCCCTATGTTCCTACAGCCTTATATTCCTACAGCCCTATGTTCCTACAGCCTTATATTCCTACTGCCCTATGTTCCCACAGCCCTATGTTCCCACAGCCCTATGTTCCCACAGCCCTATGTTCCCACAGCCTTATATTCCCACAGCCTTATATTCCCACAGCCCTATGTTCCCACAGCCCTATGTTCCCACAACCCTATGTTCCCACAGCCCTATATTCCCACAGCCCTATTGTTCCCACATCCCTATATTCCCACAGCCCTATGTTCCCACAGCCCTATGTTCCTACAGCCTTATATTCCCACAGCCCTACTGTTCCCACAGCCCTATATTCCCACAGCCCTATGTTCCCACAGCCCTATGTTCCTACAGCCTTATATTCCTACAGCCCTATGTTCCTACAGCCTTATATTCCCACAGCCCTATGTTCCTACAGCCTTATATTCCTACAGCCCTATGTTCCTACAGCCTTATATTCCTACTGCCCTATGTTCCCACAGCCCTATGTTCCCACAGCCCTATGTTCCCCCAGCCCTATGTTCCCACAGCCTTATATTCCCACAGCCTTATATTCCCACAGCCCTATAGTTCCCCCAGCCCTATGTTCCCACAGATGTATATTCCCACAGCCCTATGATCCTACAGCCTTATACTGTATTCCCACAACCATATGTTCCCACAGCCCTATGTTCCCACAGCCGTATATTCCCACAGCCCTATATTCCCACAGCCCTATAGTTCCCCCAGCCCTATGTTCCCACAGCCGTATATTCCCACAGCCCTATATTCCCAGAGCCCTATAGTTCCCCCAGCCCTATGTTCCCACAGCCCTACTATGTTCCCACAGCCCTATGTTCCCACAGCCCTATGTTCCCACAGCCTTATATTCCCACAGCCCTATAGTTCCCCCAGCCCTATGTTCCCACAGCCCTACTATGTTCCCACAGCCCTATGTTCCCACAGCCCTATGTTCCCACAGCCCGATTATGTCCCCACAGCCTTATATTCCCACAGCCCTATATGTTCCCACAGCCCTGTGTTCCCACAGCCCTATATGTTCCCACAGCCCTATGTTCCCACAGCCCTACTATGTTCCCACAGCCCTATATGTTCCCACAGCCCTATATTCCCACAGCCCTATATTCCCACAGCCCTATGTTCCCACAGCCCTATGTTCCCACAGCCCTACTATGTTCCCACAGCCCTATATGTTCCCACAGCCCTATGTTCCCACAGCCCTACTATGTTCCCACAGCCCTATGTCCCCACACCCCTACTATGTTCCCACAGCCATATATGTTCCCACAGCCCTATGTTCCCACAGCCCTATGTTCCCACAGCCCTATGTTCCCACAGCCCTACTATGTTCCCACAGCCCTATATGTTCCCACAGCCCTATATTCCCACAGCCCTATATTCCCACAGCCCTACTATGTTCCCACAGCCCTATATTCCCACAGCCCTATGTTCCCACAGCCCTATGTTCCCACAGCCCTACTATGTTCCCACAGCCCTATATGTTCCCACAGCCCTATGTTCCCACAGCCCTACTATGTTCCCACAGCCCTATGTCCCCACACCCCTACTATGTTCCCACAGCCATATATGTTCCCACAGCCCTATGTTCCCACATCCCTATGTTCCCACAGCCCTACTGTTCCCACAGCCCTATGTTCCCACAGCCCTATATGTTCCCACAGCCCTATGTTCCCACAGCCCTACTATGTTCCCAGAGCCCTATGTTCCCACAGCCCTATATTCCCACAGCCCTATGTTCACCACAGCCCTATGTTCCCACAGCCCTATGTTCCCACAGCCCTACTATGTTCCCAGAGCCCTATGTTCCCACAGCCCTATATTCCCACAGCCCTATGTTCACCACAGCCCCATGTTCCCACAGCCCTATGTTCCCACAGCCCTATGTTCCCACAGCCCTACTATGTTCCCAGAGCCCTATGTTCCCACAACCCTATGTTCCCACAGCCCTATATTCCCACAGCCCTATTGTTCCCACATCCCTATATTCCCACAGCCCTATGTTCCCACAGCCCTATGTTCCTACAGCCTTATATTCCCACAGCCCTATTGTTCCCACAGCCCTATATTCCCACAGCCCTATGTTCCCACAGCCCTATGTTCCTACAGCCTTATATTCCTACAGCCCTATGTTCCTACAGCCTTATATTCCCACAGCCCTATGTTCCTACAGCCTTATACTGTATTCCCACAACCATATGTTCCCACAGCCCTATGTTCCCACAGCCGTATATTCCCACAGCCCTATATTCCCACAGCCCTATAGTTCCCCCAGCCCTATGTTCCCACAGCCGTATATTCCCACAGCCCTATATTCCCAGAGCCCTATAGTTCCCCCAGCCCTATGTTCCCACAGCCCTACTATGTTCCCACAGCCCTATGTTCCCACAGCCCTATGTTCCCACAGCCTTATATTCCCACAGCCCTATAGTTCCCCCAGCCCTATGTTCCCACAGCCCTACTATGTTCCCACAGCCCTATGTTCCCACAGCCCGACTATGTCCCCACAGCCTTATATTCCCACAGCCCTATATGTTCCCACAGCCCTGTGTTCCCACAGCCCTATATGTTCCCACAGCCCTATGTTCCCACAGCCCTACTATGTTCCCACAGCCCTATATGTTCCCACAGCCCTATATTCCCACAGCCCTATATTCCCACAGCCCTATGTTCCCACAGCCCTATGTTCCCACAGCCCTACTATGTTCCCACAGCCCTATATGTTCCCACAGCCCTATGTTCCCACAGCCCTACTATGTTCCCACAGCCCTATGTCCCCACACCCCTACTATGTTCCCACAGCCATATATGTTCCCACAGCCCTATGTTCCCACAGCCCTATGTTCCCACAGCCATATGTTCCCACAGCCCTACTATGTTCCCACAGCCCTATATGTTCCCACAGCCCTATATTCCCACAGCCCTATATTCCCACAGCCCTACTATGTTCCCACAGCCCTATATTCCCACAGCCCTATGTTCCCACAGCCCTACTATGTTCCCACAGCCCTATATGTTCCCACAGCCCTATGTTCCCACAGCCCTACTATGTTCCCACAGCCCTATGTCCCCACACCCCTACTATGTTCCCACAGCCATATATGTTCCCACAGCCCTATGTTCCCACAGCCCTACTATGTTCCCACAGCCCTATGTCCCCACACCCCTACTATGTTCCCACAGCCATATATGTTCCCACAGCCCTATGTTCCCACATCCCTATGTTCCCACAGCCCTACTGTTCCCA
>NC_139628.1:16446197-16471197 GCF_964638095.1 Poromitra crassiceps | reverse complement strand
TTTCAAGAAAAACATTTTGGCTAGTGGAAATTCTAATTGGCTGGTAACTTTAAAATCTAGCAGCCATATTGGCAGGTGTTGAAAAAAGTTAGCCCTGTAGGGAGAGCAGGTGGTGACATAGGAGTGAGTGAGGAAAAGGATCAAATATTGGTGGTTGAGACTGAATAATGACATCACAATTGTTAATTTAAAATGAGTTATTCCTCAAACCTGGCTTCAAATGCACCAAATTTTTTGCGCTGGCGCCGTTCAGCCCTTAGCAAAATCTGGTAGCGAGGACATTTTTTTGTGGCCCTCTCTATCATCAAAGTTGCCCATCCATGGGTTACGGCATGACAATATTTGTTCGGCCCCCGGCAACAATCTGGGTTTCTCATGTGGCCCCCCATGAAAAATAGTTGCCCACCCCTGCCATAGACTGTATATTAGAGTGTAGGCACATTTTTGGGCCAATCAGGGGGCATTCCCCGGCAATTTACATGGACGCGCATTGCTACGACCAGCGTAGTTAAGACCAGACGTAAGCCCTGTTGGTGCAACAGGCGTAAATCCACTCTAAGGACTGATCTTAACTAAGACCGACGTAGGAGTTACGACCAGACATAGTTAAGACCAGTTGGTGCAACTGGCCCCAGCTGTTTAAAGTTAATAAAGTGTCCATATCATGACTTTATATCAAACTAGATCTCAGCTGTTTAAAGTTAATAAAGTGTCCATATCATGACTTTATATCAAACTAGACCTCAGCTGTTTAAAGTTAATAAAGTGTCCATATCATGACTTTATATCAAACTAGACCTCAGCTGTTTAAAGTTAATAAAGTGTCCATATCATGACTTTATATCAAACTAGACCTCAGCTGTTTAAAGTTAATAAAGTGTCCATATCATGACTTTATATCAAACTAGACCTCAGCTGTTTAAAGTTAATAAAGTGTCCATATCATGACTTTATATCAAACTAGACCTCAGCTGTTTAAAGTTAATAAAGTGTCCATATCATGACTTTATATCAAACTAGACCTCAGCTGTTTAAAGCTAATAAAGTGTCCATATCATGACTTTATATCAAACTAGACCTCAGCTGTTTAGAGTTAATAAAGTGTCCATATCATGACTTTATATCAAACTAGACCTCAGCTGTTTAAAGTTAATAAAGTGTCCATATCATGACTTTATATCAAACTAGACCTCAACTGTTTAAAGTTAATAAAGTGTCCATATCATGACTTTATATCAAACTAGACCTCAGCTGTTTAAAGATAATAAAGTGTCCATATCATGACTTTATATCAAACTAGACCTCAACTGTTTAAAGTTAATAAAGTGTCCATATCATGACTTTATATCAAACTAGACCTCAGCTGTTTAAAGATAATAAAGTGTCCATATCATGACTTTATATCAAACTAGACCTCAGCTGTAGTTAATAAAGTGTCCATATCATGACTTTATATCAAACTAGACCTCAGCTGTAGTTAATAAAGTGTCCATATCATGACTTTATATCAAACTAGACCTCAGCTGTTTAAAGTTAATAAAGTGTCCATATCATGACTTTATATCAAACTAGACCTCAGCTGTAGTTAATAAAGTGTCCATTTCATGACTTTATATCAAACTAGACCTCAGCTGTTTAAAGTTAATAAAGTGTCCATATCATGACTTTATATCAAACTAGACCTCAACTGTTTAAAGTTAATAAAGTGTCCATATCATGACTTTATATCAAACTAGACCTCAGCTGTTTAAAGTTAATAAAGTGTCCATATCATGACTTTATATCAAACTAGACCTCAGCTGTTTAAAGATAATAAAGTGTCCATATCATGACTTTATATCAAACTAGACCTCAGCTGTAGTTAATAAAGTGTCCATATCATGACTTTATATCAAACTAGACCTCAGCTGTAGTTAATAAAGTGTCCATATCATGACTTTATATCAAACTAGACCTCAGCTGTAGTTAATAAAGTGTCCATATCATGACTTTATATCAAACTAGACCTCAGCTGTTTAAAGTTAATAAAGTGTCCATATCATGACTTTATATCAAACTAGACCTCAACTGTTTAAAGTTAATAAAGTGTCCATATCATGACTTTATATCAAACTAGACCTCAGCTGTTTAAAGTTAATAAAGTGTCCATATCATGACTTTATATCAAACTAGACCTCAGCTGTTTAAAGATAATAAAGTGTCCATATCATGACTTTATATCAAACTAGACCTCAGCTGTTTAAAGTTAATAAAGTGTCCATATCATGACTTTATATCAAACTAGACCTCAGATGTTTAAAGTTAATAAAGTGTCCATATCATGACTTTATATCAAACTAGACCTCAGATGTTTAAAGTTAATAAAGTGTCCATATCATGACTTTATATCAAACTAGACCTCAGCTGTTTAAAGATAATAAAGTGTCCATATCATGACTTTATATCAAACTAGACCTCAGCTGTTTAAAGTTAATAAAGTGTCTATATCATGACTTTATATCAAACTAGACCTCAGCTGTTTAAAGTTAATAAAGTGTCCATATCATGACTTTATATCAAACTAGACCTCAGCTGTTTAAAGTTAATAAAGTGTCCATATCATGACTTTATATCAAACTAGACCTCAGCTGTTTAAAGCTAATAAAGTGTCCATATCATGACTTTATATCAAACTAGACCTCAGCTGTTTAAAGCTAATCAAGTGTCCATATCATGACTTTATATCAAACTAGACATCAACTGTTTAAAGTTAATAAAGTGTCCATATCATGACTTTATATCAAACTAGACCTCAGCTGTTTAAAGTTAATAAAGTGTCCATATCATGACTTTATATCAAACTAGACCTCAGCTGTTTAAAGATAATAAAGTGTCCATATCATGACTTTATATCAAACTAGACCTCAGCTGTTTAAAGCTAATAAAGTGTCCATATCATGACTTTATATCAAACTAGACATCAACTGTTTAAAGTTAATAAAGTGTCCATATCATGACTTTATATCAAACTATACCTCAGCTGTTTAGAGTTATTAAAGTGTCCATATCATGACTTTATATCAAACTAGACCTCAGCTGTTTAGAGTTATTAAAGTGTCCATATCATGACTTTATATCAAACTAGACCTCAGCTGTTTAGAGTTATTAAAGTGTCCATATCATGACTTTATATCAAACTAGACCTCAGCTGTTTAAAGTTAATAAAGTGTCCATATCATGACTTTATATCAAACTAGACCTCAGCTGTTTAAAGATAATAAAGTGTCCATATCATGACTTTATATCAAACTAGACCTCAGCTGTTTAAAGTTAATAAAGTGTCTATATCATGACTTTATATCAAACTAGACCTCAGCTGTTTAAAGTTAATAAAGTGTCCATATCATGACTTTATATCAAACTAGACCTCAGCTGTTTAAAGTTAATAAAGTGTCCATATCATGACTTTATATCAAACTAGACCTCAGCTGTTTAAAGCTAATAAAGTGTCCATATCATGACTTTATATCAAACTAGACCTCAGCTGTTTAAAGCTAATCAAGTGTCCATATCATGACTTTATATCAAACTAGACATCAACTGTTTAAAGTTAATAAAGTGTCCATATCATGACTTTATATCAAACTAGACCTCAGCTGTTTAAAGTTAATAAAGTGTCCATATCATGACTTTATATCAAACTAGACCTCAGCTGTTTAAAGATAATAAAGTGTCCATATCATGACTTTATATCAAACTAGACCTCAGCTGTTTAAAGCTAATAAAGTGTCCATATCATGACTTTATATCAAACTAGACATCAACTGTTTAAAGTTAATAAAGTGTCCATATCATGACTTTATATCAAACTATACCTCAGCTGTTTAGAGTTATTAAAGTGTCCATATCATGACTTTATATCAAACTAGACCTCAGCTGTTTAGAGTTATTAAAGTGTCCATATCATGACTTTATATCAAACTAGACCTCAGCTGTTTAGAGTTATTAAAGTGTCCATATCATGACTTTAGAAAACCTTTGTACCTCGAACATGAATGTGTGTCTCCCTGGTCTGGTTGATGTTCTGCTGTTGAACTCTACAGGTGAAGTTGTTGGTGAGGGTCCTCTCCACAGTCACTTTGCTTCTGACAGTATAGAGGCCATCAGGACCTCTGACTGTCTCTGGAGGTCCAGCAGAGAGGATGTTTCCCTCACCGTCCAGCCAAAACACCTCAGGCTCTGGGTACCAGCCTTTACATTCACAGCCTAAAACCACTCCACTGCTGTTTTTGGTTATCTCAATGACAGGAGAGGAGACAGCACCTAATGAGGAGGAAGAGGAGACATTTCAAACAATGGTTCAAATGAAGATGCCTCTCGTGCTCTCATGCCCTCATCATCAAATCAGCAAAGTGGGGAGAACCACCTGATATTGTGATCTAAAATGATGCACACTTGCTCCACTTTTTAAACTGTAAACCAGAGAGAGCCAACAAAGCCTGCATGCCTCAAAACCTCCAAAAAAGACTGAGGAGGGTTGTGTGTTGCTACCAAAGAAATGCCATCTAAAAAGGGCCACAAATCTGTGGACTAAAATATAATTAAAATTACTATGACTGATGCAGTGCCCCATTCACCACCCCGAGTACGCAAAGGACAGACAGAGACAGACGATGCTGGCATTATAGTATAGATATATAGATATAAATAAATAAAAGAAAAATGGCAGTGCTCCATTTAACCATCTCTCTACAAACTTTACTTTTCACTTTATTTTGGCGTGTGGATTCTGATTCGGGATAAATACATTTTGTTGTCTTCACCTACAATGACAAAGGCTCCCACAAGCATTCCACAACTTCGACAAACATACCTTTAATGTGATACACTCCTGCAATTTACAAACGCATCCGCCTACCCGCCTCTACTTCGGGGGTCCCAAAGTTGGTTAAAAAAGAAAGATTTCTTCCCCTCAGAATATCCGGTCAAAATAACACAGGATATCTGCTCATTTCTCCACTTTTTTTCTTTGAGAGATGATTTCCTCTGCAAATTTTAATGGGCTGAAGTACAGACTGTCTCTGGAGCATTGCAAGATTGGAAGAGATAGACTGGCTAGAGATACTAAGGGCTGTATACTGCCTCCGGAACAGATGTGGTACGTCTGCGAACAGACCCACACTCATGTAATCTGTCAGACGTATGCGGGATCTGACAAAAATAAAACAGGTGCGTAATGTATTGCCCATCTATTAACATGGGCGAAAGTCGCAGTTTTGCCGGAGTGGAGGGTAAACTCAAGTAAACACAGTTTACCCACCTCTTTGAAATAAGGCTGATAGTTTACTCATCTATTCTCAGATCAACTGTATTAGTCAATGAGAGGAAAACAAGGTGGGTAAACTACTCGGGAGCCTGTCTTTGTTCCCACAACCCTATATTCCCACAGCCCTACTATGTTCCCACAGCCCTACTATGTTCCCACAGCCCTATGTTCCCACAGCCCTATGTTCCCACAGCCCTATGTTCCCACAGCCCTACTATGTTCCCACAGCCCTATGTTCCCACAGCCCTATGTTCCCACAGCCCTATGTTCCCACAGCCCTATGTTCCCACAGCCCTATATTCCCACAGCCCTATATGTTCCCACAGCCCTATATGTTCCCACAGCCCTATATGTTCCCACAACCCTATATTCCCACATCCCTATGTTCCCACAGCCCTACTATGTTCCCACAGCCCTATGTTCCCACAGCCCTATGATCCCACAGCCCTATGTTCCCACAGCCCTATGTTCCTACAGCCTTATATTCCCACAGCCCTATATTTCCACAGCCTTATATTCCTACAGCCTTATATTCCTACAGCCTTATATTCCCACAGCCCTGTTCCCACAGCCTTATATTCCTACAGCCTTATATTCCTACAGCCTTATATTCCTACGGCCTTATATTCCCACAGCCCTATGTTCCCACAGCCTTATATCCCCACAGCCCTATGTTCCCACAGCCCTATGTTCCCACAGCCCTATGTTCCTACCGCCTTATATTCCCACAGCCCTATGTTCCCACAGCCTTATATCCCCACAGCCCTATGTTCCTATAGCCTTATATTCCCACAGCCCCATGTTCCTACAGCCTTATATTCCCACAGCCCTATGTTCCTACAGCCTTATATTCCCACAGCCCTATATTCTTACAGCCCTATGTTCCCACAGCCTTATATCCCCACAGCCCTATGTTCCTACAGCCTTATATTCCCACAGCCCTATGTTCCTACAGCCCTATATTCCCACAGCCCTATGTTCCCACAGCCCTATGTTCCCACAACCATATGTTCCCACAGCCCTATGTTCCCACAGCCTTATATTCCCAGAGCCCTATATTCCCACAGCCCTATAGTTCCCCCAGCCCTATGTTCCCACAGCCCTACTATGTTCCCACTGCCTATATTCCCACAGCCTTATATTCCCACAGCCCTATGTTCCAAAAGCCCTATGTTCCCACAGCATAATATTTCCAGAGCCCTATGTTCCCACAGCCCTATGTTCCTACAGCACTATGTTCCTAGAGCCTTATATTCCCACAGCCCTATGTTCCCACAGCCCTATGTTCCCACAGCCCTATGTTCCTACAGCCTTATATTCCCACAGCCCTATGTTCCTACAGCCTTATATTCCCACAGCCCATATATTCCCACAGCCCTATGTTGCTACAGCCTTATATTCCCACAGCCCTATGTTCCCACAGCCCTATTTTCCTACAGCCTTATATTCCCACAGCCCTATATTCCCACAGCCTATGTTCCCACAGCCTTATATTCCCACAGCCCTATAGTTCCCCCAGCCCTATATCATCGCAGCCCTATATTCCCACATCCCTATGTTCCCACACCCTATGTTCCCACAGCCTTATATTCCCACAGCCCTATATTCCCACAGCCCTATAGTTCCCCCAGCCCTATATTCCCACAGCCCTATGTTCCCATAGCCCTATATTCCCACAGCCCTATGTTCCCACATCCCTATGTTCCCCCAGCCCTATGTTCCCAAAGCCCTATATTCCCACAACCCTATATTCCCCCAGCCCTATATTCCCACAGCCCTATGTTCCCACAGTCCTATGTTCCCACAGCCCTATGTTCCCACCCTATGTTCCCCCAGCCCTATGTTCCCCCAGCCCTATATTCCCAGAGCCCTATGTTCCCACAGCCTTTTATTCCCACAGCCCTATACTCCCACAGCCCTATGTTCCCAAAGCCCTCTATGCCCACAGCCCTATATTCCCCCAGCCCTATGTCCCTAAAGCCCTCTATTCCCACAGCCCTATACTCCCCCAGCCATATATTCCAACAGCCCTATGTTCCCACAGCCCTATATTCCCACAGCCCTATGTTCCCACAGCCCTATGTTCCCACAGCCCTATATTCCCACAGCCCTATATTCCCACAGCCCTATATTCCCACAGCCTATATGTTCCCACAGCCCTATATTCCCACAGCCCTATATGTTCCTACAGCCTTATATTCCCACAGCCCTATATGTTCCTACAGCCTTATATTCCCACAGCCCTATGTTCCTACAGCCCTTCCCACAGCCCTATGTTCCCACAGCCTTATATCCCCACAGCCCTATATGTTCCTACAGCCTTATATTCCCACAGCCCTATATGTTCCTACAGCCCTATATTCCCACAGCCCTATGTTCCCACAGCCCTATGTTCCCACAACCATATGTTCCCACAGCCGTATATTCCCACAGCCCTATGTTCCCACAGCCTTATATTCCCAGAGCCCTATATTCCCACAGCCCTGTAGTTCCCCCAGCCCTATGTTCCCACAGCCCTACTATGTTCCCACAGCCCTATATTCCCACAGCCTTATATTCCCACAGCCCTATGTTCCAACAGCCCTATGTTTCCACAGCATAATATTTCCACAGCCCTATGTTCCCACAGCCCTATGTTCCTACAGCACTATGTTCCTAGAGCCTTATATTCCCACAGCCCTATGTTCCCACAGCCCTATGTTCCCACAGCCTTATATTCCCACAGCCCTATGTTCCCACAGCTATATGCAGCCTTATATTCCCCGAGCCCTATATTCCCACAGCCCTATGTTCCCACAGCCCTATGTTCCTACAGCCTTATATTCCCACAGCCCTATGTTCCTACAGCCTTATATTCCCACAGCCCATATATTCCCACAGCCCTATGTTGCTACAGCCTTATATTCCCACAGCCCTATGTTCCCACAGCCCTATGTTCCCACAGCCCTATGTTCCTACAGCCTTATATTCCCACAGCCCTATGTTCCTACAGCCTTATTCCCACAGCCCTATGTTCCTACAGCCTTATATTCCCACAGTCCATATATTCCCACAGCCCTATGTTGCTACAGCCTTATATTCCCACAGCCCTATGTTCCCACAGCCCTATGTTCCCACAGCCTTATATTCCCACAGTCCTCCTACAGCCTTATACTGTATTCCCACAGCCCTATGTTCCCACAGCCTTATATTCCCACAGCCCTATAGTTCCCCCAGCGCTATATTCCCGCAGCCCTATATTCCCACAGCCCTATGTTCCCACACCCTATGTTCCCACAGCCTTATATTCCCACAGCCCTATGTTCCCACAGCCCTATAGTTCCCCCAGCCCTATATTCCCACAGCCCTATGTTCCCATAGCCCTATATTCCCACAGCCCTATGTTCCCACATCCCTATGTTCCCCCAGCCCTATGTTCCCAAAGCCCTATATTCCCACAACCCTATATTCCCCCAGCCCTATATTCCCCCAGCCCTATGTTCCCACAGTCCTATGTTCCCACAGCCCTATGTTCCCACCCTATGTTCCCCCAGCCCTATGTTCCCACAGCATTTTATTCCCACAGCCCTATATTCCCACAGCCCTATGTTCCCAAAGCCCTCTATGCCCACAGCCCTATATTCCCCCAGCCATATGTCCCTAAAGCCCTCTATTCCCACAGCCCTATACTCCCACAGCCCTATGTTCCCACAGCCCTATGTTCCCACAGCCCTATAGTCCCACAGCCCTATGTCCCTAAAGCCCTCTATTCCCACAGCCCTATATTCCCACAGCCCTCTATTCCCACAGCCCTATATTCCCACAGCCCTATATTCCCACAGGTCCCACAGCCCTATATTCCCACAGCCCTAATAGTCCCACAGCCATGTTCCCACAGCCAACCATTTTCATAGATGGAAAAAAAGCGTAGAAAAATGATCCTACTCCGCAGTGATAGCCGTGACCTGGAGGCATTATGTTTTCGGATTGTCCGTACGTATGTACTGTACAGTATGTCCTGCTCATTCTCATTACATCTCATTAGAATGCACTGTCCTTCAAACAAAAGTGTCTAAATTGCACAAAATCACACACTGGACTTCAAAATCACTCACTGGACTTCTTCGTGTCCCATGCAAGCAACCTACCAAGTCTGAAGTCAACTAAACAATATGAGGATATGAGTACACACAGAGATACAGTACAGAGATTCCTGCCTTTACAGTATGATGACTCATTATTACTGTATTACGGCCGGAACACACATAATTGCGTGTGCTGTGCTTCTGCGTGGCGTCTGCGTGGCGTTTTCATTTCGGCTCCCATGTTAACAGGTTACAGCAGCCACACCACCGGCATCAGACGCGCGTCTCAAGCGCGTGTCTTGTGAGCGTGAGATGCGCGTCATCTAGAGAATAGAAGCGAAGCCTATTTTTTCCTTTTACCGCGCGCGTGTCTCTACCGTGTCTCTACACAAATAGACACAAAAAGACATTAAAATGATATTTTACAGGGGCAGCCACAGCCAATCAAGGCTCGTTTTGATTTGAGACGAGACGATGAGCTGAGCTCACAGCTGCAGTTCTCCTGCCCTCTGAAAACCACATAGGCTACAAGTGGCTTCGTTCCTCCCCTCCCCACCACACACACACAGACACACACACACACACACACAAATCATACTGCCTCGATTCTGAAGTGAGCCCAAGCGATCTTCAGTTAAAATCATCATTGTATTGTTTATAGCAAATTTAATAAAAGATAAACTCTATAGGAAGATAGTTGGCAGACAGGCAGCAGCGCAGCAGCTGCACGCAGCAGCCACGCTGCCTGTGTGGATGCCGCGGGCGTGCCAGCCGCAGCAAGCACGCCACGCACACGCACACGCACACGCACACGCCACGCACATGCAAGATGTGTGTCCCGGCCGTTATACTACTACCTATTACTTATTACATACACTGCAGTGCCTGTTCAAACAGCAGCTATACACAGGGTGCTGTTCACTTGTTTAGTCAAAGTATTGAACAAATCCTGTTTCCAAATTGCACCAAATCCGACATTGCACTTCATCGGGTCCCCAGCAACACAGCCATCAAGTGTGACGTTGATAATGGACGACTGCTCTGGCTGCCCGGGTGTCTGTCTGTCCCACGCGTGCCTGTTATCTGTTATCATTATTATTTACTATTAAATACGTTCCTTGTTCTTAAATAACGACAACTCTCTGAAACCAAGATGATCACTATTATTATGATCATATATCGAAAACATTAAATATGGCCATACCTGTGCTGTGGGGATGTAAGCCTGAGGGAACATGGGTGGAACATAGGGCCTAATCTTGCTGGGAGGAACATTTCTTAGAAATGGGGGAACATAGGGCTGTGGGAACATAGGGATGACCCCAACTACTCACCTTGGACAGTTTACCCACCTCTGTATTTACCACTACACCCCTGTCTGCAACGCAGCCGTAATGCATCTGGTGTACATTGCCTGTAAGGCAGATGCCGAAAGCACAAAGCAGTCGCTGATCTTTGGTCTTGATAAACTGTAATTCAACTCATACAACACAACAATACCGCAGGCGGAAGCCCAAACATGCACAAGAAGACTTTAGTTAAGCCCAATTTATGCTTGGTCTGGCGACGCTTTTGAAACCGTCGCCGACACAAATGAGGACTTGAGTGTCGACGAGCAGTGTCTGCTATCTAGTGACATTTCTAGCGTCGCTGATTACGTCACATAGTGTCGCGCAACTCTGATTGGCTATATAGACGGCACGCGCGCATGACTTCCTTGTTTTGGTTTTCGCTCGATTGAAATGAATGAACATGTCCCCGCTATTTTTATCAGCCTGTCCTTGATGTATGACTTTGTGAAAATCACAAACAACATCGTGACCAATTTCCCAGAGAGAGAGGGTGTGAGTTGTGTGGTTGTGTGTCGTTATATGTGGCTGCAGCCAAATACGTTTGATCTTGCCTCCAACGTGGTTTCACTGTGCATTCCCTCTCTTCTCTTGGCTGTCTGCACTTATAGCGTTCGAGTGTCACGTGACCGTTGAACCGAGGCGACCGTTCACTGAAGTATAAATGCAACACCAGGAGTAACACCTTCTTTTTCGTCTGCGACCATGTGCTGAGCGCCACTTTCTAATAAGTATAATTTAAGCTTTAGTATTGAAGAATATAAAGGATACTTTCGGTGCTCTGAGTGATTTAGTGTGTTTCAGTTCATGCGTGGACGGCACGTGGCTCATTGATGAGCACTGTTGCCTCACAGCAAGAAGGTCCTGGGTTCGAACCCTGGCCTGTCTTTTCTGTGTAGAGTTTACATGTTCTCTCCATGTTTGTGTGGGTTTCCATCACCATCAAAGACATGTTAGGCTTAATAATCCTTTCAGTGCCCCTGGCCAAGCGCTGCCCTGGATGAATAAAGGTAAACATATAATAATCATATGTCCACTTACCAACGACAAGCTCAGTGATGGAGTCTCTACCCAGTGTGGGAATGAAGCATTTGTATCTTCCCTCATCAGAGAGTTTCACATTGGACAGTTTCAGTGAGATGTCTCCATGCTTCAATTTGTCGATGAACAGAGACGTTCTTCCCTCGTAGGACGGGTTTTTATAACTCACAAGCTCCAGACCGCCACGCCAAATATAAACAAATCTGGGGTTCAGGTCAGGTCTCGCCCACTCCAGTGTCATGGCAACAACATCCATGGGAGGTTCCAGGTGGCATGGCAAAATGATGTCATCACCAACTATTGCCACTATTGGCTGAGGTGGACCAATCACCTGAGACTGACCTGGGAAGAAATACGTTTGTTTTGTAATACCTTCTGACTGTTGTGAGGACCGATTGAAATGGTGCATCTCTATCAACCTTTGTGTCCACCATACACTTAATGGTGGTTTATATACTGCAGCAGCCATTCCCAACCTGTGGGCCGCAAATGTATTGCAAGTGGCCTGCCAAATCATTTGCAAAACATTACAATCTTTGTGATTTATGATTATCATTCAAATTAATAATAATCATCATCATCATCATCATCATCATCATCATCATCATTATAATCATCATAATCATAATATTATGGGAATGCATCTGTCCATTGTTGAATGATGCCGTTATTATTATTATTTTTAATAAATATTTGTTAATTAGCATATTGCAAACAGCAATAGGCTAATTTCTGTGTGGTGCTGATGGACAGCTCCTTTTATCATTAAAATAAAAAGTGCTCTGAGAATGCATTATTTGGCCACGGCACTATTTACGGTCGGATGTGGCCTACAAACATTGTTGAGATTTTCAAGTGGGCCGTGAGTGGGAAAAGGTTGTGAACCGCTGTATTGAATTAGATATGAAAAGTTAAAGGATGGCTTTGCCGATTATCAACCCACGTTGTATCATTATAATGTCGTTAATATCAGCAGATGCAGTGGTGTAGTCTACCTTTTTTCAGAGGTTATACTGACTCATGCTACTTTTGCATGCTAAAATAAAGCTGATAATGTACAATTTGATTCAAGGGATGAAAAACCCTTTCAGAGTACAACACAAAATGTCTATTTTGCTGCAACTCGACAGTGCTGCTTAATCCAGGACCTTACTTCCTGGAACTCTTGAGAGTAAAAAACTGGTCCATTGGAGTGAATAGAGATGTCGGGACTCACTCTTCTATCTAGACGGCTCTGGCTTCAGCTATCAGCTTCATCTTGCTTCTTCGGTCGCTATTCTCTCTCCTGAAGATTTGTTTACCGACGGGGAGAAAGCCCCACATGATAGCCACCCGTCAATCTCTCTCTCTCTCTCTCACTCTGCTCAACGCTGTAACACCATTTGAAATTCACTAGACTTTGCCATTTCCCACGGATATTGTCGCGTTTTTCCTTCATGGCTTGACAGAAAAAGTCTGCCTTCACGCGTCTAGTCGGCTTGAAAATATAACTCACGCCAAACGATAAAATCGACGCAGCGCAGACGAGGCGTGGGTACACGCGGTTCACGTTGAGGCGCCCTGTGTACACAGCCTCATTGATTAAAAAGGACGCCTATTTGTGCGCTTTGTAACACAGGGTGAATTTTATGAATGGAAAGTGAAAACAATACGTATCATAGCGCATTTCCCAGTGCGCATATGCAAATCTGAGTCATTTCGCAGTGTGTATACGGCGTATACTTGCGTATCACGTAGACAACACCACTGAGCAGATGGGCAGTGCTTACCTTCGCTATGTCGTGACCGGTAACTGTCTGCCTTTCCGAAGCCCTGCCACTCCGAACGTTAACTTCCATTATTCGGACTGGCGGGCGTTCACCTTAGAAGCCGCAATGCCGACCTTAGGTTTAGGCGTGGGGGTGGGAGAGGTTAGGTTTTGGGTTAGGGTCTGGGGGAGGACATGATCCCTTTCTGAGTGCCGATATTTCGGAGTGGCAGCACGTCGGAGTGGCAGCATGTAACCGTGGTGACCACACGGAGAGCTCCCAGTTCATCCTCTGGCAAAACGCTCTGCTCCGAGGGCTGTCAATTCGGCTTCCAGGTCGGCTGTTATTGTTTATTTCTATTTTTTTATTATGCGCAGGAGAATTGCATCAATTGAGACTGAATGAGCCTTAATGACTTGCAGCTGTCAGGGGCGGAGTTTCTGCAAGTGGTAAACACTGCCCATCTGCTTATATGAATGACATGATACAAAGTAGGTTGATAATCAGCAAAGCGATCCTTTAAGTGCTGTTCATGGCTTCTGCATTTAGGTGCACCTGCTGACACAACGCAATCCCCCCAAAAAAATCATCACATAACGTTCTACATTACTAAACATTGTAGTTTCACAGTAGCGGCTCTAAAATTGTCGAATCTCCACGTCTGAAATTGTAAAATGTCAATGTCCATTCGGATTTTCTTTTGGGGGGTAATCTGAAAACATCACAATAAAACAATGTCTGTTATTCTTGAGTTGCAAACAACTCTGATATGATTAGGCAACTAAAACAACTTGGTTTTGATTAGGGTTAAAAAAAGTAAAGGTTAGGGGTACCACACCTGTTATAAAGTGACGGAAAGGGATCCTGACCAAACAAGTAAGGAGTGAGAATGTGTTGTTTTCCTTTTTCAAAGAGTTTTTGGTTATTTAAAAAGTGTTTCCTGCTATGTGACTCGATGTCGCTTTAATTTAACTTGTCGCTTTTTTTTTTACTTTTCAAAACATGGTAGATGTGAAGCCTAATCATGACCTTTGACCTAGAAACTGAGACACTCAGAGGTGTTACTGATGGGTTTGTGTGTACAGTAAGTTACCTCCACATGAGTGTGTTAGAAGGAGAAGGACAGCAGCGTGATGGAAAGCCAAGGAACTGAAGACACTGAGCTGACATTTAAGAGAGAGGCCATCCTTCACCGGAAACATCCTGGAGTTCTGAAATTTGACATAAACCAGCTGTGAAGTCTTAATCCCCAGGGAGATCACATGGAAGAAAAACAATGTCCAAAAACAATCAAGTCCAAAATACCTCTTCAACCGTAATAATTATGTCAGAAGCAATCAATCAATCAATCAATCAATTGATCAATCGATCAATCGATCAATCAATCAATCAATCAACAAATCAATCAATCAATAAAGTGTGTGCGTGTGTGTGTGTGTGTGTGTGTGTGTGTGTGTGTGTGTGGGGGGGGGGGGGGGGGGCTGATGGTTATAGGTAGGCTACATAGTTGTAAATATAGATAAGATGAGATGTAAGTTAACAACAAACTGTCAAATAAAGTGCTGTATAACTCAAGTATTATGTCCACCATGCTGAATAATGTACCAGGAGGACAAAGGCTGCTCAACATTATCCCCTGCTGGTCATTCCTTCATTTTCATTTCCATGTTTATACATGGATTCATTTTATTTAGTGTGAATCCAAACATGGCTTGGGAACTTGTTTCAAATGTATGTTAAAAAAAGTCGTCTAATAAAAATCTAAAAGCTGTCCTGTACAATTTGCCTTTGACATTTCTTATAATACCATTAAGTTACAATGCAAGACCAATCACTTCAATAATCACTTGTAATTCAATATACTGTAAGAAGTGACAGTTCAGTGTTCAGAAACAATGGAGTTCATGTTCAACCGCTCAAAATAATCTATGTTGAGATCACCTCCAGCTCAGACGGCAGACGTTAAATAGACGGTTGGTGTATCACAATCACAAGCAATTTAAGAATAGGCAATACTTTTAAAAGCCTATCTGTTGCATGATAGAGTCGCCTCACCGCAATACGTTTAAAAGCCTACATACCTGTTGCATGATAGAATCGCCTCACCTCAGATACGTTTAAAAGCCTACATACCTGTTGCATGATAGAGTCACCTCACCTCAGCGGAAAGTATGGCTGCAGGGTCAAAGTCCTCAACAATCTAGTGGGCGGTTGGGCACTTATGTGTTTCCTTTGTTTCCCTGTTCCTCTGCTGCAGCCTACTGTAGATTAACAATGTTGGCTACGCATTAAAGACATAATGCAATGTTTTCCAGACACTGACTGGGCAATATTTGAAATTTGAAAAGCTCAATATCTTATATTGACAAACTGACATATTGTAACTCTAACAATAATGTGTGTGCATGTCTGTTAGGCTATAAACTAAAACTAACAAAGCACACTTTCAAAGCATTTTTATAATGTTATTGTATGTGCCATCCCAGTTTTTAACCGTGCTTGTCCTGTCCATCTCCTTGTAGCAGATGGGCATTATATGAGCCGTGGGCCATAACCGGCCCTCATGATGGTTCTGTCTGGCCCGAGAGGTCTGAGACAAACCACACCCTTTTACTTATGATGCTAGATCAAACGAAAATAACTCCCGCACACTGTCTCCAAATGCAAACAGTTCATTTATCAGAAAATAATAACGTTTTGGTCCTAAGACCTTCTTCAGATTCTTACAGGGTAAGAGGAGGGACCCAGTTATATAGGCAGGTAGATCTGTGTGTGGACCAATCCCGACACACCACACCCCAGCATTATAATTGGAGCCAATTGGCCTGAATTGGCAGGTATGAGGAAGCATGACATTCCAGCATTAAAGCAAAATAAATGACATTGAAATAGCAATAATGGGAATACACTTCATACATTATAAGACACAATTAAATGCCAGTTAGGTTGAAGCCTATAGAAAAAATAGGCTAGGTCCTAAACAACAATATAACATAATCACAGCATGACTTGGAGGAGAAACTCGTCATTAAGGCCCTTTGGTGACATAGTTTGTAATGTGTAAATCCAAAAAGCTTCACGTCTCTTGAGCAGAAGGTCGTGATTGGCCCCGTTCAATGCCACAAAAACACAACAAAATCACACAAAAATCAACTGGTTCATCCAGCAATGAAAGTGACGGGGGTGAGGGAGCACCCCACCCTTCAAATACTGTTTGAGAAAACTGTAATTAGACAAGCTAGAAAAATCATTGCTGAGCCCTCTCATGTCTTGTATTCAGAATATGAACTGCTCTGGCAGGCGTTACAGAGTCCCAACCAAGAACAAGAAAAGATACCTCAACAGATGTAAAAACTCTTTCATCTCCTAAACTCAGGTCATAAGTGATTGTACTTGCAAGTGATTAATGTCTGCACTTTAATTGTATGTTTGCACATGTCGACACTAGTGTGCTATATGTACTACTTGTTTTTTGTTCTTTTTTGTTTTGTTACTGTTTGCACTGTTTTAAAAATGTGCCAATGTTTTTTAAAAATAGGTCTTATGACATGAGAGAGTGGAGAATGAGTAGTGATGCATGTTTTTTCTTTTTCAGTAGGTTTCAGAAGGTCTGAGCGGGGTTTGTTGAGAGCCATTTCAAAAGCCTTCTGGAGCCATTCCTTGGGGTATCCACGTTGGACAAATCTGTTTATTATGTCATCAGCTTTACTAATACAATCTTCAGTGGACTTACACACTCTTCTGAGTCAAAACAATTGGCTCTTGAGGAGGCCTCTTTTGAGTGGGGTGGGATGAAAACTGTTTGCCAGTAACAGAGTGTTTTTATCTGTATCCTTTCCTTACGATAAATGGTGGTGGACAATGTGCCATTATGTTTATAAACCCACATATCCAAAAAATTAACCTTGTCCTCACTGTGATCCATGGTGAATTTAAGATTGTTGTTAAAACCATTCAAAAGAGTAAAAAACATGGTTCAACTCATTTCTGTCACCTTGATACAGACAAAGTATGTGGTCAATATACCTATAGCATAAAAAAAAAATGTTGGCAAGTGTGTATTAATTGCAGGATTAAATACATAATTATTTTCAAACAAACCAACATAGAGGTTGGCATAATTAGGTGCACAAATAGAGCCCATACTGCATGGTGCCCGACATTTGTAAAAAAGAAGTCTCCATTAAAGTTGAAATGATTGTTCGTTCTTCATAACCAAAGTGGCTAAATCAATGATGAATTGATTAGGCGGGACAGCTGTCGCATCCCGGTTTTGAAGGTAGCGTTGTCGAGATTCTAAGCCACCATCATGTGGTATATTATAATATAAATTATATTAGAACTGCATTGGGTTTTTTTGGGGGGTAAGGGGTGGTGCAGTGGTAAGCGCTGTCGCCTCACAGCTCGAAGGTCCTGGGTTCGATTCCCACCTGGGACGTTGTGAACGCTGAAGGAATGCGTGCCCGTCCGCATGTCCTCGAGTGCCCACCGCCCGGGTGGGGTCCCCGTGCCTCCCGGGGGCCTCCCTCATATAGGAACCCCCTTCACCAAAACATGCAATATCCTGGTTGCTAATGTGGTTCCTCCTCTGGTCGTTAAGGGTGCCTGTTCGGAGGGAGGGGAACTGGTTGAAATAGCGTGAACCTCCCACGTGCTATGTCCTACCGGTGAAGCTTCCCCTGTCAGGTGAAAAGAAGCGGCTGGCTAACTGCCCATGTCTCTGAGGAAGCATGGAGCCAGTTTCGGCTCTCCCCAGATCGGCAGAGGGTGGAGTAGCATCCAGGATAAATAAATTAAATTATCACTAATGGGCGATAAAAATGGGATAAAAAAATCGGGGGGGGGGGGAACTGCATTGTTTTCCGTCTATGTCCGAATCTGTGCAGCTTGCAATACTGTTTAACGTTGTTTAACGTTAACTTCTTCTACTCTAGTTCTCCTGCAATGACAAATGGATATGTAGCTAGCGTTAATGTCATGCTATTACGTTAGAAAATAAGATTACCTCGATTTTGTGAAAGATAGGAAGATGCAAGCGGCAGGCTGGTGACGCGAGGTCTGGAGAAAATAATACTCTCTGGCTTTTTCTTCAGGCTACTGTATGCACTGTGAGAGCAATGGAGCAAGGCTAGCAATAGCAACTAACGTTAGCAACATTCGTTAGCAAGCGTAAGCTAGCGGGGAGAACAACTTGAACAAGATGGATGTCGTGGCTGTGAGGACATTTTTCAAAGAGCAATTCGGACACTCCCGCAAGTCCCCTCCACGCTCACGCCCCTTCCTGTATTCGCGGCTCCAGATTTGAACAGATTTCTCACAATGCACCAGGAAAATCCATTCATCCAATCAAACGTAATCAAACACTATCGGGAAGTGGGCTTCATTTTGCTGTGTCAAACTCAATGAGCCGGCTTTATCCATTGTACTATCAATGGGTCTAATGCTGTGGGAGCGCAGGGGAGCGGAGCTCCCACGCTTTTTCTCCAAGGGTTTGTTTTTACAATAGTAACATAGTGGGGGTGTTGTTTTTACAATAGTAACATAGTGGGGGTGTTGTTTTTACAATAGTAACATAGTGGGGGTGTTGTTTTTACAATAGTAACATAGTGGGGGGGGGTGTTTTTACAATAGTAACATAGTGGGGGTGTTGTTTTTACAATAGTAACATAGTGGAGGTGTTGTTTTTATAATAGTAACATAGTGGGGGTGTTGTTTTTACAATAGTGAAATAGTGTGGGTGTTGTTTTTATAATAGTAAAATAGTGTGGGTGTTGTTTTTATAATAGTAAAATAGTGGGGGTGTTGTTTTTATAATAGTAAAATAGTGTGGGTGTTGTTTTTACAATAGTAAAATAGTGTGGGTGTTGTTTTTATAATAGTAAAATAGTGGGGGTGTTGTTTTTATAATAGTAAAATAGTGGGGGTGTTGTTTTTATAATAGTAAAATAGTGTGGGTGTTGTTTTTACAATAGTAAAATAGTGTGGGTGTTGTTTTTATAATAGTAAAATAGTGTGGGTGTTGTTTTTATAATAGTAAAATAGTGGGCGTGTTTTTTTTTTTACAATAGTAAAAAAGTGGGGGTGTTGTTGTTTTTACAATAGTAAAATAGTGGCTGTGTTGTTTTTACAATACTAACATAGTGGGGGTGTTGTTGTTTTTACAATAGTAAAATAGTGGGGGTGTTGTTTTTACAATAGTAAAATAGTGGGGGTGTTGTTGTTTTTACAATAGTAAAATAGTGGCTGTGTTGTTTTTACAGTAGTAAAATAGTGGCCGTGTTCTTCCTCATATAGGTGCGCTCCCCCACTTCTCCGGAGCACTACACACCTGTTTAAGAGAATGACGTAGGCTGATTGTGACTGCAGAAATCCCCATTCAATGTCCATGAATCAATTAATGCTGAGAGGTGGCATTACAGACATAAAGCTAGGAGGCCTGCAGAGTTTTATAAAAAATATATTTTCCTTGTCTCTTTGATATGAGTATTTTGCATAGAAAAAAATAACAGTAATAGTGCCAATAAGACACAAGACTTTTTGCTCAGGTTGATATTTTTTATTTTTTATTCAGGCTATCAGGCTAACATGTTTCGGCATAGTACCTTCATCAGAGCATCATACAAACATGATGTACCAGCGTCATTTATAATTTGCGCGAATCATCCCCACCACAATCAATACAACATAAAAAAGAGAACATTTTGTAAAATACTTCAAAGAAAATAACAATTACATAATTATATCATATCAGCATAGATGGTAACGGAGAAACCATCTATAGCCTGCATGAACATCAGCTCTAGCAAGTCCCTGATATTTAGAAGATCCCATAGTCCCCTGATGACTTTTGAATCATTTACGCTTCGAAAATCATAAAAGTGGTCCTCGTTTGTCAAGATTAGTTTGCTGAACACAAAGTTTGCTGTTTCATGCACCTTTGTTAACCACAAACAATTCCCAAACAAAAATCCCAATGCTCTTTACACGTAAGAACCAGGAAGTGCTAACATCCATGTCTTCCGGACTCCTTCCTGTGGTCTGTATTCCTATGCTTGAGCTGATGTTCATATGTATAGATGGTTTTATTAATCCTTAATAGACTAAAATAAGTTGCTACTTTAGATTAGCTGCTTCAGCAAGTTTATACATGAGTAGCCAAGTATTTATTAATATAGCTATAGCTTATTTACAACATAGTAACATTTGTTTTATAAAACATGAGTAAATAATCAGTTAACACATTATTACCCACATTTTTATAGATCATCATTAACTAACTGCTTGTGAATGGCTTATAAATGAAAATTATTATTATTCCCCCCCCCCCCCCCCCCCAATTTTCTTTTATAATTTTTTTATTAGTGCTAATTTCATGTATTTATCCTGGTTGCTGCTCAACCCTCTGCGGATCTGGGGAGAGCCGAAACTGGCTCTATGCTTCCTCCGAGACATGGGCAGTTAGCCAGCCGCTTCTTTTCACCTGACAGGGGAAGCTTCACCGGTAGGACATAGCACGTGGGAGGTTCCCCAGTTCAGTGATGTTGTTCACTAACTAGTGAACTCTCTCTCTCGCTCTCTCTCTCATTTGAATTGTATATAACCAAACAAATCCTGAAACCTTTTTAAGGTTTTCACCACTCAACACCAAGTACATACTATAGCCAAAAGTACACACTGTAGCCAAAAGTACACACTGTAGCCAAAAGTACATACTGTAGCCAAAATGTCATACTGTAGCCAGATGGCCTTGATAAACTCTTTGTAATCAATTTCCAACAACATAAACAATATGGCCGACATTAGCTTTCTCATGCAGGCGTGGCCTAATACAAAACCGTCCATAACACAAAGAACATTGGCATCATCCACACAAAACCTGGTATTCATGAGAGGATAATAAGGATGTCTGACATGGCATTTTAAAGGTGCAATAAATTGAGTTTGCTGACTACTAGAGGGTGACAAAAACAGCTACACAGCTGCTGCTGTGTGGACATTAGTTTATAACATTATGTATTATAGCTCATTGAAATCTCCACATAGCACCAATTAGTTTTGCGATTCGTTATAAGGTCTGATATGGCTTATTGCAGGTTTAAAATCAACCCATATGGGGCTCAACAAAGGCCACAAAACTGCATATCCTAATCTAATCATAGAAATAGCATGAAATGGGGAAAAAACAATTAAAAAAACAATTAAAAAAAACCTGTACCACTCTATTCCTTCAGAAGGTGTAGCTGTCATAGATTGTGTTGCATAGTTGATTTATCTATTGTCGACAAAAATCTGTAAGTCGCTTTGGATAAAAGCGTCTGATGACGTAATGTAAAATAACATGAAATGTGGTAGTTGTTTGTAGGAGCAGTTCCCATGATGTGTAGTCAGGCTGTCTGTAAAAAAAAATGTAATCTCTTCTAGTCCAGTTACTTTAACGTCTCTGCTAGGCCTACCATTTACCTTGTTTTCAACGACTCAAACTAAAATACCCTGCCTCTGATTGGGTTGGGTTTAGGCATGAGGAGTGGTGATTGGTCGGGTTTAGGCATGAGGAGTGGCAATTGGTTGGGATTAGGGTAAGAATGTCAGGGTAAGCCAATCAGAGCAGAGTAGGGCGTTCAGAGGAAGAGGGTGGGTCTTACCTAGAAGAGACATGGGATCCATAATAATCGACCAAACATCCTGTTTCAAGAGGAAATAAGAGCACAACATTTTAAACAAATACAATGGATGTTTGTTGTTTCATCTAATACAGGTAACTCTATATATTTATTTATTTCAACTTGAGAATTGACTGAGGGCAAGCCCTCATTTACACCAATGTTGAGCACTCTGCTACTCTCTAGTCTGTGCGAGTAGATTAGCCTATGTTTGGTCCTGATCCATGGATGTTCTGGTAGGTGGAGTCTGGCTTCACAGTAGAGTATATTTGGTCCTGATCCATGGTGGCTGGACTGAGGCTCTGGTAGGTGGAGTCTGGCTTCAGAGTAGAGTATATTTGGTCCTGATCCATGGAGGCTGGACTGAGGCTCTGGTAGGTGGAGTCTGGCTGGGATCTGGAGGCTGCAGCAGAGTTCACACCCTGCAACAATCGATACGAAGTTCACTAAGGTGACAACAAGGCAGGGCAGCATGGTAGCCATGGAAACAGTCCTGCAAATTGCAAGTATCCTACTAGCCTGCTAAATCATCCTGATCATGTGACCTCACATCCTGCTGCGTTCTGTGGATCAGTCTGACCAGAAATGACTACGTAATCAGTGGCGGCTGGTACCTTTTTGCCACGGGGGCCCTATACAAAAAAATCTAATATTATATTCGATCAAAAGACAAGTCACAATACTGTGGTAAACATGGTATTGCCAGTTTGTGATAAAACGGTTTGAAACGACCGACTCGTTCCCGCACATCATATCGCACATGACAGCTGTGAATCGGCTGGATGAATTGAGATATAATCACATGGAGTGAAGGATCCTCATATCTAAATCAGGGCTGTCCCTTTTTCCTAAGTGAAATCCCGTTTGGCTGTGCCACTGTAGTGTACGTTTACAACAGGACCGTTTAGCTGTGCCACTGTAGTGTACGTTTACAACAGGACCGTTTAGCTGTGCCACTGTAGTGTACCTTTACAACAGGACTGTTTAGCTGTGCCACTGCAGTGTACGTTTACAACAGGACCGTTTAGCTGTGCCACTGTAGTGTACGTTTACAACAGGACCGTTTAGCTGTGCCACTGCAGTGTACGTTTACAACAGGACCGTTTAGCTGTGCCACTGCAGTGTACGTTTACAACAGGACCGTTTGGCTGTGCCACTGCAGTGTACGTTTACAACAGGACCGTTTGGCTGTGCCACTGCAGTGTACGTTTACAACAGGACCGTTTGGCTGTGCCACTGCAGTGTACGTTTACAACAGGACCGTTTGGCTGTGCCACTGCAGTGTACGTTTACAACAGGACCGTTTGGCTGTGCCACTGCAGTGTACGTTTACAACAGGACCGTTTGGCTGTGCCACTGTAGTGTACGTTTACAACAGGACTGTTTGGCTGTGCCACTGCAGTGTACGTTTACAACAGGAATGGTGACTGAGCTTATTGACTGCATGACAGCAGCAGGCTTGGATAGCCTACAGCACAGAGGCAGGCAGGCGAGTAGACTATCACTAAGTACTGTACCAATATTGAAAGTTGCAAAACAAATAATGTTAACCATACATATCCTGTGTGTGCATGTGTGTGTTTGCATGTGTGTTTGTGCGTGCATTACTGGCGTGTGCGTGTTTTTCGAGCCGCTCTCTCCATACGTGCCAAAGTCTCGCCGATGAGGAAATTAACCATTAACCATTAATTTCCAGATATATCTTAAGCGGTGTGTGACCGTGTGTGCACGTGTGTGTGCGTGTATTACAGACGAAACGCTATCCTCCACTCCTCTCCTCGAGACATTACTCATCTCTCTCTCTCTCTCTCTCTCTCTCTCTCTATCCTCTCTCTCTCTCTCTCTCTCTCTCTGTACACCTGCCCTGTGCCTCTGTCTGTCTGTGCAGACCGGGGAGCTGGGGTTGCGTTGAACTCCACCAATTCTCACCATACACACACAAAGTCACATAGAGAATCAGCTGGCACTCCTTCAAAATAGATACAAAGAAGGAGAAAAAGTCACCTGCAAGTTTATGGTATCTGAGTTTCCCCTGGTGCTCGAACCTGTGGACACACAGCACAAAGGTTGTGAGTGTATGTGTGTGTGTGTGTGTGTGTGTGTGTGTGTGTGTGTGTGTGTGTAGGTGTGTGTGTGTGTGTGTGTGTGTGTGTGTGTGTGTGTGTGTGTGTGTGTGGTAACTCACTATCACGTTCCCTCTTTGTCTTGCATTTGTAGAGCAGCAGCAGAGCCAGCAGTACAACGGCCACAGCCACAGTCCCACCAATCACCACCAGAAATATGGGCTCACCTGGGCGAGAGAGGTAGAGGGAGAGTGGGGAGAGAGAGGGAGGGATAATGAGAGCAAGTCAGAGAGAGAGCAGGAGATGAAGGAAACATACTATTATAAAAGACAAGTAGTGGCATGTAGCTGTAGTGGTATAGTAGTACTAGTAGTAGTAGTGGTGGTGCAGTAACAGTAGACTGATGACATCACTCACTGATGACATCACAATTGCTTGACTGACATCACTGATGACATCATCATCGAGTGCTTGAGTGACATCACTGATTACATCATCATCGAGTGCTTGAGTGACATCACTGGTTAATTCTATAGACGTCTTTGTTCAGGAGGGATGAGAGGCGGACGAACATGAGATGAGGCGCAACAGCCAAGATTGAGGAGGTGTGAGAAACACCAGAAACTTAAAAGAAGAAGAAGAACCAGAGTGAGACCATCCAACTGTGAGAGGCAGCAATGTGCTGCAAGGCATCCAGTCTGCCGGAAAGCCATTAGAAGAAGAAGAAGAAGAAGAAGAAGAAGAAGAAGAAGAAGACATACAGACACGAT
>NC_139628.1:16438697-16441197 GCF_964638095.1 Poromitra crassiceps | reverse complement strand
ATATGTTTATTTTCACCCCCAGCCAATGGAAAAATTCAGTATGTTGCAGCCAGAGATTTCAGGCTGGACTTTTGGTCGCAGTTTCTTGTTTTTTATTAGGCTACCGCAGCACTTTCATTAAGACAAAACAAACACAGCATCAATGATTCCCCTTCTCTGTCTGGCTGCAGGTTATCTGCTGCTTGACAACTGCTGTGTTAGCTACAGACTGATACGTTCTTCTTCTACTACAGGAAAACCAAGACTTCTTCTATCCCATTTACAACAGTCGCCACTTGCTCACATGCAGGTACTGACTTGTGGCGAGAATCATGTAGTGCATTTTCACACACCAAAGTATACTTCTCTCAACTGTCAGCTGTAGCCTGCATACAGTATGGCTTTGCTAGGTATATTTACAATACAGGGTTTCTGAATTTCCAAAACAGAAGTGCTTCCCACCCAATTACCAAAATATATATAAATGAAGCTTTGCGTTAGTTCATTCGAGACACGGAAGTCATAGGCTATATGCCCGAGCTGTATCCAGCTGTCAGCCGCTGATTGGATCATTCATTCACCAACCACAGCCATTCTCACAATAAGGCTGTCCGCTTAAACACGGCCTCCTCTCTCACTCTGATCTGCTCCACAAATGCTGCATCACACTGCTGCTGCTGGCAATGCTTTGCCTCCACCACCCCAGCCTCCACCTCTATAGCTCAGTCTGCTTTGCTCAAAGGCTAATCATGTATTCTAGCGCTAAAGTCTGCATGGCTCAAAAAGTGAACATGTTTCCATGTCTTGCTTAGGCTCCCTCTCTTGATCACTATGGCTTTAAATTTATCTGGCATCTTGTATCCCCATGGGGGATTTTTGCGGCCCTCCCTGCTCGGTGTAGCATGCTGCTGGGCCGGTTCAGGGAGGAGCATCTTCTGTAAAGATGCTTCTCTTTACAGCCATGGTCTGTAAAGAGCGGAGCCTTCAACGCCAAACATAACTGTATTTCCATTCATGCAATAAATGGTTAAATCTATGACGAGAGTGTTCTTGAATGAACTAATAATGTAACTGTTTGTAACTGAAGTAACAAATGGTCCTATCAAAGAGTTACCTGTGACAGTCAGAGTGACTCCAGGTGAAGCAGCAGAGCTCCCAGCTGGATGGTTTGTTGTGAAGCTGAACTTGTACACAGCTGCGTCGCTCTCTCTCAGGTCTGTGATTCTCAGGCTGCAGTTCTTCTCATCACCACCATACTCCACACGACCTGCATACTCTGAGTCTGTTGTCACATCCACACGTTCACCACCACCCTGCTCTTTAAACCACAACGTCTTCTTAACTGTGACAGTGAGGTCATCTAGGTAGGCTGGGTAGGTGTAGGAGCAGTGTATGTCCACTGTTGATCCTTTGAAGGCACAGATCTCAGTAGGAGTGTAAGTCACTCCCCAGTCATCCTGAGCCTGGACCACTGTAACACAGAGCACATCACAAACCACAATCACAATCACATTCAATCACATTCACAAACACATTACAGGACAGACTTTCATTATGCAGTGGAGCTGCTGCAGTATGTGAAGTTGCTAGAGACCAGGGGCCACATTACAGAAACTCCCTATCTTATGTCTTAAGTTAGGATGGGACTAGTTTAAGATAGGATTTTTTCTGATTTCGTATTACAGAAGCAAATCCTAACTAACTTTAGGAATCCTATCTTATCTTGCAAATCCTATCTTATGTCTTGTTAGGAAATCCTAAATACTCCTCCAGCATCGGTTATCAACTTTTCTGTCTGTTACCCTAGCAACCACTAGCAACAGACACCTCCTCCTTTCTCAACTCGCGCGGGAAGTAGGAGTGCTAGTAGCCTGCTATTAGCTAGTAGGCTAACGATGTGTGTTGTTGTTGTCGAACATTTTTGAGATTGTGGGGCAATGGACCAAAAACGAAAAGCATTTAACTTCAAGGCAGATGAGTTGGTGGTCTTAGTGACCGCCGTAGAAAAGGTTAAGACGTGCTTTTCGGAAAGTTTTCAGCCACCCTCACGCGGGAGGTGAAAGAGAGGGAATGGGCTAAAATAGCAGAAACCGTCTCTGCCGCATCAGGCATTCCTCCCCCCTTGGAAACTGTATGTACCGAGGAGCCAAATTGCTGATGGCTGTTGCTACCTCAGTTAAATTACGTGATATAGCAGGCTGAGATATTTTGGATATGTCGGCCACTTCAGTTTGAAAATCTCCCTTCGCAAAAAACCTGTGTGTGTGTGTGTGTGTGTGTGTGTGTGTGTGTGTGTGTGTGTGTGTGTGTGTGTGTGTGTGTGTTGAAATACTATGGCTGTCTGAATCGGTTTTCCTCCGAGACATATGCCATAAAATAATTGATAATGGACCAAAGAAACAGATACAAAAACATGAGAATAAAATGTGTTTAATGTACATTTATGTGTTTAATGTATCAATGTATCGACCAGACTTTTTGAAACATGCATTTAAAGAACAAACGCTTCCTCAACTTGTGG